>NC_064809.1:126922006-127018349 GCF_023721935.1 Panthera uncia
ATATATATATATATATATATATATATATATATATATATATATATATATTTCTTTTAATAAAATCGGGATGGTGTTATTTGGTCATTTATTTTCACTTAAAATATTTAACCATTTCTTTTCACATACTAATCCTCCAAATAACCCTGTCATATAAACTAGACCAGGCACTGTTCTAAGGGCTCTATAAGAGATTAGAATCTTTTTAAAAATGTTTTTAATGTTTATTTACTTTTGAGAGAGAGAGAGAGAGAGAGAGACACAGAGTGGGTGGGGGGGTGGCAGAGAGAGAGGAGACACAGAATCGGAAGCAGGCTCCAGGCTCTGAGCTGTCAGCACACAGCCCGACGCCGGGCTTGAACTCACAGACCGCGAGATCATGACCTGAGCCGCAGTCGGACGCTCAACTGACTGAGCCACCCATGTGCCCTGAAATTATCATCTTTACAATGACCGATGGGGAACGTGCTCATCAGCTCCATTTTACAGGGGGAAATCAAGGCACAGGGAGATGAACTAACTTGCCCAAGGTCACATAGCCAGGAAATGGCAGAGCTTGTAAACAAACGGAACAGTCTGGCCCCAAAGCCTGGGCTCTCACCGCCAGATACTGCCTCTCTTTAGCTCAGTCTTAGTCCTTCTACCACACCTGGCATTTACATGCACCTTTGTAAACGCCATCTAATTTGACTAACGAAATCTGCGAAGCTGACGTGCCGAAAATAGTGCCTTAGCTCTCTCTTGCTGCTCAACAAATCACTGTAAACAGCAAACATTTATTATCTCGTGGTTTCTGTGGGTCGGGAACCTGGATACCGCTCAGCTGGTCCCTCCAGCTCAGGGTATCTCTCAAGCCAGCAGTCAACATGTCCGCTGGGATCACGGTCATCCCAAGATCAACTGCGACAGGATCCACTCCTAAGCTCGTTCAGGGGCACGATTCGGTTGGGAGTGAGGGCTTCCATTCCTTGCCATGTTGGCCTCTACCTGTGGCAGCTCACAACACAGCCGTTGGCTTCATCTAAGGCAGGGGGAGAGAGAGAGAGAGAGGTGCCAGCAACACAGAAGTCACACTTTTAGAAATTATTATTATTTTTATTATTGTGCTAAGATGGGCATGACACAAAATTTACCATTTGAACAATTTAGTGGCCTTGAGCACAGTCCTAATGTTGTGCTCCTAATGATGGACCATCGTACCGTCCATCCCTCCAATTTTCATCTCCTCAAACAGAAACTCTGTCCCCATGAAACAGTCACTTCCATTCCTCCCCTCCCCCCCCACCTCTGTTCTATTTTCCATCACTACGAATTTGACTTCTCTAGGTGGTGAAATATATGTGGAATCTTACAAGTGAAACCATACAATACTTGCCTTTTTGTGGCTGATTTATTTCACTTAGCATACTTTCTTCATGGTTCATCCACATTGTAGCAGGTTCAGAGCCACCCAGGCGCCCCCATCGGAGCTGATTTAGAAGACTGCCTATCACAAACGTCATGATTATCCTGTTTATTATTATTATTATTACTTTCAATGTAAGGCGGCACAGTTGGATTGGGCACCATTGTGTATTGGCAAATATATGGACCTTGTGGCTAGAATGATCGGAGTTTAAACCCTGGATCTTTGTCTTCCCAGCTGTGTGACCTTGAGAAGTTACTTGACCTCTCTGAGGCTCGGTTTTCTTTGTTAAATGGGAGCAAAAATACCTACCTTGAGAGATTGCTGCAGGAATTAAACGCACTAACAGAGAGTATGTAAAGTATCCTACACGTGGTAGGATCTCAACAAAATGATCACCATCACCGAGGCAAGAGCAAAACTAGTGATCCAAAGTAGGCGTGGTGGTTTTCCCTCAGGGTGTCCTCATAAGCATCACCGCCAGGTGGCAGCTGTGGTCAGATTGGGTATTAACCTCCCCTTGTTGGTACCAGATAAAGATGTGCGTCTAGTAATAGCCAAGGATGATTTTAGGCAGGGCGGGCGTATGAAAAAAACATCGTCATATCACAGTCACTGTATTGGGGTGAAACTATTATCTCATCCTCCTTCCGTGTGCTGTTCCACACCTCCTGCAGAGGACATACTCTTCCCGACGTCCTCCTGACCTGACTGCCTCCTGCCAGCCCCATTATGTGCAGCTCAGAAAGCTCTCCCCAGCCTCCCTGCCTTCGCTTTCGCTTCTTCTGCTTCTGATCTATTTAGGTCAGCTCTCATCTCGTTCCAGAAGCTTAAGCGGCCTTTGCTGCTCCTGTTCTACTCCTGTCAGCTCTGACATCATTCTAAGAAGCCTTTCCTGACCTCCCCTCCCAGATCCCAGCTCACACAGACTCCATCATCCAGGCTTTCCCCAGTCACAGCCCCTGATACACTCACCGTAGCCTCTGATTTTCCATGGTCGCAGGTCCTGGCATCCGGTAGGACACGCAGGCAGATAAACATTCTGTAAATATTTATCAAGCTCCCTCTCTGTGGCAGGCATTAGGTGCTAGGGACCTGCTGGCGGCCTTTCTTTGAATAAACAAGCCAGAATCCTGCAACACGGAGCCTCTACCAAAGAAACCATCAGCCCTCAAGCAACCAGAAGGGTTGCCGGACAAAATACGGGACGCCCGGTTAACTTCAACATTCAGAAAAGCAACAAGTCATTTGCCAGTATGAATATCTTCGGATCAATATTTAAGATATATTAAGTAATAGCGTAAATAATAAATAAGAAGTTAAATAATAGGTCCTAAAAGGACATGTTCGTACTAAAAGTTACTTGTTGCTTATGTGAAATTCTCACATTCTCAAATGTAATGGGGCATCATGGGTTTTTGTTGTTTTTGTGTTCCGTTTGGTTTTTGACAAATCTGGTGAAAGGCTTTGTTTATAGGGTGACAGCACAACATGGTGTGATTGCATTCCCATGAAAGGCTGGAGGGGCACAAGCTCGCTCCTATCGAGAACCAAATGTATCTTAAAGTTCAATGGACTATTATTTTTTTAACCAGAAATCCCTCTTTCTGACTGATGGTATGTTCTCCGACCTTGATGGACCTCTCCTTAGAATGTATACTCCCAGGCCACCTGGGCGGCTCAGTCGGTTAAGCTTCCGACTTCCATTCAGGTCAACATGTCACAGTTCGTGGGTTCAAGCCCTGCATCAGGCTCTGTGCTGATGGCTCAGCCTGGAGCCTGCCCCAGATTCTGTGTCTCCCTCACTCTCTCTGCCCCTCCCTTGCTCGCACTGTCTCTCTCTCTCTCTCTCAAAAATAAATAAACATTTAAAAACAATTTTTAATGAATGTTAAAAAAAAAAAAGGAATTTACACTCCTACTCCAGGAACATTTGATAGGATGTATGGAAACGCTTTGGTCTTAAAGCACAATCGTGACAGGGAGTGAGGGCAGGATGGGGCCTCGGGGAAAGCATTCTCTCTTTGTTACTCTTAGCCAGGTTTTTTGGGGGGGTTTTTTGTTTTTTTTTTTTTTTACTCTTAGCCAGGTTTAAATTCCGCTCAGGCTTGGTGGTCTTTGGCGATGGGGGCCGGCACGTTAACTCTTCTCTGACCTTGAAGGCTGCGTTCCAGACGCACCACCCATTGCCTTGATTTCATGGACGCATCGAGCCAATCAGAGGCTCCTCAGAGGATGGACGCAGACATCCCAGGCAGGTGGGCTGGCAGGGGATTCTGGACCCTCCCTCCGGGCACTGCAGGGGAAGGAGTCCTGGGCATGGGTCTGAGACCTGCCGGCTGGATGACACTCATTCTAAAGTCACATACTAATCCATTAATGGGCTATTAGACTCCATTCTAGGTGCCAGGGCATGAATAATGCTAATGAGACATTTTCTCTTAGCTTCAAGTCCCAGAAGTGAACTGACATCAAGCAACTCACTTTACCTCTTTGAGCCTCTGTTTCCTAATTTGTAAATATTTATTCTGTAAATGGGGCTAATAATAAGGACCCACAGCCTTTTACCTAAAACCAGTGGGACCAAATGCGCTCCCTAATTCAGAATGTTTCCATCTGTAGGAAGGTAACCTAGCATACACGCCATGTATTCCATAATAAATAATCACAACATGTGACTAACAAGTCAAATAACTATTCACACTGGGTGGAATAAATTCCTCCCCCTCAGTATGTGCTCGCGGCCCCTCCCATTCATTTTTTTAAAATGTCTTATTTAGTTTTGAGGGAGAGCGGGAGACAGACAGAGGGTTAGTGGGGGTGGGGCAGAGAGAGAGGGAGACGCAGAATCCGGAGCAGGTTCCAGGCTCTGAGCTGTCAGCACAGAGCCCGACGCGGGGCTCGAACTCGTGAACCACAAGATTATGACCTGAGCCGAAGTCGGAGGCTTAACCAGCTGAGCCACCCAGACGCCCCGTGCCCCTCCCATTCAGAAGTGGGGTTTACCTCCCCTCCCCTTGAATCTGGGCTGGATTGTGACTGCCTTGGCGAATAGAACATGGCAAAAATGGCAAGACTTGCAGCTCTGTCTCGTTCTCGTGACGCATGAGTCACCATGTTGAGGTCTGACTACCCTGCCGGGGAGAGACCACATGGAGAGGCCCCGAGACCACATGGGGAGGAAAAAGAGCTCAACTGAGTCCGGCCATCCAGACGTCCTCATCAAGGCGCCAGACATGTGAAGGAAGCCATGCCACCCTCTCCAGCCCAGCCCAGCCCAGCCCAGCCCAGTCCCCAGCCGAACACCAGCACATGACCACTGTTGATGCGGCGTGAAGCGGGTGACTCACCGAGCTGAGCCCTGCCCCAACTCCTGACCCCAAATACCATAAGATATAAGAAAAATGGTGGCTGTTTTAAGTCCATGAGTTTTGAGGGGCGTTTGTTGCACAGAAATAGAAAGCTGGAGTTCTTGAGAGTTCAGGCTGCCTTCTGTACCCTGGAACCTGGCCTCATTTGGAAGCTCTGGAGAGGGACAGAAGGGCAGGAAGAAGGAGGGGAACAGCATGAAGGTCAAGGAAGATTATGGAAGTGAAAAAAAAAAAAAGGAATATGCCCTTTGGCTCAGAAATTTCATTCCCAGGAATCCGTCCTACTCAAACACTCACACATGGACTTGCCGGGATGTGCCCGCAAGGTTGTTCACCACGGTCGTGTTTGTGATCTGAAGGCAACCTAGGTGTCCACCGATCGAAGAAGGAGTCAATAAATTAGGGCACATCTACACGGTGGGACAGTATGGGGGTATTTTATTTTATTTCATGATATTTCATTAAAATTTTTTTTAATGTTTATTCATTTTTTTTTGAGAGAGAGAGAGACAGAGCACGAGTGGGGGAGCGACAGAGAGAGAGGGAGACACAGAATCCGAAGTGGGCTCCAGGCTCCGAGCTGTCAGCACAGAGCCGGAGGCGGGGCTCGAACTCACACACCGGGAGATCATGACCTGAGCTGAAGTCAAGAGTGGGACGCTTAACTGACTGAACCCCCCCAGGCGCCAGTATGAAGGTATTTTAAAAGAATGAAGATCTCTGTGTACAGATAAGGAAAGACCGACTGAGTCATGAGACGTATATCAGTATGTCCTCGATATGTTGTAGAGGGAAACCAGGCGGGTTACAGAACGGTGTATTAATATAAAATCTATTTCTGTGTCTATATATACAGGTGTATTTGTTCCAGCTCCATGCATCCCTATCTACACCTGTACCCAGCTCCAGCCGCAGCTCTATCTATCATCCAGAAGGAGACCGTGGTAGACATTTGTTGTTTCCGCTTATCCAGAGACATTCATTCCACCTTCTTCTGGAAGTAGTACCCAGATCCTCTTTGGAGAACTGTATCTTCCCCATATTCTATATCCCGGTGGTTTGGGGTAGATTCTATTCCTCCCACCGTTCCCAGGGCCGGAGCGTGGGACTCAGGCCTGGCCAACAAGAGCACCAGCTCTTCTCAGCCCCAGCGATTGGCTCTGGACCACCAAGCTCGTCCCATCACAAGTCAGGCCTGGAGCAGGCACTACAAAGCAGTCCATCTTGGGTGGGGAGGTCTGACCCCGGGGTGCAGTGCCTCAGCGATGGAGGAGAAATGATCAGATCTGCCTCTTCCGGCTGTGGCGCCCTCCTGAGGCTGCTTCTGACCTTGGAACCCCCTGGGATCTCCAAATTGAGCAAACTCGCACCGTTCCAATGACACCTATCCCTGCTCGCCTTCTCAGGGGCTGGTCCCTTGCCACCAAAATGCCCTCAGGGATCCAGAGGCTCGCACTATTTTCATAGGGGTCACCTCTGAGGAGCGAGAGTGAAGAGACTCTTAAGTTATGTCTCTATACTCTTCGTAATTTTTGATTAGCCTACACTACACTTATAGTTCAAAAGTATGTCGTGAAATCTGGTCTGGGGATGTCTTTTTCAGCTTATCTCCTTTCATCTCCCGTCTCCCTGGCTTCCTTTAACCAGATATCCTTGGTTGCAAGTTATGTAGAGCCAATCAAGACGGGCTATAAAATTTTAATAATGGCTTTGTTGAGATATAAGTCACATACCATAAAATTCGTCCTTTTAAAGCGTACAATTCATTGGTTTCAGTACAGTCGCCGGGCTGTGAGACTGTCACCCGTTCTATCTTCAGGACGTTCCCAACATCCCAGAAAGAAGCTCGGGGCCCGTTAGCTGCGTCTTTCCACCAGTCTGTTTTCTGTCTCTGAAGATCTGCCTGTTCCGGACGTTCCGTATAAATTGAGTTTTACAACATGCGATCTTTTGCGCCTGGCTTCTTTCGCCGAGCAGAACGTTTTCAAGGGGTCATCAGTGTTTCATTCTTTTTTGTCTCTGTGTAGTGTTTGAAGCTTATTTTTTCTTAATGGTAAAACTATGCCTATGGTAACACTATGGTAAAATGTGCATAAGACACCATTTTCACCGTTTTTATGTGTACAGCTCATTTATTATTTTTTTCAATATTTATTTATCTGGGGGAGAGCGCGCAAGTCGGGGAGGGGGAGAGAGAGGGGGACAGAGGGTCCGAAGTGGGCTCTGCTGAGCAGTGCACTGACTGTAGCTAGCCCGATGTGTGGCTCGCACTCACGAACCGCGAGATCATGACCTGAGCCGAAGTCTGATGCTCAACCGACTGAGCCCTCCGGGCGCCCCACATTTTTGAGAATACACTTCAGTGGCATTAAGCGCCTTTACGCTGTGGCACAACCATCACAACCGCCTGTCTCCAGAACGTTTGCATCGTCTCATACTGAAACTCTGTACCCCTTAAACAATAACTCCCCACTCTGCCTCCCCCAACCCCTGGTAACCACAGTTCTACTTCCTGATCTATGTTTTTGACTATTCCACGGACCCCGTAGAAGTGGACTCATACAATCAATATTATATGTGCTCCATAGAAGTAGAATAATAAACAGGGGCACGTGGGTGGCTCAGGCAGTTGAGCGTTTGACTCCTGATTTCCGCTCAGGTCATGATCCCAGCCTTGTGGGGTTGAGCCCTGTGTTGGGCTCAGTTGCTGAGCATGGAAGCTGCTCAAGATTCTCTCTCTCTCTCTTCTTCTGACCCTCCCCCTCACCTGGCTCTCTCTATCCAAAATAATAATAATAATAACTATTATATCATTAATAACAATAATTACGATCAGGGCTCCTGGGTGGCTCAGTCGGTTGAGCATCTGACTTCGGCTCAGGTCATGATCTTGCTGTCCGTGAGTTCGAGCCCCACGTCGGGCTCCGTGCTGATAGCTCAGAGCCCGGAGCCTGTTTCGGATTCTGTGTCTCCCTCTCTCTCTGCCCCTCCCCCACTCATGCTCGCTTGCTCTCTCTCTCTCTGTCTCTGTCAAAAATAAATAAACATTAAAAAAATTTTAAAAAATATTACGCTCAACTGACTGAGTCACACAGGCACTCCTGTATTTAGTTCTTTTGAAAATATAATTTCTTTTTTTAAAGTTTATTTATTTATAATGTCTACACCCAACATGGGGCTCGAACTCATGACCCCAAGGTCGAGAGTCGCAGGCTCTTCCGACTGAGCCAGCCAGGCGCCCTTTAAAAATATAATTTCTACCGCTTCAGCTGATATTCTCTATTTGGCCAGACATTATCCTTATACTTCCCTTTAATCCTTGGGCATGGTTTTCTTCAGTTCCTCGAGCAGATTTATAATAGCTGATTTGAAACTGACAGTGACTCCAATCCCTGGGCTTCCCCAGGGACAGTTTCTATTGGCTGCCTTTTCTTTCCAGGAAGGGCTAGACTTTCCCATTGGTTCATTGGTTGGTTTACAAGTCTCATAACTATTCTGTCAAAAACTGGACGTTTACTATTTGCTGTTTACTATTGCTACTGCTCGTCGCAGTTGCTGCTGGTTGTCTAGGGACTTTCCTGGCCCAATTCTGTAAAGTCTGCATTCTTCGTTATATGCAACCACTGAAGCTTCTGCTAGGTAAACCTCGTAGCTAGAAGTGGGCAGCTAATGATTAGAGATTTCCTTAAATGCTTTAAGATATCCAGTCTCTCGTCCTTTGTTGAGGGCTCTCTGCTGTGTCTGTGGGGTGTGCCCTTAATGCTTCAGCGGGTAGTTAACTGCCTTCACATCCACTTCCTGGTTGGTCAGAGGGGAAATGTGGGGCTTGGGGGCAGGGCCTCCGTCACATCATCTCTGTATGCATAAGGGCCAAGATAGCAGCTGGTACAGAGTAAGTAATCATTAAACATTTAAATGAATAACAATGGTCCTTATATTTGAATTGTGGTTTGCAGTTTACAAACTGTTTTCTCATGATCTGATTCCACACGGTAGAATTTAAATGCCGCAAGATTTCCTGTTCGTTAACGACATGTCAATCAGTGTGTCAAGTGTGAAGGATAGAAAGACAGAGAAGACAGAACCTTGCTCTGGAAGATATTTTCGGGCTGGTTGGAGACACAAGATACACGTCCATATAACAAAACAAGTAGTAGAGTATAGTTTCCACGAGAATGGGCAGCACGTCTGTCTCGTGCTATATGATAATCGTGGAGCACACAAGAGCACCTAATACCAGAAGACGTCTGTGGCCCATTAAACAAGGCTGCTATTTCTTTTATACTCCTTCTGTTGAGAGGTGGGGGTCTATGTTCTTTCCCCTTGGGTTGGGTGGGCCTTGTGACTGCCTTGACCGGAAGGTCGAAGTCACACTGTGCTCGTTTCTGGGCCCAAGTCTTAAGAGACCATCTGTTTCCACTTGGGGTTTCTTGGAACACTCACTCTTGAAAACCAGCTTCCATGTCAGAAGGAAACTCAAGTAGCCTTAAGGAGAGGCCCACAGGTAGAGGAACTAGTAGGTAGCCCCAGTCAACAGCCTACATCGACTTGCCGGCCATGTGAGTCCGCCATCTTGGAAGCAACCCTTCCGGCCCCACCTGAGTCACCCTACGTGTAGGGAACAGAATTGGACTGCGCCGCTCAGCCCTGCTCACATCGAAGTTTCAAGAGTCAAGTAAGTGGGTGTTGTTATTTCAAACCACTGGCTTTTGGGGTGGAAGGTTACACAGCACCAGCTATTCACGACAGCAGTCAATAAGTAGTTGTTGGCTGCCCGGTGGTTGGCAATCTGTGGTAACACACATCATCTCATTCAATCTTCTCAACAATACAGTTGATGAAGCAACTTTCCCACGACGATACAGCTGGTAAAGGGTAGTACTGGGAGTAGACCCCCAAATACTTCTGATGTCAAAGTTGGATTTCCACATTTACTTTTTATTATTTAAAATTTTTATTTATTTTATTTTATTTTTATTTTATTTTTATTTTTATTTTATTTTTTATTTTATTTTTATTTTATTTATTTTATTTTATTTTATTTTTATCTTATTTATTTTTATTTAAAAATTTTTATTATTTAAAATTTTTATTATTTATTTATTTTTATTATTTATTATCCGAATAATAAATCCGAAGCAGGCTCCAAGCTCCGCGCTGTCAGCACAGAGCCTGACGCGGGGCTTGGAACTCATGGACCTCGAGATCATGACCAGAACCGATGTCAGATGCTTAACCGACTGAGCCACCCAAGCGCCCCTAGATTTCCACATTTACTACCCCACCCTACCTCTCTCTAGAGAACTAGAATGTTCACTGGCCTCCAAGAAGGGATTAGGTCCTCATGAGTTGGACGGGTCAAAGAAGGTTTTATGGCGACCAAGCTAATTCTTGAAGAATGGGGAGGAAGTACCCAGGCAAAAAGAGGAAAGACACGGCACTCCAGGGAGGGATAACCACAAGAATGAGCCTGTGCATGTGAGCCCCCTGTGGTTCATGTTCCAACGATTCTTTGGGGTTGTTTAACTTCGAGTTTGGAAGTGTGAAACAACCTTTCTACAATGTTCAGAGATTTTTATGGGTCGGGAATTTGGCCAGGGGACAGCTGGGACAGCTTGCGTCTGTCCCGCAGTGTTTGGGACCTCAGCTGGGAAGATTCAAAAGCTGGGGGTGCTTGGCAGGTAAGGCCTGGAATCATCTAGATATGGCTTCACTCACATGTATGGCAGCTGCAGCTGCCTGTCTGCTGGGGGGTCCGCGGAGCTGCACGTGGCCTCTCCATGTGGGCCGGTGTGGGCTTCCTCGGGGCATGGTGGCTGTGTTTCAAGTGTGAATGTCCCAAAAGAACAAGGTGGAAAGTGCGAGGCACTTTAAGAATTCAGCCCCAGAAGCTAGCGGGTGATTTCTGCCGTGAAGCAGAGGGCTCAAGGGGAGACGACAGATCCTACCATTCAGGGAAAGGAATGTTAAAGTTACATAAAGGTGAAGATAAATGGCAGATAAAGTTGCAGCCATTGCTGAAAAGGACAACCCATCTCAATGCCGCTTATCAACGTGGCCTGTTAAGAGGAAACATTAGGGGTGCCTCAGTCGGTTGATTGTCCGACTTCTGCTCAGCTCGTGATCTCGCGGTTCACGAGTTCGAGCCCCACATCGGACTCTGTGCTGAGAGCGCAGAGCCTGGAGCCTGCTTCGGATTCTGTGTCTCCCTCTTTCTCTGCCCCTCCCCCGCTCATGCTCTGTCTCTCTCTCTCTCTCTCTGTCTCAAAAGTAAAATAAACATAAAAAAAAAGAAACATTAGTCTGACACCCAAATCCTTATTGTGGGATCTTTTTTTTTTTTTTTTAAGTAACAAGGTTGGGTTTTTTTCAAGTTTATTTATATTTATTTTGAGAGAGAGAGAGAGCAAACATGGATCAGGGGCAGATGATCCGTTGGGGGAACCGCAGCCCAAAACACGTGTGGAAGAGGAAGGCTGTGAGTAGTGGGAGTTCTAAGTCATGGACAATGGATTTGAGGAGCAGGATGAGGTCTTGAGGTCATCAGCCATTTGGTTGTTCGAGAACAGGTATTTAGAACGGCAAGCAGTGGACCCAGTCCTTTGCCCAACATCAGGCAGCCAAGGCACTTGGCCTCAACCTAGAGCAATGTGTCCAGAACTTGGGTCGGAAAAGCAAGAGACACGGCAGAGCCCCATGCAGTTGGTAGAACCTAGGACCAATCTGAGGCCCCCTACTCCCAAAAGACAGCTTCTAGAACATACCCCCATGCTTTTCTCTCTTCTGAGAAAACCTGAGCCAAAGTTGGTCGCTCAACCAACTGAGCCACCCAGGTGCCCCGGAGACATGTGTCTTCCAGGGTGTCTAGCTCACCCCTCATGGCCTGCCTTCCCTTCCCCACCTCACCTCCCCATTCCCCTACGAGGAGTTTCTGGTATCATCTCCCAAATCAGCCACTTGAACTCAAATCATTTTTTTCATAATTTTTTTCATGTTTATTTATTTTTTTGAGAGAGAGACAGAGCATGAGCAGAAGAGGGGCAGAGGGAGAGGGAGACACAGAATCTGAAGCAGGCTCCAGGCCCTGACATGGGGCTCAAATCCTACAAACTGTGAGATCATGACCTGAGCTGAAGTCAGACGCTTAATGACGGAGCCACCCGAGTAGGTGCCCCTCAAGTCGTTTTTTCAGGGTTTTTCTTGTTGGAGAATTCAAACTAAGCCTGAGAAACCGGCAGTTATGAAAAAGAAAGTGGGGGAGATGGGCTGGATAACAGAACGAGCATAGAAAGACAAAGAATTAGGAGGATATAGAATATACGAAAAAAAGTTGTGACATGAATGGTAGATCCATAGACTTCCATACCTGTCTTAAAGAATAGAAATAATTCAGAGGAAGAAATAATCCAAGAAATAATAGGAAAACTCCCCAGGCTGGAAAAAAACCCACAAATCTTCAGACTGAATGGTCTATGAATGAAGAACAACCCATGCTGATGAAATTTGCCAGCACCAAGGGAAAGTTCCAGAAGCTTTTATTTTATTTCCTTTCTAAAAGTTTTTTTTTATTATTTATTTTGAGAGAGAAGGAGAGAGAGTGCATGAGCATGCATTTGTGTGAGCAGGGAGGGTCAGAGAGAAAGGGAGAGAGAGAATCCCAAGGAGACTGTCAGCATAGACCCTGACACAGGGCTCAAACTCACAAACTGTGAGATCATGACCTGAGCCGAAATCAAGAGTTGGATGCTTAACCAACTGAGCCACCCAGGTGCCCCAGTTCCCAAAGCTTGTATTTATTTATTTATTTATTTAATTTTTTAACGTGTATTTATTTCTGAGACAGAGCATGAGTGGGGTGGGGGCAGCAGAGAGAGAGAGGGAGACACAGAATCCGAAGCAGGCTCCAGGCTCTGAGCTGTCAGCACAGAGCCTGACGCGGGGCTCGAACCCACAGACCGCAAGACCATGACCTGAGCCGCAGTCGGACGCTCAACCGACTGAGCCACCCAGGCGTCCCCCCACAAAAGCTTTTAGAGGTAAAAAGCAGATGACTTACAAAGAAACAAGATTGGATAGGGCCAGAATGACATCTATAGTACTGAGGGGGCCGGAAGACCATAGGGACAATCCCTTCAAAGTTCCGTGGCAAAGTATTTGGAAAGAAGAATCCTATGCCTCTCTAAAAATCACTTATATGAGAGGGGAAAATAAAGACTTTTATAAACATGCCAGAGCCCGGACCCAGAGTCGCTTTCAATCAACGTGGTAATGAATCCAAGAGCAAGGTCTGCCGTGCAGCAAGCGGGGAACCGAGCTCTGACCGTTCTCGGGGGACTCTGCTCGACTCGGACGTCCACGGGCTGGGCTGCGGTGGGTCCCACAGAAGCCTGGCCCACCTCTGACTTCTCTAATTAATCGCCCGGGCCACTCCCTTGACAATTGAGCGTGCCCTGCCTCGAGAGATGGCTTGTAGGGGCCAGAGCAAACCATTTCACTCTTGCACTGCAACCCACAGCGGCTCACGGGTTGGCTTGGCCTTCCTGCCTAGATTACAAACACTGAGTAACAAGGACCGTGGCCAGTACCTGGTCAGTCAATATTCACTGATCTTGAACAGATCAGTCTCTCTCTTTTCTCATGGTGCAGCATCCGCTGCTCCCAGGCGCTCCTTCCCCATCTGAACTGCTCTAAACACCCTCTCAAAACTCACTCTGCTCTCATTCTCCCCCCCCGCTCTGCCTTTCCAGACCCATTTCTTCCTTCCTTTACCCGTCAGCCTTTTCCCCAAGCCATTGCTCGCCGACCTCTGTGCTTTCCCTGGGCGTTCTGTACTCATCCTCCTGATCAATACCATCCACGCCGGGAGCCAAGGAGCTGGAGGGGTTATCGAGACCCCACCAGGTGCCACGCAGTGTTCTAAGCCCTTCGTGTGGATTAAGGAGTTTTCCCTTCTCGCGGCCATCCTATGGGATAAAAACTATTATTCGTCCTATTTTTCAGATGGGGAAACTAAGGCACAGAGAGGGGAAGTAGTTTGCTCGAGGACTCGCACAGCTGCTAGTTGGAGTTCGGTTTCTACCTTGGCGGTCTTGCTCTTAACTGTAATGAATTTCCAAGGCATTGCTGTGTCTGCCCTTTGCCCACCGGTAAATGCCCAGAGATTTAAAAACGAGCCGGATAGGGGCGCCTCGGTGGCTTAGTGGGTTTAAGCCGCCGACTTCGGCTTAGGCCATGACCTCGCGATTTGTGGGTTCGAGCCCCATGTTGGGCTCCACACTGTCCGCGTGGAGCCTGCCCGGGATTTTCTCTCTCCCTCTCTCTCTGCCCCTCCCCTGCTCACATGTACACACACACACTCTCTCTCTCAAAGTAAATAAACTTAAAAAAAAAAAATGAGTGTGACATACACGGACCAAGGGGAGAACAGCAGAGGAGAATTGCAGGATTAGGACTGGGGCTAATGCAAGACAGCCAGTGAAGACGAGTTTGGAAGGTGTGGTGCTCACAGAGGGTAATGTGTGACGTGACACGTGCGTGTGGTTGTAGTTTGCACAGCGTATGTGCGTGTGCGTTTCGCATTCCACTCGATCCTGACAGCAATGCCTGGAGAGAGGATTCAAGCGACTCATCCCTTTAAAGAAAATTTTTTTTAATCTGCATTTTTGAGAGAGAGAGAGAGTGAGGGAGAGACAGCAAGCGAGCAGGGGAGGGGTAGAGAGAGAGGGAGACACAGAATCCGAAACAGGCTCCAGGCTCCGAGCCGTCAACACCGCTGACACTTTTGCCCTTTTACAGATGAGAAGTGTGACGCTCCGAGAGGTTAAGTGACTTGCTCAAGGTCACACAGCCGAGGAATGGCAGAGCAGGCACTTGAACCCTAGAGCCACCTGACTCCAGGCACAAATAACTAGAGCGTAAGGTACCAAGTGGAGGTACAAAATGCCAGCGTTTAAGCAGTACTTGTGAACTGAGTCTCTGCAGTGATAAAAACGTGTCATTTCTATTAATGTATCTACCTACCGTTTGTCCCCTGGACAAAGACCAGTAACATTTCCGGTGAGGGTTCCACAGGGAAGGATTTCCCCCTCCACCCATTCACTCCGGGTCATCACGGCCCGTGCAGCTGCCCGCTGCCCCTCTTCGAACAATCCAAGTTTGAAACAGAGACCCCCCCCCCTGGGGCAGGGAGGGGAGGAGGGGAGGGAAGGGAGCAGGAAACCAGGAGCAACTTTTCTTTTCTTTTTTTTTTTTTTAATTTTTTTTAACGTTTATTTATTTTTGAGACAGAGAGAGACAGAGCATGAACGGGGGAGGGGCAGAGAGAGAGGGAGACACAGCATCGGAAGCAGGCTCCAGGCTCCGGGCCATCAGCCCAGAGCCCGATGCGGGGCTCGAACTCACAGACCGTGAGATCGCGAGCTGAGCTGAAGTCGGACGCTTAACCGACTGAGCCACCCAGGCGCCCCTCAACTTTTATTTTCCATGACGAGGGGGGGACTTCCACTCCTTCTCATCAGAAAGTTTGAGATGCGTTACGTCTCTTTTTTCCAATCACCTGGCTGTCAGGTCAGGTAGGCGGGAGGGAAGGACGGAGGCCGAATGGTAGAGAGCAAGGCAAGGGCCCACCTCGGTTCTGAACACTGCGGGACGCTTGTGTTTTCACAGAGATGTAGCTGGAAATAAGCAGCAACCTGCAGCCTGCTGTTGCTAGAGAGCCAGCGTCCAGAGCACGCCTTGACCTTCTGTTCCCCAACTGGCTGTGGGGCCAGGACCCTGCGAAGGATGGCCTCGGGGGACCTAGCAGCTTCCCTGCCCCACGTTCCTTCTGACCACACCGGAAGGTCCCTTCAGCTAGCTTTTTCCTGAGTGTCCCAGGTCCTTGCCTGGCCCCGGGGAGGGTGAATAATGCCTCGTCCCTGTTCTTGAGGGCCTTGCCACTGACAAGGGAGCCGCATGGGTACATCACACCTCCAATCTAGGCACAAGCTGGAACCAGGGGCTCCCCAGGGCGTCTGGGTCACAAGGAGCCAGGGCCGTGACTGCAGGACAATGACTTCTGCTGTTGTCCAGCACTGGAATCGTGGCACCATAGCTTCCTGGCTCTGTGACCCCGGCTGGACTTCTCTAGGTCTGTCTCAGTTCCCCGTGCTGCGAAATGGGACCATAGCACCGCTTACCTTCCAGGACTATTGAGCGACGTGACGCCGTAGGGACAGGACAGCTCTTCACTGCTCAGAGCGGAAAGTGAGGGGGGAGAAGGCGGACCAGGGGCCTGGGAAGGGGGCAGTGCAGAGAGGAGGGCTGGGGTCCTTGGCAGGAGGGAGGGGGGTTTAAGCCGATGGAAGCGCCCCTCTCCCCAGCGGCCAGGAGCCGGCGCAAAGGTTCGGCAGAGAAGGGAGCAGTAGGAAAGGCCTAGAGGGAAGGGGGTTGGGACCAAGGCCTGAGGGGAGTTGGGAGAGCCTGTGGGCCTGTCTCTGGGTCCAAACCACACTCCCACCTCTGCTCGGACAGGTAGCTTCTTGCCAGGTTGGGAAATTGCTTTGCCCTGGAATTTTTCTGCTTGGGGGTGTTTTCAGAGCCAGGTTCAGCGTCAAGAATCTCCAGTCACCAATATCCTTGAGACAGATACAGAGGAGGCAGACGGATTGCACAGTCTCTGGTGGGAAGCAGGGAGGGAACAGAGAGGGGGGCGGAGATGGCCGCCAGGCACCCCTGCCCAACTCTGCAGCCGTCCCCAGGGTCCTCTTGTGCAGCCACCACCTCTCCTCCCCTCACCAGACCTGCCACCGAGGACAACGCTAGGGTGCCTAAGAGGGGCTCACCTGTGAAGGCTCAGCCCAGAAGTGCCCTGGATTCTGGAACACCAGAGTAGGGAGAACACGCGGTTCGGCCCACCCACTTTACCAGAAAGGAAGAAAGGACCACCTGAGGTCACATGCTCCACCATGCTGGAGAGTCCCCACCCAGAGCCGATCTCATCATTGTGTTCCCCTGTGGACAGAGAGCGCCAGCCACCTGCCACCGTCCCTCAGCACGTTGGCTGTGATCTGACACCTCACCTCTGGGGAGTTTGCTAGACTAACGACAATGTGGAGCCATACGATAGGCAATATTATCTCCCCCATTTTCCTGATGAAGGAATCAAAGCTCAGAGAGGCTGGATGACCTCTCCAAGGTCACAATTATAGCTTATGGGGGGAGGGGGGACCCATATCATTTCGCCTCAGGGACTGTGTCCGTCCCACTAGCTCAGGAAGTCTCTCGGAGGAGGATACCACCGTGCTTCAACCTTAGAATTTTGTTGCCTTTTGAAAGCAGCTCAAATCCCAGCAGGCATCTGAGAATGTCACTTCTGTGTGGCAGGTGCAGGCGTCTGTGTCTTCCCTTGGATTTCGGCTACCTCTTTTCTGTCCCAGCAGTGCCCAAGTGGATCGATTTAGGTTAAAACGGTGGATTTATATAACTTCCTGTGATGCTGAGAACAAACTTAGGCTCGTGGTTGCAGAGCTGGGTTTGAGTCCTGTGTTTGCCTCCTGGTACCCAGTGACCTTGGTTAGGTCAATTACAAAATGTGTGGGGTTTTTTTTGTATGTTTATTCCTTTATTTTAAGAGCGAGAGAGCAAGCGAGCAGAGGAGGGGCAGAGAGAGAAGGAGAGAGAGAGAGAGATAGAGAGAGAGAGAGAGAGACAATCCCAAGCAGGATCTTCACTGTCAGAGTAGAGCCCAATGCGGGGCTTGAATTTACAAACGGTAGGATCCTGAGCTGAGATCAAGAGTCAGACGCTCAATGGACTGAGCCACCCAGGTGCCCAAGTGTGGTTTTTTTTCTTGACCAAGTAATAAAAGTCCATGCTACAAAGGTCAAAAGTGTATAAAATGAAAAATCTCTCTCCCAGACTTGTTCCCTGGTCCCTCGGTCTCCCTTCATGGAGGCAATCGCATACCAATTCCTTGCGTCTTCCACAGATGCTCCGTGACTGTGCAGGTATTTCATGCTTGATTGTAAGATGAGGGACAAAGCTACCTCAGGGAGAGAGGCCTCAGCGAACATCTGGATTTCATGTGTAATGGGAAGACAAAAACATTGTAACCCCTTCGATCTGCATTCTATTGTCCCTCCTGGCCGTCTTCTTCCTTGATGGAAGGTGTGGTGAACCTGCAGGGAGCATTTAGAGTCACGGGGTCAAAATGCCTGAGATTTGCCCTCAAATGGTCCAGCAAAAATATTTTAAGGGTAACAATAAAATTAATAATAAGGAGTGACAAAATGGTAACCAGTGATGATTCTCGGGCAATGGTGTACAAGGATCTATGGCACCATTCTTTCAACTTTTCTGCAAGCTTGAGCAGTTTTTCCAAATGAAATTTTGGGGAAAGAACAAGAGGAACCCAGGCTTAGGAAACCAGGAACCCAGGAAAGCTAAGTCCCAGGCATCAAAAAGCAGCAGTGGAATAAAAGCTGGGGTGGTTGGCAGCTGCTCAAGGCAGGCGTGACATGCCAGGAAGGCTGTGGGGTGTGAGCCAGCCAGGAGGCCAGCCAGCCCAGTGCTGAAACTCTCTTCAGTACATCCATCTCTGGGTCCCCAACTGCAGCCAGGGGGGCAGGCCGAACAGGGTCATGTCGTGGTTTTAATGAGCATTTCCCACTTTCTGGTGATGTTCTTTGGCTGTCCTCTCTGAATGCTATTCATGCCTTGTGTCCATCTATTAGGCTGTTTGTTTTTTCCTTAACGATTTGAGGAAAAACAAATCATACTATCATTCTCCCTTGCACGTTCTAGATATTAATCCTATGTAATTTATGTGTTGAAAATATCTTCACTTAGCTGATGGGGTTTTTGGTTGGTTGGTTTTGTTTTCACTCCTTTAATGGTATCTTTTGATGAATTTTAACGTAGTGAAATTTATGGATCTTCTTTCTTGAATGGTTTGTGCCTTTTATGCTTTAAGAACTCCTTCCCTGCCCCAAGGTCATAGAGATATTATTCTGTTTTTTTTTCTAAAGGTCTTAAAGTTTTGCCTTTCATATTTACATCTGGAGTTGATTTTGTTATGGTGTGAGGTAGGGATCTGTTCTTTTTTTTTTTTTTTTTTTTTTTTTTTTTTTTCCTTTGGATACTCTTTGGATATTTTGCAGGCCCTTCTGGGAAATAGACTCATACTGGAGACACCGACCCAGGGCAGGCTCCAGCACAGGGCTCCAGCAACGAGGAGGAGAACTCGTAAGAAGTGGTCCTGAGGCAAAGGCTCAGGTGTCTGCATGACACCTTCCCACCATATACAAAATGGTAAGTTTTACTAAGCCAGAGGTGGTCTTTAGGTGAGGTTCCTGGGAGGGAGGAGCACCTGAGTGAATAATGGAAGACCCATGCTGGAAGAAATATGGTTTCAGTAAACCATGGTGATCCCATGGTGGCCCTAGAGACACTCAAGGTTGTTGAGGAATTATACTGCTCTCCAAAGGGAGTCAGGAGTCAGGCTGGACCATAGGGGTCTGAGCAGAGACCCCAGCCCTCTCCTGACTGCTCCTGCTCCAGCTTAGCACTACCTGGACTTACAGGCCCTCAGGCTCAACAAAGCCCCCCGCCATGCCCTAGGCCTGAGCTCATTCTAGGCTGCAGTGCAGCTCTGAGCACTGAGAAGTGTCTGATGAGAAGAGGAGGTCACAGACACACCAGTGGGAGGGGGCTCATCACTTCCTACGAAAGGAAGCCCAGACTTCCCACTGCATGTGTTTTGAGAGTATGGGCTCTGGACCACACTGCCCGGGTTAGCATTAGTGCCGCCCTACTGGTGAGTGGTATGACCTCAGAAAACCAACCTCCCCCTTGGGATACACTGCAAAGGGGATTCTAATGGTGATCTACCCAAGCAGGTTATTGTGAGACCTGGGGGTAATGAGGCAAACAGTTGGCACTCAATGCGCAAATGAAAGTTATTTGCACGGAGCTACAGAACTGATAATCAAGCCCATGACAATTTCCCCACAACCTGTTTTGGTGGCCTTATTTCCTGTGACTCCATCCATTTCTGCTAGACCGAGTCATTCCTGTTGTGACCATCTATCTTGGGGTCAGGTTAAATATATTATGGCCCATCCATAGGATGGAACACTGTTAAAAGGAAGGGGGTACATCTGAACCAACTGATTAAAAAACATTGTCCAGATATGCTACTAATTGGATGAGACAAGATCAGAACATGTGGAAAAGTAGGGTGCTTTAAGGCCATACTTGAAAGCATATTGCTCAACGTGGGGCGCCTGGGTGACTCAGTTGGGTAAGCGTCCAACTTTGGCTCAGGTCATGATCTCACAGTCTGTGAGTTTGAGCCCGGTGTTGGGCTCTGTGCTGACAGCTCAGAGCCTGGAACCTGCTTCGGATCCTGTGTCTCCCTCTCTCTCTGCCCCCCACCCCCACTGTTCACACTCTGTCTCTCTTTCTCTCAAAAATAAACATTTAAAAAAAAAAAGAAAGAATATTGCTCAACGCACATGGTTGCATGCACAGACATGTGCTGGCCTGTGCACGGGCCATCTCCTGTAACACACATACCTTTTGGGGAAAGGGCCCAGCGGAGCAGACCAGGTTTTGTTTTCTTTCTCCTCTTTCTTTCTGTGCAACTGACACTCCCTACCAGCACAGATTCGGTGCCGTTCTGCGGTGGCCCTGGGTCACCGTGCTTTCCGTGGATGGGCCCCACATCACATCCCCGCCACACAGCAGGCTCCATTGCTGTCTCCATTTTACAGGTGAATGAAGCAAGGCACAGAGACATTAAGTGACTTGTGAAAGACACAGCAAATAAGGAGTGGAGCTGAGATTCAAACGCAGACAGGGAGGTTCCAGAGTTCCCGCTTGGTAGGTGACACTGTCTCTTAATGAAATCTTCTTTACCTCTTTGAAAAATTCATACCAGCTTTGTTTCAGGTCATTTTTTTTACGTGTGTGTGTGTGTGTGTGTGTTTTAAACAGAAACAAATGCCCTATGATGAATTGTTCCATCATCTGTAATTTTTTTTTTAATTCCAGGGAGTTAATATACAGTGTTATATATGATTTCAGGTGCACAATACGATGCAAAATCTGTAATTCTTAGCATCTCTTGTTTGTTTGCATCCCTCCCTGACCACAGCCTGATGGGAGGCACAGGTGAGGGACTTCGGGAATCAGGTGATGCCCATCCTCAGCTCTGCGTGAATTGCGGCATGATCTTGGCCAGGCCCGCCCCCCCCTCCCTGGCCTCGGCCTCCATCTGTAGAGCTTGGATGATCCTGGAGCCAGTGACCTCCACGGGCCGTCCTGCTTGAGGATTCTCTGGCTCTCTCTGGTCTATTTTTGGCCGACACCTCTCCCAGGGGCCTGTGGGCCTGAGCTAGTTTCCCTGGCTGGCCCTGATCCAGGCAGCTCAGGTGGAGAGCGCCAAGCTAATGAGGCCAAGGTCATGGGCCAGTTAGCGGCTCACGGAGAAAACCGTGGCTCTGCGGCCGGACTGCAGCTCCCCCGTCAGTCACTGGGCACAGGCAGCCCCGGGGGATGATGAGAACAAGGCTGGCTCCCACAAATCTTCACTTGGAGTAGGAGCCCCTGGGATCCCAGGTCCCAGTTACCCTTTGTGACTGCGGTGCAGCTCGTTTCCGAATCACATGGACAAGCCTGGGGTATATGGGGGGCAGGGGTGGGGAGAAGGCTAGATGGTTTATCCAGGGCCTCAACCCACGCCAGGTCAAGCCAGGAAGATGAGAACCAATCTTATTTATTTCTTTATTATTTTTTTATTTATTTTTTGAAGCAAGGGGGGAGGGGCAGAGAGAGCTGGGGACAAAGGACCCAGAGCCAAGCAAGCTCCACGCTGATCGCAGAGAGCCCGACATGGGGCTGGAACTCACGACCCGTGAGATCATGACCTGAGGTGAGATCAAGAGTCAGACACTTGACTGGATGAGCCACCCAGGTGCCCCATATTATTAATTTTAATTGATGGTAATTCCTACCATCGGCCAGGATTTGGGCTAACAAGCATTGATTCCTTCAAATTTCACAATAACTCTAGAAGAGGGGCACTACTTTTGTTCCCATTTTACAGATGAGAAAACTGTAATTTGCTTCAGCTCTCAAGGAGAGTAAATTCTGAAGCTAGGACTCAAACTCCAGAGCCCACACTTGTCATCACAACTGATGCTGCTCTTCAGGATTCTTTTTGCCTGCAAATATCTGTCCAAGAGGTGCTGGTGCCTAAAAAATGAAGGAGGCTTTCCATAGGTAAATGATAATCCACACCTGAAAACTGCTCGGCAGTCAGAAGGAGCAGGCAGTCTATTGATACATGCAGCAAACGAAATGACTTTCCAGTGAATCGTACTGAATATAAAAAAGCAATCCTTGGAAGTTTCATACTGTGCTATTCCATTTATATAACAATCTTGAAAGGACAAAATTCTAGAAACGAAGAATAGGTCGGTAATGCGAGGGAAAAAGAGGGGGCGGAGGTGGGAGGGAGGTGGGCGTGGCTATAAAAGGGCAACAGGAGGGATCCTTGTGGGGATGGAAACGTTTTGCGTCTTGACTGTAGCAAAGTCAATATCCCGGGTGGGATATTGAAGAGGAGGAAGAAACCCCACTGGGTACAATAAAATACAACTGGCAGTTATAACCTCCAAGTCGAAAACCGGCTGGTTGTGTGCTGCATCTGTGTGTGTGTTTGCTTTTATAGCATTTATTCTTTTTTATTTTTTAATGTTTATTTCTCCACCTCACGCCTGGAAGGGGGGAAACCGGAAAATGTAGCCAATGACCCTACTAGCCACCACGATGCCCTCGAGAGCCCCTGCCTCGCCCAGAGGGATGGCTAGACAGTGGGAGGGGTGCGGGAGGCAGGGGGCGGGGGGGACACAGGGGCCTTGGGGGAGTTTGATCATAGGTCAAGGTGCAGGGCTGAGGCCAGAGGAGTGCCGAGCGCCTTTGTCTTCTAGACCCTACCCGGACAGCCCCCAGACCATTCTGTTCTGCAGGCAAACCCCGGGCTCTCAACACGGGTGGTGAGGCTGCATGTGGCCTGTTTCCCCCGCTCTCTGGTTCATGGGCAAAACAGTCACAAAGGGGTATTTCTTTGGCTCCACCCCTCCTGCCCTGTTGGATCCCAGGCCTGTTCTCCTGATAGTTGGGAGAGCCCCTCCCCCGCCCCCTGCCAGGCGGCATCTCTGGTGTGCTCTCTTCCCTTCCCTGTGCCAGCCCCTTCCTGCTCTGACTTGTGCCCCTCCTGTCACTGATGACGTCAAAGGCAGCGGCTCGCCAGCATTGTCCTCCCGCTCCCATAGCAGCTGTGCCTTTGCCAACAGCGCCACCTCCCGTCCCTTCGGAGGCTGCCGGTGGCGTCCTGTGCCCCCAGTGCCCCAGATCTGGAGCAAGAGCCCTTGCCAGAAGATTCAGCAGGAGTCCTGGCACAGGGGAGCCTGAGCGGCCGACGCCGGCTGCCTTTCAGACTCTGGGCCTCAGGTCTTCCTGTGTCCCCCGTCCCAGCCACAGGCCTTTGCAGGTGTGGGTCCTCTGCCTCCACTACTCTCACTACACTTCCTTCCCCATCCTCCTCAACCCTTGACTCCTCAGACTAAGTCAAGACCCCACTATCAGGCTCCCCCTAATGTGGGATCGGCAGGAAATGATGGCGGACCCGCTGGCCCAAAGCCTTTCCAAACAGCAAACAAATTCTTCCTACTGTTCTTGTGAATTCACACCCTGCCCCCCTGACCAGCTGCTCACACATCCTTTGTGACCTTCCGGGGAGGGATGCGGGCCTGTCAGACACCTTGGCCTCGGTGAGAAAACTTCTGTGGGCTTCCAGTTTGCCCCAGCGAGCTGATGTGGCTGAGTGGGCAGGCTGGCCTGGGTGGCTAGGAAAGGAACCTTCTGTGTTCTCCATTTGCCACGGATGACACTCCTTCCGTGTGCCTACCCTTGCCGGTGTCATTCTGGCCCTCACTGGAGGCCAGGGAAGGTGAAGCCAACAGACCAGGCAGGGCGGTTTCCCAAGAGGCCAGTCCTCCCTCAAGAGCCGGCTGCTACCCAGCGCTGCCTCCAACGTGTAAAAGAAAATCGAGGCAACTCAGTGGCACTACACCTGTCAGGAATAGGTAGGCCGATGAGGATCCATTCTTACCAGGGATCCTAGCGGCCAGAGAGAAGCGTGTGCCCACAGCCGCTGCCTTCTGGGCATCACCTGGCCATGCGCCAAGTGGTCCGGGATCCCGTGCAGAGCCCAGAGAACTCTCGGTCTCCCCCAACTCCCTTTCAGGGGCGTGCGGACTTGCAAAGTACGGTCAGAGGTCTGAACCCAGGATCTGCTAACTTGGACCAATCGCCCAAACTTCCCATGTTTCAGCTTCTCCGTTTGTCAACAGGGGCAATAATCCTGTTTGCCAAGGGTTATTTCAGGGAAGAGGTGAGAGGGAGGCCATGCTCCTCCTCCACCTGACCCCACACCCTCAGGGATCACTGACGGGGGAGGTGTGGCTGTTACCGCCTCTGTAGATTCTGGTCGCCAACCTGAGGGCCCAGTTGACTGAGTTATAACCACACCCTCCTTCTAATGTCCAAGATGACCCGGAAAAGAAACAGATCACACAGGAGTAAGTCAGTTTCAGCTCCACCCCTCTGCTGGCCAACTCAGAAGAGGCCACGTCCAGACCTGCTGGGGCCTCTCCTCTGGCCACACAGGCCGTGGCACCACCTGGCTGTGTGGCTTAGTTCCCTCCCGACGCCACTCCGGCCGCAGCCCCACACCCAGGGCACCCCCGGCTCTGAGCACGTGGCTTCAGTGAACGCAGTTCTTGCCTTTGTTTTCACTCAAATACCTCCAGTGGAATGATGTCGGTATCAGGCAGGGTTCTCCAGCAATTGACCTTTTGGAACAAATCCGGGGCAAGTTTTCCCACGATCACACACACACACACACAGCAAACACTGACAATCCGCAGGACACACAGGACCACCTTTTTCTTCTCCCGTCGCCCCCAGACCTGAACAGCTCCCTGTTGCCCCCTTCTGTGCAGGTTGGGGCTGGGTTAGCGCGTCCAAGGACCTCCAAGCTCTCCACGAGTTAACTCTCCTGCGAAGCTTGAGCGCAGGTGAGGAAGCTGTGAAGTCATTTCCCACAGTGGTGGAATGATGGGTTGATCGAGAAGGCTACACCTGGATCTGATTTTAATTTTGATGAAAATGGTTTCTCTTAAAAGCAAAAGCTCCCCAGGACTTCCCTCTTGATGGAAGGATCAGAAACCCCGGGGCTTCAGGCTGCTACGCACTGACTGGCTGTGATGACAGGTCTAAATGCTGGTGGAGGTTTAATTGGGGAGGAATTTTTATCAAGATCCGTATGGTTTGGGCCGGTGCTCCAGGTACAAAGTGCCATAAGTTTTGAGGTGTCTTTCACAACCCAGCTTTTTCATTAGCCCCATTAGTTGTGGCTCAGGATCTTGCCACCCGGGCGGTGTCAGATCAGAAACAGCTGTCCTGAGGGGCGCCTGGGTGACGTTTGACTCTTGATTTCGGCTCAGGTCACAATCTCGAAGTCTGTGGGATCGAGCCCCGCCTCGGGCTCTGCGCTGATCATGCGGAGCCTGCTTGGGATTCTCTCCCTCTCTCTCTCTCTCTCTCTCTTCCCCTACTCACCCCTTCAAAATAAATAAATAAAACTTAAAAGAAAAAAGAAACAGCTGGCCTGATTGCTGTGGTGAATGCCATAGGCCCACCTGTGTGCGACATGCATCCAGGTGTGTGAGTTCATGGCATTCCTTCCACTGGGAACACTTGGTTCCATCACCTGGAAAGATCTAGGTCGTCCTCCAAAGCCTAAAGCAGACAAAACCTCCTTGGAGAAACTCCGGAATCCTCCGCACAGAGTCGACTGTCACCAGCTCGGTGTTTCCATGGTACCTGTGGGTGCTTAAATCCAGCCATATGCCTCTTTCCTTGTCTGTCTCCTTCTACTAGACTCTGGTGACTACACGGTGGTTTTTCTCCGGTGCATCTATGTCCCCAGCATCTACGCAAGGCCTAGACTCAAGTAGGGAGAGGTGAATAGTCTTCGAATAAAAGTAGAAATTGAAAAGCGTGAGTTGGTGGCCATGATGTGTGGATGGCCACAGAAGGCTGTGGGAGCCTGTGTCCAGAGAACCTGGATTTCCTGCAGCAGCTTATCTCTGCTTGACTACACATCCTTTCTCCTGAAACAGAGGAAGCTGGGAGAGTGGCAAGTATTACAGTAACTCAGAAGGTACCAAAGGAAGCGAACCTGTTTCTGCCCGATGGCTGTGGAGAACGGCAGTCAGCTGTTAAAGGCTTAGTGGGCTAAGGTCATTACAGGCAGTTTCGTTTTTTTTTTTTTTTTTACGTTTATTTATTTATTTTGAGGAGGGGGAAGAAAGAGAGAGAGTGAGGGGATCTCAAGCAGGCTCTGCACTGCCAGCACAGAGTCCAATGCGAGGCTCAAACCCACCAACTGCGAGATCACGACCTGAGCCAAAACCAAGAGTCGGACGCTTAAGCGACTGAGCCACCTGGGAGCCCCTTTACAAGCAGTTTCACATTGAATTCCCACATCCACTCCGGGAGGGAGGTACACATTTTATAAATGAAGAGATCAAGGCTCAGAGAGGAGAGCAAATTGCCCAAGAGCTCAGAGATACAGAGAGAAGTAAAAATCCAGGTCTGACTCCAAAGCTGGTGGTCTTAATTGTTCTGATTTATCTCCAAGGGGAAATGGATGGGAGTGGGGTGGGAATACAGAGGTCTAGGTTCACTCTCACTATAAAAGACTGTTGTGCCAGGATAAACATCATGGGGCACCCTGGACCCTTAATAGCCTGTGAAGACAGAGAAGAAAGATGAATGTTATTATCACAGAAGAGCACAACACAGTTTGCAATTTATTTATTTCTTTATCATATATTTCTGAGTAGGGACAAAATTATCTCATTATGTATATAAGGGAACTGAGACAAAGGCAGTGGCAGTGGCTTGCTCAAGAGCACACAGCAAGTCAGCAAAGGACCTAAAGCCCAAAAAATAATTTCAATTCAACTCCTAACAAGTGGAACCACCTGCAGATAACAGCCATACACTTTGGACAATGTACAAAATGACCACTTCAGAGCTCAGGAGAATGAACAAAAGCAGGCAGATTTTGAGGGGGAGTCAATATGGATTAAGTGATGGGCAAAGAGTGAGTTCTCCATTTTGTCAGCTTTTCCTTGAAAGCGGGTATGATTGTGGCACAACTCCAAGTGGCTGAAACTCTGATAGAAGGCCTGCCATCTTTCTGGAAAAATGGAAACCAGAGGACAGAACTCAGGGTAATCATGAATGATGGAAAGTGACAGGAAATTGATAAAGGAGAAAGCCAAAGAACGGAAAAGAGGGAAAACAAGTAATAAATTAGTCACCTTAAGTCCAATCATATCAATAACTACACTAAATGTTAATAAGCTAAATACTCCAATAAAAAGCAGAGATGATCAGAATAGATGAGAAAGCAACATGCAACCATGTGCTGTCTATAAGAGACATGTAAAGATTATAAACAAACAGGGGCACCTGGGTAGCTCAGTCAGTTAATTATCCAACCCTTGATTTTGGCTCAGGTCATGATCTCATGGTCTGTGAGACTGAGCCCTGTGTCAGGATTCTCTCTCTCCCTTTCTCCCTGCTCCTCCTCTGTTGGCATATGTGCTCTCTCTCTCTCTCTCTCTCTCTCTCTCTCAAAATAAATGAACATTTTTAAAAAGATTATAGGGGCGCCTGGGTGGCGCAGTCGGTTAAGCGTCCGACTTCAGCCAGGTCACGATCTCGCGGTCCGTGAGTTCGAGCCCCGCGTCAGGCTCTGGGCTGATGGCTCGGAGCCTGGAGCTTGTTTCCGATTCTGTGTCTCCCTCTCTCTCTGCCCCTCCCCCGTTCATGCTCTGTCTCTCTCTGTCCCAAAAATAAATAAAAAACGTTGAAAAAAATTAAAAAAAAAAGATTATAAACAAACATATGTAAAATTAAATATAAAGAGACAGTCTGAAAGTAAATGGATAGAAAAATATATACTATGCAAACCATCAGCATAAGAAAGCAGGGATGGCTTTCTTAATATCAGATAACATAGACTTTAAGACAAAGTACATTACCAAACATAACAAGGGACATCTCATGATGATGAAAGGGTCAATTCATTTGGGAAACATAGTAACAAAAAATGTGTACACATCTATAAAAGAGCTTCAAAATACATGAAGCAAAAATACATACAAATAAAGGAGTAAGTTACAAACTCACAGCTGGAAATTTTAACATCCTCCTTCTTACGAATTAATAGACCAATCAATCAATCAATCAACCAGTAAGGTCATGGAGAATCTGAACAACACTATTAATTATTTAGAACTAAGTGCTATTCGTAGAACCCTGAACACAGAGACTGCTGAATACACATTCTTTTCAGGGGCACATGGTATGGTCACCAAACTAGACTATTTGCTGTATCATTAAGCAAGTATCAATAAATTTAAAGGATTTAAATCATGCAAAAAATGTGCTCTGACCACGACTGAGCTATATTCAAAATCAATAAAAAATAAGATATCTAGGAGAATCCCAACCATTTGGGAATAAAAAGGTATACCTCTAAATAATCCATAGGCCAAAGAGGATTTCTCAAGGGAAACTTAAAAATATATATACTGAACTAAATCAAAATGAAGAGACAATGTAATGAAATAAATCAGAGATTTCAAAGCTCGTGGTCTCAACTCTGCTTGAAGGGTAACCGTCTTTGAAAATCACTTTGTGACCCTCCCTGCTCCCCATGGACAAAAGCACATGAATTCTGCTGTTACGGGTACTTTCCTCACGTGAGCTTTCGTGCTCAGCCTGCAAAGGAATCATGCTTGTCCAAGTGAAATAACTATGGTTCTCTCATGTCCTTAAAAAAAAAGACAGAGAGAGACAATGTATAGCAATTGGCAGGATGCTTCAAAAGCATTACTTAGAATAATGTTTGTAGTGGTGAAAGCCTCCAATAATGGCTCTCCCAAATATGTCCGTGTCCTAATCCCTGGAACCTGTGACTATTATTTTATATGGCAAAATGGACTTTGCTGATGTGCTGAAGTCAAGGATCCTGAATAGGGAGACTGTTTCGGATTATATGAGTGGGCACAAAATGTAATCCCAAGTGCCCTTGTAAAAGGGAGGAAGGGGGGCACCCGGCTGGCTCAGTCAGTAGAGCACGTGACTCTTGATCTCGGGGTTGTGAGTTTGAGTCCCACTTTGGGCATAGAGATTACTTAAAAATAAAATCTTTAAAAAAAAAATAAGAGGGAGGAAGGAGGAGATTTGCCTATAGAAGAGAAAGTAGGAGGTATGATGATCAAAGGTCGAAGTCATGCAAGGAAGGGGTCTTGAGCCAAGGAATGCAGGTGTCTCCAGGAGGTAGAAAAGGCAAGAAAGCATATTCATATCTGGAGCCTCCAGAAAGAACCAGTCCCTCTGACACCTTGACGTTAGCCCGGCAAAACTGATTTCAGGCTTCTGTCCTCTAGAACTCTAAGAGAATAAATTTGCTGTGTGAAGCCATCAAGTGTGTGGTAACTTGTTACAGAGGTAGCAGGAAGTGAATGCAACAGCTTGAAATGTTTATATCGGAAAATATGAAAAACGTAAAATCAATGACCAAAGATTCTAGATCAAAATCTAGAAAGATACATCAAGAAGCGAGAAAGAAGAGAGCAAGTTAAACTCTAAGTAAGCCGAAGGAAGGAAGATCATGAAGATGAGAGCAGAAACCTATGAAGTAGGAAATAGACCAACCACAGAGAAAATTATCAAAGCCAAAAGCTAGTTCTTCAAGACGATCAACAAAGTGGGGGCACCTGGGTGGCTCAGTTAAGCATCTGACTCTTGGTTTCAGCTCAGGTCATGATCTCACCGTTCGTGGGTTCAAGTCCCATGCTGGCAGTGCAGGGCCTGCTTGGGATTCTCTCTCTCTCTCTCTCTCTCTCTCTCTGCCTCTCTTCTGCTTGCTTGCACTCTCTCTCTCTCTCAAAATAAATAAATAAACTTAAGGAAGAAAAGCTAAATGCATAAGCTTCAACTTAATAGTTGTAGAAGAAAACGTGGGAGAAAAAATCATAACTTCGGGGCCAGGCGGTGATTTCTTAGAAAACACTCAATGAGCACGAACCGTAAAAGACAAAAGTTGATAAAAATTGTATTTTATAAAAACTAAAGACTTCCGTTTTTCAACAAAACAATAAGAGAGGGAGAAGAGAAGTCCCAGAACAGGAGAAAACCATCTCAGCGCAACATCTGACAAAGGACTTGTATCTAGAATATACTAAAAATTCTGAGAACTCAGTAATAAGAATACAACTCGAGTTTTAAAACGGGCAATAGATTTAAACAGACACTTCACCAAAGAAGATAGATGAATGGTTCACAGGCACATGATAAGATCACCGACATCATTATTATCAGGGAAATGCAGATGAAAACATCAGGGAGGCACCGCGACACTCCCCTCAGAACGGCTAAAATGGAAAAGACTACCAATTCCAAGGACTGGCAAGGATATGGAGCAACCCGCGCTGTCATGAACTACTGAGGAGAGCCTGAGATGTACGACCACTTTGGAAAACTACTTGGCACGTTCTCCAAAAGGTAAACATTCACCTACCATACGACACAGCCATTTCACTCTTAGCACGTACCCTGGAAAAACGCAAGCATGCCCATCCAAGAGTAGGACAAAGCAGCCTTGTTCACAATGGCCTCATATTAGATACAACCCCAGGGGCCGGGGGGGCGCCTGGCTGGCTCTTTCGGCGGAGCGTGTGACTCTTGATCTCAGGGTCGTGAGTTCGAGCCCCACGTTGGGCATAGAGATGATTTAAAAAGAGAACCTTGAAAAGAACAACAGAACAGAATAGAAAAGAATGCAAATGTCTGTGAACAGGGTAAACAAAATGTGGTATATCCATACGCATCACTCATCAGTTTTAAAACATGAACTGCGATACAACGATGCGAGTGAATCTCAAAAGCATTACGCTGGGAAAGAGAGTATGTACAAATATATACTATATTATTCCATTTATATACAATTCCAGGAAACGCTATGTAATTCTATTTATATACAATTCTAGGAAATTCTCTCTGCATAGTATTTCCACGCTGTACATGCAATTTATATACGTCACTATAGCGACAAAATACCAATCGGGGGTTGCCTGGGGCTGGGAGAGAAATGGGCTGGAAATAGGGATCTTTTGGGATCATACATGTGTTCTGTATCGTGATGGTGTTTAAAGCTTCAGCTGTTAAAATTCTTTTTTTTTAATTTTCTGAATAATACGCTTTTTTTTTCAGTTCAACCATCATTTTTTATTTGTCCTTTATTGTATTGTATGTATGTATTTATTTATTTAATGGAATTTATTGTCGAGTTGGCTAACATACGGTGTTTACGGTATGCTCTTGGTTTTGGGGGCAGATTCCCATGATTCGTCGCTCACATACAACACCCAATGCTCATCCCAACAAGTGCCCTCCTCAATGCTCATCGCCCATTTCCCGCCCCCCCCCCCATCAACCCTCAGTTTGTTCTCTGTATTTAAAGAGCCTCTTATGGTTTGCCTCCCTCTCCGTTTGTAACTAGTTTTCCCCTTCCCTTCCCCCATGGTCTTCTGTTAAGTTTCTCAAGACCCACATGTGAGTGAAAACATATGAAATCTATCTTTCTCTGCCTGACTTATTTCACTCAGCGTAATACCCTCCAGTTCCATCCACGTTGCTGCAAATGGCAGGATTTCATTCTTTCTCATTGCCAAGTAGTATTCCATTATATATAAACCACATCTTCTTTATCCATTCGTCAGTTGATGGACATTTGGGCTCTTTCCATAATGTGGCTGTTATTGAAAGCGCTGCTATAAACATTGGGGTACATGTACCCCTATGCATCAGCACTCCTGTATCCTTTGGATAAGTTCCTAGCAGTGCTATTGCTGGGTTGTAGGGTAGTTCTATTTTTAATTCTTGAGTTGTGCACTTGAGTTGGATGTAGTTTGTCATATGTACAAATTTACCTCGATTCTGTTGACAAGAAGCAAGCCGAGCCAGCCCTCTTTCTGTTACACGCATTGCATTTGGGTCCGACAGCATCCACGGCCACATCTCCAGCAGCCGGGGAGTGCAGAGGTCCCAGAGGTGCCCAGGTCCCTGCAGCAGGAAGGGACGCTCGTGGAGCAGCTGATGAGAATATGCTGTGCCAAGGTCATGCCAGAGGAAGCCCATGGGATTGTGGGAGCCCAGAAGAGGAGCGTTAGAATCCCCACCGAGGGTCTGAGGAGCTGAGGGAGTTGTGAAGGATAAGCAGGAGGCGGCCAGGTGAAGGAGGACCAGGCGTGTAAACTGGCAGACGGTTGGGCACTAGCCGAGGAACAGAGGAGGAACATCCCAGGAGATGTGGGGGAAGCTACCAGCATTTCAGGGGTGCTGGAGCACAAGGGCTGAGGGAGGGGCAGGGACGGAATGAACACGGAGAGGCCATGTCTGGGAGCCCCCCTCCCCCTCCTGCACTGTGCCCACGTGAGTGCCCCATTGGTTCCTGAGCTCCAGAGAGGATGGGACCTTGTCTGATCTTTATGTCCCCAGAACGTTGCAAGTGCCAGGCGCACAGAAGGGGAGGGTATCAATGAGTGTTCAACAAATGACTGATGGAATGAAGGAATGAATGAATGAATGGCAGGGGGGACTGGCCTTTCAGGTCCACTTCTTCAGCCACATAAAAACGTCTTGCCCGGGGCACCTGGGTGGCTCAGTCGGTTGAGCATCCAACTTCGGCTCGGGTCATGACTTCACAATTTGTGGGATCGAGCCCCACGTCAGGCTCTGCACTGACAACTTGGAGCCTGCTTCAGATTCTCTCTCTGCCCCTCCCCTGCTCACTGCCTCTCTCTCTCTTTCTCTCTCTCAAAAATAAATAAACATTAAAACAAACAAACAAAAAAGTCCTGCCAACGTTGACACCAAAGGTCACTCCTTAGGTTCTACTGGGGACAATGCTTTCTCCTCATTCTTTTCTTTTTTTCTTTTCTTTTCTTTTCTTTTCTTTTCCTTTCCTTTCCTTTTCTCATTCCTTTCCTTTTCTTTCTTTCCTTTCCTTTTCTTTTATTAAATTTGAGAGAGAGAGCACATGTGCAATAGGGGGAGAAGGGCAGAGGGAGAGAGAGAGAGAGAGAGAGAGAGAGAGAATCTTAAGCAGGTTCCACACTCAGCACAGAGCCCGATGTGGGGCTCAATCCCACGACCCTGGGATCAATGACCTGAGCCGAAATCAAGAGTCAGACACTCAACCGCCACCCAGGTCCTCTCTCCTCATTCTTTCTGTCATTGGCTAGACAGCTCTGTAACCCCGGGGACAGATGTGGCCATGGGAGGGGTGCAGGCCCCATTGGGACACCTTTTCAACATTCACGTGAGCTAAGGCTCCGGCAGACTGGATGAACACGAGGATAACTCAGAAGAGACCAGTAGGCTGTGGAACTCAAATTCAAGGTGTAGCAAAGGGGGAGAGGGTAAGACTCTAGTCAGGAGGCCAGCACACCCCATCGGCGGCCCTTTCCCCAAGTCACACATCTTTGGGCCTTTGAGTTTCCAGGCGTTGGGTGACCCATGCGACTGCTGTGGTAACATTCCTTCCAGTAACCTCTCCTCCATGTGGAGGTGAGACAAGCCTCGGACACCCTCCGTGGCTCCTCTTTGGCCCCTGGTCTCATTTCATACAGGCCCAGGGATCACCTTATCTGGTTTCTTAAGGTGGTCCAGCTCCTTCTCAAGCCTGGGTAGTGTCGGCCCTGTTTTCTGGGTCAGAGCGCCCTCCTTCCTTGTAGTTCAGGATGTAGGCCCCGGTTTCCCATTGTTCGCATGCCTCTGGCGTCCACCACACAGGGCCCACCACACTGGAGACAGGAAGCCAAGAAGTTCTGGATCTACCAGTAGCTTCTGTCATGGAAACAAATCTGGCCCCTCACTTCCCGGAGCCGGGCGATTCTGTCGGTGAGTTCATCTGCCACCAGCCTAACACCCAACTCGGACCCAAACACCGCCCATGATTCCCACGCCCAGCCCCTTGAGTGTGTCCCAACCTCCCTGACCGCTGTCCCTCTGACATCCCAGCGTCCCCCTGCCTTTGCTTCTCAAGGTGCAGACTCACTTCCCCAGCTATGTCCTTGTCACCATGAAACTCACGAATTCACTTCTGAAACACTCCATTCTGATCTCCCTACTCAAATCTGCTTGGAGCTTAGCCTTCCCTCCGTGGTTCTTATCAAACCCTCATCTCTAGCCTTGCAAAGTGCCTTTGGCCATTTTCTCTATCTCTTCTCCCTCATGGGGGTTAGTGTCCCCTTCATCCTCTCTGGACCCTGCCCCTTCCAAGATTTAGCAGCAATTCGACACCGCTGTCTTTCCTGATCCCAGCTCAAGAGCCCTCCGAGGGGCCAGCTGGATTTCTGCCTGTTGCGTCTGTCCAGCCTGCTGTGTACCCTTCGGCCTTTCTCCCCGCGGGTTCAGCTCAATTAACACATCATCTTTCGATGTGCCAGGATTAGACGTTCCCAGCATTCGCATTCTGATGACAAGTACAAACTCTGTCTTCTAAACCAGTCTCCTGACCCTCTGAGCCACCAGATGCTTACATATGAACCTTTCAAATTCTTAGCTGCTGGGTTTTTAACAATCCCACTGAGATTTTTTCGCTACTTGAAGGATAGTGGAGACGTCACAGCATCTGAAGGATCAGGGCCCCCAGCCCCCGGGGTTGGTTCACTGATACAACCCCGGGGTCCACCGTCCTGCGGCTGAGGCAGACACCAGGAACTCTCCACATCCACGGTCACTGTATGACGGGGAAGGACAGTCCCTGTGTCCTATGATCTTTCATCTCAGAGGCTGGCCCCACCCAGTTCCTTCCCTGTTGGCGGATGACATTCAATGAAAACAAAGAACAGGGGCCTCTGGGTTGAGCATCTGACTCTTGGTTTCAGCTCAAGTCATGATCTTGGTTTCAGCTCAGTCGGTTGAGCATCTGACTCTTGGTTTCAGCTCAGGTCATGATCTCACGGTTCGTGAGTTCGAGCCCCACATCGGGCTCTGTGCTGACGGCGTGGGCCTGCTTGGGATTCCCTCCCTCCCTCTCTGCGCCTCCCTTGTTCTCGCTTCCAAAAAATAAATAAACTCATAAAAACATTTTTTCAAAGAATACCAAGAACAGAATTTGTGGTGGCTGATCTGTTGCTCCTGGCCATACCCAATGCTAACCATCCGAAAGCGTCAAACCTCATGCCTTGAGTGCTCTCTACCTCTTGGGGAACACAGCAGAGGGGTTGCACGTTACAGTTCTGGTCTGTAACGGGATGAATGAAGGGCGGTGAGGAAAATAACAGGCCGCGGAGCCAAGAATTATTCCACTCGCCAAAGATTAGGAAGCCTGAAATAGCAATACCACTTGTTGTGAGTAGAGCCTTAGATAATTGGACAAGGCACAACAGGCACATGGAAAGACATCAAGGGCTAGGTTACTTAACGTTGGGGAAATACCTGGCGAATCCTTCTCTTTAACCCCCGTGCAGAAAATCACTGGTAATGAGTCCTGGGTGACAGCTAGACCAGAATGCTCGGTGAAGTGTTTTGCACCTTCCCCTAGAATCTGATGGCTGGGCTGGTGAACCCATAGGACTGCCATTTATCCGACCAGCCACACGACAAGGATGGCCGGAGTTTCCTCCCTTCCACCCTGCTGGGAGAGAACTGGAACAAGGTAGTTCTGGGAAGAAGGGATGTCAGGTGGGGTCTGGGAAAGAAAGAAGAGAGAGAGAATCGCCATGATTCCTTGGTGGGGAAGGGAAGGCCTTGACATGCTTGACATTCCATGAGGGAGGGAGGGAGGAGGAAGTCGGTGGGGTTCAAGACTCGGCCCTCCTGCCCACTAGAGAAACACGGTCATCTATCACTCAATCCCAGGTTCTGGACACCAGCTGAGGAAAACGCCTGTGCTCAGTCCAAAGCCCGATGTGGACAAGCTCCCCCTGGGTGTCCCAGTGGGGCCTGCAGCGTGCTGAGGTCTGAGGAAAAAGCAATGGAGGACTTGCTCCCTGAGAGCCCAGAAGACAAGCCCATGGGGAAGGGAAGTCCAGAGCCCAGGCGAGCCCCTCGATGAACACAACAGAGGCCTGCTGTATCAGTCCACATTTATTGAAGTAGCTTATAGAACACAAGACTGGGAGAGCCACATGAATCTGAAATTCCATCTTGCCGGGCACCTGGGTGGCTCAGTCGGTTAAGCATCCGACTTCAGCTCAGGTCATGATCCCGTGGTTTGTGAGTTCAAGCCCTGTGTCGGGTTCTGTGGTGACAGCTCAGAGCCCGCAACCTGCTTTGGATTCTGTGTCTCCCTCAATCTCTGCCCCTCCCCCGCTCACACTCTGTCTCTCTCTCTCAAAACTAAAAAAAAAATTTTTTTAATTACCACCTTGCCGAGAACTGTCCCCCACCCCCCCAGACGATGAGGAAACTGAGGCTCAGAGAGGCGATGTCTCTTGGCCCCAAGCTGCTTGATCTCCTCGACCTGTGGCAAGATTCCTCGACCTGTTGCTGGCGTCTTTCACTTTTCTTCCCTTTTTTGTTTTTTGTTTTTTCCCCAAATCAACCACTATTCCAACTCAGCCTTTGGACCTTCATCGGTGTCTCGGTGTGCCCTGGTCCCTAAGAGCAGCAGCAACTTGCCAAACGTTTCCCCCACCCCACTGCCATCGTCCCCACCGCCAGCACTGCGGCCAGCATCCTTGTCGCGGCCACCAACCGTCACGAGGAAGTCGCCGTCTACCTAAGGTGAGCCTGCTGGAAGATGAAGGTGGGTCGAGACAGGAAAGGTAGGGCTGGAGTCCCCTCAGCAAGGGGGGAGTCCGTCCTCGCTGGCATGTCCCTCAAACCATGGGGAGGGTCAACAGAGAGGCACTTCTCCATACGCCAACAATTCTAACTGTAGTATTCCTGGCCTTCCCACGGCTTGTTCCCCCACATCTCTCTTGAGCCATGTCCTCCGTGTCCTCTTTGGTCCATCCCCCTCACTCTCTAGCCCCCTCCCTCCTTCTTCCAGCTTCCACCTGCCTTCCTTCTCTTTGACGCCCCTGTCATTGGCATTAATCCCTCCCCCCCTCCCCCGCCGTGTGCAGCTACAGAAATGCCAAGCTCCTTTACACCACATTCCAAAATTTTTTTAATTTTTTTTAAGTTTATTTATTTATTTTGAGAGAGAGAGAGAGAGAGTGAGCAGGGCAGGGGCAGAGAGAGGGAGAGAGAGAGAGAATCCCAAGCAGCCTCCGCTGTCATTGAGGAGCCCCAACGCACTGTCAGGGATCGAACCCGCGGACTGTGAGATGGTGACCTGGGCTGAAACCAAGAGTCAGATGCGTAACTGACTGAGCCACCCAAGCGCCCCTCAAAAACTTTATTTGGCCCCCTCTTCCCCTCTCATGAGGTACCTCCATGCCTTTGTCCCGCACATGACCCTGCTCCCTGCCCTGCTCGGAGGTCACGGGGCCGGGCCCTACTTTAGACTTTCATACATCCGGTTGAGCTCCTTCAACTTGCTCTCTAGCAACTGGGCCTGCTGTCTCAGCCTTTCAGCCGACTCTGCCTTTGCCCCCTGATGCAGGTGTTTTGATTCTTCCACAAGGTTGGCCACATCCACCAGAAGGGAGGTGCTCACGGTGGCCACATCCATGATCCGGGCTCCTCTGATCATTGCCAGAACAGTGCCTCCAAAAACTTTCTTCACTCGCTTGTCACTTCGAACTGAGACTCTCCCAGCTGTCATGAACCTCTTGGCACAGGCTGCTAGGTGAGGACCGGCTTTGGCCAGCCTGATGGCACGAACATTCTTTCCAATGTTTCGCAGGACTCGCACGAAGCTGTTTGTTACGGAAAACATTCGGGGTGTGTTCTGACACCGAGCCTTTGCAATGGTCTCCCCTCTGTTATCGCCAGCTGATGCCAGGCGACGGGCTTTGGCTTCCGCGGACAACGTGCTCGAGTGCTCCACAATGCCGCTGGACACAGTGGTCACAGCAGATGCTGTTCCCAGCGCCACCCCCGTTGCAAAGAGTGACAGACTGATCCCTGATGTCACAGGTGCCAGACCCAGGCCCAGGATGGTCAGGACCCCAGACACCACGCTGGTGGATCTGGCCACGATGTTGGAGATGGTGCAGCCCCTGTGTACCTTGTCAACCTTGTCCGCCAGCTTGTGGAGCTTTTGTATTTGCCCCTTAAGCTCCCGTTTCAACCGGGGATACTCGTTCAAAAACCTCTCCTCCAGGTGGTCTCTTTGGATCCTCTCTCTGCCCTCCATGCACAGGTCTGCCTCCAGCTCACACAGACCTGCGTATAGCACATCTGCCTCCTCCCTGGAAAGGTGAAGGTCAAGCGATTAGGAAAAGCTTAGCTGTCAAGTGGGCTTGATTCGATCTTTCCCGCATCGACCGCAGAACGTGCACTACAAATCAAATGGACAAGAGTTTGACAGATGCGAAGAATGTTTCTTGCCATGTGACACACGTTCTGTACCTTGCTCGTGCTCCGTAACACATACTCAGCCAGGGAATGAATACGTGCTCCTCTTCAGATGCTCTAAGTGGGAGGCGTGTTTTTAAGGGTATTTATTTATTTACTTTGAGGGGTGGGTGGGGGGAAGGAGGAGCAGAGAGAGAGGGAAAGAAAGAATCCCAAGGAGGGTCTGGGCCGTTGAGATCACGACCTGAGCCCAAATCAAGAGTCAGACGCTCAACCGACGGAGCCGCCCGGGCGCCCCAACTGGTAGGTATTCAGGAAAGATGGCTTCTCGCTCAAGGGCAGGTCAACACTCTCAGCGCCACAGTGTTTGTAGATGAACAAAGGGAAGTGGCATTGGAGCAGAAAAACCTTCGTTCAGAGAAGCTTAGTGTGTACGGAAGGATGAACCTTACCCACAGAGAGGTCTGCCCTCTGCCCTTGGCTACTGGGAAGTGACCTCTAGGCCCCTGCCTGGAATGGTAAGGGTCCTAGAAGGATAGGACTGTCTTCCTTTGCCTGGGCCTTTGGCCTGACATCGCGACGTACGATGGGGGCTTTGGGTCATGTGCTATGGGTTCTGACCTACGGAGGCACTAGAAACTAAAGGCATGGGTGTGACCTCAAGGAGGGGCTGGAGATGACAGACAGGTCAGCCATGCAGCGAATGTCATTGGGCCCCCATAAAACTCTAAAAGACTCTCTCCTTGATCTTCTAGGCCCTCTTTTTGACTAGGTGCAGTGCCTGTGTAGCCTGTCGACCTTGGCCTTCTATGTCCTGTCCGTGACAGCCTATAGTGCCCGGGCTTCGCAAGAACCCTGTTAGGTCAGTTTAATGAGAATCTTCCCACTCTTGATAACGGATCACCTTTGATATCTGATCGAATCCCACCTTTGATGTGGAAGCTCTTTTTTCTTTTAAGTTTATTTATTTACTTTGAGTGTGAGAGAGAGCACAAGCAGAGGAGGGCAAGAGACAGAGGAAGAGAGAGAGAGAATCTCAAGCGGGCGCCTCGCTGTCAGTGCAGAGCCCAGCACGGGGCTCGATCTCGCGAACCGCGAGATCGTGACCTGAGCTGAAATCAAGAGTCGGACGCTTTCCCGACTGAGCCACCCGGGCGTCCCTGATGTGGAAGCTCTTGACCTGCCTTCAGCAAGAACCCTGCTGGGTCAGTTTAGCAAGTGTCGTCCACCTTCTTCTCTTAGTGATTTCTCATCCGCCACCCCCGCCCCACTCCTCGGCTATAAATCCCCAGCTCTGTATCCGGAGCAGAGCCTGATCTCCCTTCTATGGCCACAGCCCTGAATTAAGTCGTCTTTTTAATCAACGTCAAAGTGTTTTGTCTCACAGTGTGAGCTTCCCTGGTGGGCCATGCTCCATTTGCACTGTCACAGATTGAACTCAGGACGGTCACGCGTCCGGAGGAGGACAACGGAAGCTTCGCATCTGAAACCCTCCCAGACCCTTCCCCATGCGTCTCTCCCCGTGGCCATCTGCATCCTTGCCTGGAAGACAGCGTGACTGAGTGTGACAGCTCTCAGTGCGCTCTGTGAACACTTTCAGGGAATCATCCAACCTCACGGCGGTTTGAGGACCACGGCCCAGTGACTGCCCCAACTGACTGAGAAGCAGGACGTCCGTTACCCTGGTTCCCCCCCAGACTCTTCCAGTTCACGTCGTTGACTCCCGACCCACCACCCAGCACCCCCAACCTCTCAGGTGTCATCAGCCTCACACCTTAGCTGGTGACAGCTTCGTCGGCATGCACACCAACGCTATGTGCAACTTTTATGAAATTGCTTAAAGATACGAGAGACTTGGAGAGCCATCTGTGTGAAACCCTAAGCCTGAAAAGACCGCATTTGGACAAGCTGGTGGAAGAAGTACTTTCCCCTCTGGTGGGGACTTGTGCGTCTCCCCAGAATTGAGTACAGAATTAGCAGCTGCCCCCTGTGATGCCACTAGTTGTCACAGAGTCACATTGGCTCCCACTGGTCTGGGGCTGCTCTACGTAGAAGAGGATAGGGGCACCTGGGTGGCTGAGTCGGGCAGGCATCCGACTTCGGCTCAGGTCATGATCTCGCGGTTCGTGAGTTCGAGCCCCACGTCGGGCTCTGTGCCGACAGCTTGGAGCCTGGAGCTTGCTTCGGATTCTGTGTCCCCCTCTCTCTCTGCCCCTCCCCTGCTCATGCTGTCACTCTGTCTCTCAAAAGTAAACATTAAAAAAAATTTGTAAGAAGAGGAGAGGCTTCCAAATGGTGGTCAAGACCCCCCCAGCTCCCAGGCAAAGTATGGAGGAGACAACACCCCTCCCCGCCATGGCCCTGCATGCCTAGTGGTGAGGAGATTAAAGAAGGAAGGGAACAAATGTCCCCTCTCCCTCTCCCAGGACCTCGAGTTTTGTGCCGAGAGCTTCACTCAGTCCTAGCCTTGCTGCCCAAGTTTACCTAGTCCTCCAACCTAGACATCCTCTTGTCCATCCCGGCCTTTGGACAAGACGATTGCCCTTGGGCCCCCACCTTTGACCTTGCAGTTCATGCTAAGGCCTTCGCCATAATCTTATCAGGTTGAGTTACTGTTTACATTGAACAAATGACTAATAGACTACACACCCAGAAACACAGGGCTGGACAGAGATAGAGTCTGGATCCAACACAGCTTGGTCCAACTCCACTCCAGTCTTTCCACCTCGTGGGCCAGCAGGATCCTGCAGTATTCATACAACTCCTTAGATGGGGAGGGAAGGCTTTAGTCCAAATGCCCAGGGGCACAGACTGCTACGTCAGCGTTCTTCGGACTGGTCCCTCATCTCCAGGAAGAAGACCCTTGGCCCCTGTCTCTTCGTGGCAATCTTCTAAAAAGTTAACATTGAGGCCCTTGGGTGGCTCGGTCGGTTGAGTGTCCAACTCTTGATTTCGGCTCAGGTCATGATTTCATGGTTCATGAGTTCGAGCCCTGAGTCGGGCTCTGGGCTGACAATGTGGAGCCTGCTTGGGATTCTCCCTCTCTCTCTCCCTCTCTCTCCCTCTTTTTCTCTGCCCCTTCCCCAGTTGTGCTGTCTCTGTCTCTCTCTCAAAATAAACAAGCTTAAAAAAAATAAAAAGTTAACATTGATTGAGCACCTACTATGTGTCGGTGACGATGCCAAGCCCTTTACGTACATTATCTTGGTTTCTCCCCGATAAAATTGAAAAGATGAAGAAACCAAGGCAGAGATAGGTCTGCTTTAGGTTCAGGCCCAAGGTCACCTAACTTGCCCTCTGCAGGTCTCATCTCTTCTCAACCCGAGGCCATTCCCTGCCAGCGAATGCCATGGGAGACATATTCCTCACGGATTGTTGAGAAGGAGCACACTCAACCCCAGCCCGAGGATACTGCCACGTGGAGATCTGGGGACCACCTTGGGGCATCCCCGGGGGGTTACCTGGACAAGTTGGCCTCAGCCATGAAGCTCTCCCAGGCTTCATGGTCAGTCAGCAGGAGATGTAGGTCATCCCAGCTCACGGAGTCCTGGAAATACTCAATGATATCCTCCATATCGCTCTCTGGATGGGGAAAAAAAAGAAAAAAGTGAAGAGTTGTTTTGTTTTTTCTTCTTCCTGCTTCGCTAAGGGAGAGAGGAAACCGGGGCTTAGCTGGAGGGAACCCACAACACTAAATCTGTGTATTCACTGCGAGCCCCGGCCTAGGCAGGGGTATTGAGGTGAATACCCTCAGGCCTCGCCTCAGCTTTCACATCTGATATGTCAGGGGCTTATTCCTGAGACACGGGCAGGTGGCAGCCGGGGGTGCTGGGGGAGAGGAGGTTTCCACCTGGAGCTGACAGGGTCCGTGTAGAGGGGACAGCAACGAGACTCAGGGCCAGCATACCGTGTGGCAGGTCCCGGCCCAGACCACATACACACATTATATTTGATCGTTACAACAACAGAAGGGAATATTCTCATTTTACAGGTGAGGTTAGGCAAGGGTCACACAGGTGGGAGGTGGCCAAGGCCACCCTGGGGTCCAGTTCAGTGGCCCACCGTCCCTCGCGGACCAGCAGTCAGGCCGGCCGCAGGGCGAGAGCTGGAGGGAATGGCTTGGTGAAGCCCCACAGTCGTCCCCAGCCGGGCTGGACAGGTCAAGAGGGCAGGAGAAGCCTCCAAGGTGACTAGTTCAGGACTCCTTCCTTCTCTCCTTCCCCCCTGCTGTCCCCCACCTCCTGTGGGCTGTCCCGGCCTCACTTCTGGGTCATTGGATGGGCGGCAGGGGGAGGGAGGAAGTGAGCACCTTTGCCATGACTCTGAGAAGAGGACAGGAGGGAGGGGCCCCTATGGACTCCCGGACCAAGGGTGGGGGCTCCCCCTTGGTCCCTCTTGAAGGGCCCAGGACACTCATCAGTCCCCTTCAAGGGACTGATTCCGCTGTGGGTTAACTCAGCTGGAGGCACTCCCCCAATTCCGGGAATCATCTGGAAGGTGACTACCTGGGCAGAGCCCACGGGCTTCTTGGGTATGGTGCCAGCAGTGGGATCTCAGACTTTTCCCCCCAGCTTGCGTCTGCGTCCCGGTCGGAAGGAGGGGTCGCTTCACCCTTGAGAAAGAGAGAACAAATTGTGTGGTCAAGTGTGAGCCAGCGGTGACCACAGGGAGCAGCAAGGGGCCAGGTCCCCGGTGGTTCCCTCTGGGAAGGTCACAAATGCCAAAATGGACTTAACCTGATATGTCTGTCTGTCTCCTGGCCTCTACTGGCTGCTATTTAAGGAAGGTTACTCACCTCACTCCAGCTTGTTCCCAAGCCAGGTCACAGTCCTGCTGTCCTGTTGGGGCACAAGGAGAAGACAATCAGAAAGGGAGACTGCCATCTGAGAAGCTATAGAGGCAATAAAACCAAACACAGAAGAAAAGATGGGATGGAATGTTCTAGAAGTTACTCGAGGTCAGGCACATCTGTGTTTATTAACTGACGATAGCTAATGTGGATCAAGTATCTAGGAGGGGCAGGGCTCCTTATGGTTCCCTCACTGATTAGTCACACACACTCCATGAGGTGGGTGCTCTTGGGGTTGCCATCTTATTTGAAGGTTTGGGGCTCCTGGGTGGCTCAGTCGGTTGAGCGTCCGACTTCGGCTCAGGTCATGATCTCGCGGTCTGTGGGTTCAAGCCCCGCATCGGGCTCTGTGCTGACGGCTCTGAGCCTGGAGCCTTGCTTCAGATTCTGTGTCTCCCTCTCTCTCTGCCCCTCCCCCGCTCACATGCATGTGCTCTCTCTTTATCTCTCTCTCTTTCAAAAATAAATAAAACGTTAAAAAAAAAAAGTGGGATGATAACATGAGTTAAACTAGAATAGAGTGAACTCTAACCTTCAACAGATATATTTCCTAGCAATATGTCACCCACTCACATAGGCACCCATGGGTGTTTCTTACTCAAAGGTAGTAAGACTCCTTGGGGGAAAACTGAATTCCTGGATTCCACGGGTCTGCAATGTCCACACTCCAGGGGGCAAGGATGCTTTCAGGGAGGTTCAGAGCCGTGCTCAACAGGGCACCCATGGGGAAGTCCCAACAAATTACATCTAATAATAATAATAATAATAATAGATAATGATCATTATGATCATGTTTAATTGGGCCAGGCTGAGTCAGTGAAAAGCCATGAGTTCCTAATAATATTCAAATGAGGGCAAATGAGACAAAATATACAAAAAAAAGGTAGCTATAAAGGTGAAAAAAGGTAGTTATAATTAATCTTAATAAGAAAGGGAGTCTTAATATATATGGGCATTTTGGGAGCCCCTGGGTGGCTCAGTCAGCTGGTTGAGCAGCTGACTTTGGCTCAGGAAGGAAAGGCCAGGAGGCACCTGCATGGCTCAGTCAGTTAAGCATCTGACTCTTGATCTCGGCTCAGGTCATGATCATGGTTCATGAGTTCGAGCCCCGCGTCAGGCTCTGCACTGACAGTGTGGAGCCCACTTAGGATTCTCTCTCTTGATCCCTCCTCTCTGCCCCTCTGCCATTAGAGCTTTCTCTCTCAAAATAAATAAACTTAAAAAATGCATATATACCTATGAGCATTTTCCCCCTTCTATTTATTATATGATTGTGATAAGGGACTGAGAAAGAAAACCACAAGAGGCCCTGACATTGGCTGGTTAGCCTGGCACTCCCTCCAGGTAATATTCCCTCCCTTGGCTAAAAAGAATGACTGTTACTTCTTTAGCAAGTTGTGTCTTTGTTCTGTTCTCTCCCTTTTTTTTTTTTTATGCATTTTTGTTTCAGCATAGAGTCCAACATGGGACTGGGTCTCATAAACCATGAGATTCATCATGGCCTGAGCTGAAATCAAGAGTCAGATGCTTAACTAAAAGGCAACCGATGGAATGGGAGAAGATATTTGCAAACGACATATCAGATAAAGGGTGAGTATCCAAAATCTGTAAAGAACTTATCAAACTCAACACGCAAAAAAACAAATAATCCAGTGAAGAAATGGGCAAAAGACATTAATAGACACTTCTCCAAAGAAGACATCCTGATGGCCAACCGACACAGGAAAAAATGCTCAACGTCACTCCTCATCAGGGAAATACAAATCACAACCACAATGAGATACCACCTCACACCTGTCAGAATGGCTAAAAGTCAACAACTCAGGCAACAACAGATGTTGGCGAGGATGCAAAGAGGATCTCTTTTGCCCTGTTGGTAGGAGTGCAAGTTGGTGCAGCCACTCTGGAAAACAGTATGGAGGTTCATCAAAAAACTAAAAATAGAACTACCCTACGACCCAGCAATCGCACTACTAGGCATTTATCCACGGGATACAGGTGTGCTGTTCCGAAGGGACACATGCACCCCCATGTTTATAGCAGCACTATCGACAATAGCCAAAGTCTGGAAAGAGCCCAAATGTCCATCGATGGATGAATGGATAAAGAAGATGTGGCATATATAGACAATGGGGTATTACTTGGCAATCTGAAAGAATGAAATCTTGCCATTTGCAACTACGTGGATGGAACTGGGGGGTATTATGCTAAGCGAAATTAGTCAGAGAAAGACAAATATCATATGACTTCACTCATGAGGACTTCAAGACACAGAACAGATGAACATAAGGGAAGGGAAGCAAAAATAATATAAAAACAGGGAGGGGGACAAAACAGAAGAGACTCATAAATATGGAGAACAAACTGAGGGTTCCTGGAGGGGTTGTGGGAGGGGGGAGGGGCTCCATGAGGAAGGGGGCCCTAAGGAATCGACTCCTGAAATCATTGTTGCACTAGATGCTAACTAACTTGGTCGAAAAATAAAAAAAAAAAAAAAAAAAAAGAGACGCTTAAGCTTAATCGACTGAGCCAGGCATCGCCCTCTGTCCTCTCCTGGGCTAGATAAGATTACTGAGACACCCACTGATAGAAATGACCCCCCTTTCGGCAGCACAGCACCCCATCTAGAGCGGCCCTGTTTCCTTAAGAGCCTCCCTCAAAGCCCAGATCCTAGAATCAGTTCTAACGCCCTCTTCCTCAACCACAGGAGTGTGCCTGGCGGCTTCAGGCTGAAGGGCACGGAAGGTAAGGGTGTGGACCTACACGGTGGGTATCATGGGTTCTACCGAGGAGGAAAGAACGCACACAGGCAGCTGTCAGGGGATCAAGGCAGGCCCAGCAAGGGTGCGGCCGGCTCCCAGCAGGTATCTTCCTCCGTCCAAACCACTGCTGCCCTGGTCATTTGCTGACACTGATCCATTTCTAGCTACTGATCTTTGCTCTCAGCCTTGATGTTAACGACAAAGCAATGCTCGCGGCCTCTGCTGCTTTCCAGCCCGCCAGTTCCCATGCACCTCCATCTCCTCCCAGGCCACCTGCCTCCCCCTCCACCCTGCTGCCTCTCATGTTGGGGCCTGGACACCAGGTATGTGTTTTCTGGGTGCCTCTGCAGCGACGGGCGACTGTCCGGCCCGGCCTTGGCCAAAACAAGACACAAGGGGAAGTCGGCTTAAGGGGGGCCTGGGGCCTTCCTGCTGCAAGGGACAGGCGGGAGAGGAGATCTAGCTGGCCACCTTCTCCTCCTTCTGCTTTGAATGCTGCATGACCCTGGGAACCCAGGCCGCCAAGTGACATCATGAAGCATGAGCACCAGAGACCAGGAGGACTGCGTGGGTAGACAGAACCAGACCCTGGATGACACCAAACGTTTGCAGATGTGTCTGCACCCTCGGGCTCATCCTTCCCATCCTGTGCTCTTCTTGGCCTGGCCCTGACCCTTGTCTGGGGTGTCTGCTGGGTTTTGATCCTGGACGTTGCTCCCTCCTGCTTGGTTCGTACGTGGCGGGGGGGGGGGGGGTCCTCACTAGCCTGCTGACTGGTCAGTTCCCGGCCAGGTTGTTGGGAGGAGGAGAAGAGAGGGGCCTGTCCCGTGCGACGACGTGGCCCAGACTGGGAGCCCTCCCATCCTCACCAGCTCTAAGCTCTCCAGATGCGGTAGGGCAGAGGTTCTCACCAAAGCATCTCCCTGCAAGTGGCTGCAGGATATCCTCCTCGGGTAGGGAAAGGGGAGGTGAAGACAGCACCAGGTTCAAACTCCCTAGCCTGGCACCCCATCCCCCTGTCGCTGCTCCTCCTGTCTTCCTCGTTGCCTTGGTCCAGGCACCCTCACGGACCCCGAGCTTCCTTGCTTCTTTTTTTTTTTTTTTTCCTTTCTCTTTTAAAATTTTTATTTTACGTAGACTCCACGTCCAACGTGGACCTTGAACTCACAACCCCGAGATCAAGAGTCGTTTGCTCTACTGCCCAAGCAGGTCCAATGTTCTGCCCCTTGCTGCTGATTAACCTCAGCCTCCACACCTGTGCTCAGGCTGCTCCCTCCCCCTGGAAAGCCCTTCCCCACCCTCCTTAACTTGTAAACGTTGATCTGTGCTTAGATGCCCAGCTCAAAGGCTCCCTCCTCTGCCTGCTTCTCCCCTGCCCCCGCCCCGTTACTCTCTAGGCTCTCCTTGCCCGTGCTCTGTCCTCTCCGTGGTTCTCTGTATTTTCTCCAGCCTTCTGTTTCCTCCACTCTGAGCATGCAGAGGCCCTGTCTGTTCCCTGCCGCGTTTCCTATTCTGCCCCAGGGGCTCCAGGGCACAGCCAGGCTAAGATCTGGGGTGTAGGAGCCACGGCACACCCCAGTTTCATTCACCGCTGAGTAATTTTCCTTGTTTTTCTTGTCTATCTTGAGGAGAAGCTCTTTCTGGCCGAGAACAAATAAGACTGTGCCTCAGGTTTGATACAAATTACCCTATTGATTTAGTGCGCTTTTGACAGGCCTTTCAGATTTCTGAGAGTTTCCATTCACTTCTTCGTGTCTCCGTACTCCAGCCATAATATTTTTATATGAGGAGACAGAGGAAGAGGAAACCGCAGAAAAACATGGGTGTCCCGATGCCTGAGACCCAGAAGCGCCTTCCAAAGCCTCCCCTCCCCCCAGGGTGGCCAGGCCAGGTGTGGATGTCGGGCCCAGCTCCCTCCAGCCTTAGCCCAATTTTGTTCACTAACTGCTGCCCATTGGGGGGGAAGGGTGGAGGCCACTTCCTTACTGCTCCTTGGAAATCACATAAAAAAAGCCGTGTTCCTTTGGATTGCAGTGGCAGCCATTAAAGACGTTCTGAAGAAAGAGAAGGAGTGGGAGGAAGGGGGGGGAGGAGGAAGAGGAAGAGGGAGAGGAGGGGGAAGGGGGAGAGAAGTAACATCTGGGAGTAGGAGGAAGAGAAGGAAAAAACCAAAAAGCTTGTACAAACTCAATCAATCAACCCCAACAATGGGACGCCTGGCTGGCTCAGTGACAAGCGTGCGACTCTTGCTCTCGGGCTTGTGAGTGCAAGCCCCACGTTGGGCATAGAGATTACTTAAAAAAAATAACCTCTTTAAAAATCAATCGGTCAGTCCCAACAGAACCTATACGTAAGCTAGAAAGAAAAACTACAAATATCCCGGAAGAAATGTTAAACAAAACAATAATGATGTTGAGTTGGGGCTAACTTTTCTAATCAAGATGGAAATCCCAGACCATAAAGGGAAAGGTACAGCTATTTGACCTGCTAAAAATTAAAAATTGCAGGGGCGCTTGGGTGGCTCAGTTTGTTAAGCGTCCCACTCTTGGTTTCAGTTCAGTCATGATCTCACTGTTCATGGGATCGAGCCCCACATCGGGCTCTGCACTGACAAGGAACCTGCTTAGAATTCTCTCTTTCCCCCCCCCCTCCCTCTCTCTGCCCCCCCCCTGAGCGCCCCACGGTCTCTGACTTTCTCAAAGTAAAAAAAAAAAAAAAAAAAAAAAAAAAAAGGAAAATTGCACAGGACACCTTAGGAGACACGACTGATGGATGCTGAGAACAGACAAGAGCGGGCAGGCATGATACGCAAGAGATCCTCCAAATCAACATGAAAACACTGAAGTCAATTTTTTAAAAGATGTGAACAAACAGTCGCCAGGGGAAGGGACTCGCCCAGGGTCACACGGCTCCCGGTGGGCAGGGTGGAAGGGAACACCAGATGTTTGGGGAGAAATGAGATTTTAACGACCATATACTAGGTCTGACTCGGCCTGTGTGAACACACAGGGGTAAGTTCACGCCCCCACAGTCATCCCCAGGAGTCCCCAGCTTGGTGTTTTAAGAGTACAAAGGTGGGACCGTATCACAATGTGGCCCTTGTCACCCCGGCACCGCCTCCCTTCTTGCTGACAGGGGCACCCACGCCTGCCTCTTCTCTTACTGCCCCACAGCACGCGGAACAGAGGGCCCGGTGCGGGGCAGCGGGGGAAGCCCGGACGTCCTGCTCTGTCTCCCGGTCCAGGCACCCTGGGCCAGAAGCTCCCTTTCTGGCCCTCAGTTTCCCCGAAGAGCCTGGCACCGAGCAGGTGGCTCAGAGACACTGTGGGTGACACGACCTTGAGTCCTTGATCGTTTGCATCTCAGAAGAAATGCTTTGCCAGTCAGGTCACCGCAGGGAGAGGCTCCCACTCACCTGCCCTCCTTCACCTCCTCTGCTTCCTCCAAATTCCCCAAAGGGATGAGCACCCCTGCCCACTCCCCACACCTCCCCCCTCCCCGATATCCACCTCCCTCCTGGGGTCTGCTCAGGTCGCAGGCAGTCTGGAACCTGGGATGAGCAGTGCCCCCTGTTTCGGGGCACGGGGGTGGAGGGGGAGAAGTCAGACAAACCCGGCTTCAAATCCTGGCTATGCCGCTCTTTGGGGCACGACCTTGGGCTAGAAATCCGAGCTAGGATCCCTCTTCCTTCAAGAGCTGTTTGGAGGGTGAGTAGAGGGGCAGGGGTTCCCACCCTCCACACTTACCAAGGAATCATCTTCTGAGCTGAACACCATCCGGCTTTTCTTTAGCCGTGTGGACCCAGTCACCTGCGGTGTGTGTAATTAACACACAACTCCGGGCCCAAATATATATGGGACTGAAAGGGAAACTGAAAGTCTCCACTTCAGAGCCGAGTACCCAGGATGGACACACACAAGCACAGGGCCCGTCCCACCCCCTCAAGTAGGAACCTCAGATCTGACGTTCCAGGTCCTTCTGGCCCCAGCCCTTCCTGCCTTGGGCTTCTGGAAGGAAAACCTGCTGCTGAGGGACCGAGGAACCCTCAGCCAACGACCCCTCGCCCCCGCCCCCACGGGGGTCTGTTCCCAGGCCCCTCCTCTCCTCCCCACCCACCTCCCTTCTGGCATTATCCACCTTCCTATCGCCCGCACTTAGGACGACGCCAGACATACCCGGATGCTCGCTGCATATTTGCCGTTTTGCGGCTCCTTCAATGCCATCCCCGCGTGGCCTCTTGGGTTGGCAGATCCTTCGCCAGGATCACCTGCTTCTACCACCTGGAAAAATCAGGCCTATACTTCAAAGCCCGAATCTAGCATCACCTCCTCTGAGAAGCCCTCCAGCCTCCACGCAGGCAGAGTCCGCTGTCCCCTACCGTACTCCCGTGGCACCGGGGGGGAGGAGTCTAAACCCGCGGCACGCATGCCACCCCACCACGGTGTCCGTGTCTCCTCTTTGGATCTAATCAGGTCTCACCAGACCTGTCGCTGATGGCAGGGACAGCCCCAGTGCCCGAGGAGGCCGGTCCTTGGCGGCCGGTGCTGTTTGCAGGACAGGGCTGAGGCCAGGCTGCTGTTTTCTAACCTCTGCTTAGTTCTGCTTGACCAGAGACCTCTTTCTAAATGCAGGACTTGTCCAGGAAGGCGAGTGTCAAGAAATGGAAATGGAAAGCAGGAAGCTAGGCCTCCTCCCTTGTGTGGTTCCGGGGGGACGCATGGACACGGGGCTGGACGGTGGGCCCGGGACGGGTGTGAGTTTGTAGATGAGGAAACGCGGCTGAGGGGAGAGGGGGTGGCTTTCGTGCAGCAGCTCAGGGCAGGGCGGGGGGAGGGAGCCAAGCTCAAAGGCACTTTGTCACTTCGACCCTTGACACTTGCTTCGAGTTATGTTTTGTCCACCTCTGCTTGTTTCGTGATCTTTTGGTCATTTTTTCTGTAATTCCCCTTCCTCCTGATTCTTCCGCTTGACGGCCAGATAAAAACCACTGTGAGGTACAGAATTCAATGAACTATCCATACACCCGCGACCTGATTATCTACTGGGGACGCAGAATGGATTCCAGACACGGATGGACTCCACCAACCAGGCTGGGGTTGCAGACACGTCAAGTGAGGATTAGGCATCTTGTGACTCCAGGGACATGCGCTGAGCCCCCCCCCCCACTTGGGGACCCTAGAGATCTAGCGACTATAAAATAGGGCTCAACTTGACCCCCAAGATCACAAGAAGAGTCACGCAGGATGACTCCAGTTCCAGAGTGGGGGCGACGAAGGGGGGGGGGTTGGGGCAAAATCGTTGGTCAGCAAGCAATTTCAGCCCACTGTGAAGACAATCCCAACTCAGTGGGAAAGGGACCCTGACATTGCTGAGGGAGGTGTCCCCCAGCATCATCTGGTGGAGGCTGGGGGAGTCAGCAGGCGGGCACACAGCTAGCACCCCCACGCAGTCTCTCCATCCCGTGGGGAGGCGGGCTCGGTTCAGCCATGCTGGACGTTATGACTTGTATGTTTCAGTGTACCTGCTGCCGAAGCGAGCACTTGACTCGTATGTTTCAGAGCAGGGACCCCACTTCCTGGTTCTCCCTTTCTCTAGGGACAGTGGCAGGGGGGTGGGGAGTGGGGAGCTGTAAACTGGGCATGTGACAATGGGGACATCTGGAGTCATAGGGTGGCTGGCAGAGACAGACATCTTAGGATTTCAGAGCATAGTGAATGCATCCATGCTGATGGCACCCGGTCACTCGGGGGACGTGGAAGGGGGGCCACGGGTCTGGGTCACACATTGCAAGGCCGTTAGGACCACGCAGTGGACAAATGCTATTTGCCTTTGCTCACATCGGTGGTAAAATCGGGTGCCAAGTAGCAACTGTCAAGTTCAGGAAGGCTTACAACAAAGTATGAAGATGACAATTCAGGGTGCCTGGGTGGCTCAGTCCATTAAGCGGCTGACTTCGGCTCAGGTCGTGATCTCGTGGTTCGTGGGTTCGAGCCCCGCGTCGGGCCCTGTGCTGACAGCTCGGAGCCTGGAGGCTGCTTCCGATGCTGTGTCTCCCTCTCTGTCTGCCCCTCTTCCGCTTGCTCTCTCTGTCTCTCTCTCTCTCTCTCTCAGAAATAAACGCTAAAAGAATTTTTTTTTTTTAATTATAGACGACAAACTCAAAAGCATTGTCTTAATAATTGTATGTTGAAGCCAAGGCAGGTAGATGTGTGGTTAATGTTAATGTGTGTATGAGGTTTAAGAGAATTGGACGCATTCTCAGAGTGAATAAAGCAGCTTTTGGATTCCAGTTGAAAACAGGTAATTGCGTAATCAATGTAGATGAATGATTTCAAGTCGGAAAGTTCTCAGGGTGTTGCAAATAAACTTCAGCCCAGAGGAAGCAGCTTCAAGTTCAGCAGGTCCCCAAACAGGATGAGTAAGCCATGGTGGGTGTGGGGATGGGCTGTGAGAGCCACATCACCAGACATTTCCCAGGTGTGTGTGTGTGTGTGTGTGTGTGTGTGTGTGTGTGTTGGGGGGGGGGGGCGAGAACCAACCTCTACCCCCAGCAGTCAGGAGACGGAAAAGAAAAACTTCTTGAAGACGTCTTTGCAAAAAGGTGACTTTATTAAAGCATGGGGGCAGGACCCTTGGGCAGAAAGAGCTGCACCGGGGTTGTGAAGGGTAACTCATTATATACCCTCAGGTTGGGAGGGGGACAGGGATAGAGTATGTTTCTAAGGAATTTTGGAAGCCAGGTTTCCAGGACCTTGAGGGGCTAGCTGTTGCTAGGGAAACACCATTTATCACCATTTAATAAAACCTCAGTCATGAGACCCCCCTCAGATGCATATGGGGGGGCATAAGCTTGGAGCGTGATTGCCAGCATATATCCTGGGGCAGTTGACATAAAGAAGTAGACTTACAGGACCCTTGAGGCTGGGACAATGTTAAGCCAAGGTTCTCTTTTGCCCCCAGCAAAGTGTCATCATCAAGGGAGCTGAGCTCCTAGAGGGAGGTCACTCTGCTGGTTTCCAGGACTTGGCAAGGGGCTGTAGGCAGTAGGGAAGTTAATTTTTCACTTGCCTTAGTTTCCCACATGGCAAGCACTTAAACCCCTTTCCTTTGTTCTTGGGTAGCCAGGAGTGTCCGAGGAATATCACACAGATCCCATCTGGGGGCGGGGGTGGGTGCTGGCTTGTACTCAGCCTGCCTTATGCTTCCTCCCTGCTGTGGAAAACAGTATGGCGGTTCCTCAAAAATTTACATATAGGTGACCATCTGGCAAAAAAAATTACCACACGACCCCGCACTTCTGCTTGGGGGTATACACACAAAATAACAGAAAGAGAAGTCTCCAAGAGCTATTTGTATTCCCGTGTTCAGAGCAGCATTACAATATCCAAATAGCGGAATATCCAAGGATGGACGGGTGAGAAAAACACGGTCCACCCACACGGTGGGATATTATTCAGCCTTAAAAAGCAAGGAAAGCCGGACACCTGCTGCAACATGGATTGAACCTTGAGGGCATTATGCTCCGGGAATAGGCCAGTCACGAAAGAGAAAGATACTGCACGATTGCGCTTACATGCGGAACTTGGTCACATTCATAAAGACAAAAAGTAGACGGTGGGCGGGCGGCGGGTGGGGGCCAGGGGCTATGGAGGGGGTTGTGGGGAGCGGGCGTCTGAGGGGGCAATGTTTCGGTTCTACAGGATGAAAAGAGCTGTGTGGACCGATGGGTGTTTTGTGTCTGGTCTCGGCCTGATAACCAATGCTGTGGTCGGGACGGCCTTTTGGTTCTCATTAGGACTGCAAGGTGGCCCGCAGCAACGACCAGCAAGAAACTGAAAAAAAAATACGGGTTTATTACTTACCGGACCAGGAACTTGATCAGCACATTTGGGATCACGCAGCAAGTTCACGGGTAGAGAAAGCGCGTGTACAAGGGCCTGGGCTTCTGCTTTTACTGGGGCTGAGGGTGGGGGCCTAGGGTTTTGAGGGCTTGCTCTTTTCTTTTAATGTTTATTTCGAGAGCATGCGCCTGCATGCGTGGGGCGAGTGGGGAAGGAGAGCAGAGAGAGGGGGGCAGAGAGAGAGAATCCCAAGCAGGCTCCACGCTGTCAGCACAGAGCCAATGTGCGGCTCAGTCCCACGACCCTGAGATCATAACCTGAGCCGAAATCAAGAGTCGAACACTCAACCGACTGAGCCACCCAGGTGCCTGTGGGCTAACTCTTTATTGGTGAATAGAAAGCTTGGGAGAAACAAAACAAAACAAAACAAGCGACCTAAATGGTCAGTTATCGAATTCAACTAAGATTTCTTTCTTTTGAATATATATATTTTTTAATATTTACTCACTTCTTGAAATATAGAGACAGAGTGTGAGCAGGGCAGGGGCAGAGAGAGAGGGAGACACCCGAGGGGCCACCTAAGATTTCTAAGACAAAGAAGCCTCTGGTGAGGGAGACAGGTCCTTATCTAGCTGTGTTTATGCAGATAGAGACAGAGCATGAGCAGGGGAGGGGCAGAGAGAGGGGGAGACACAGAATCCGAAGCAGGCTCCAGGCTCCGAGCTGTCAGCACAGAGCCCGACGCGGGGCTCGAACTCACGAACTGCGAGATCATGACCTGAGCTGAAGTCGGACGCTTACTGACTGAGCCACCCAGATGCCCCAGGAATTAAAATTTTTAATTAATCAATTAAAAAAAAAAAAAAAAAAGGACAGGGGCACCTGGGTGGTTCAGTGGGTTGGGAATCTGATTCTTGGTTTTGGCTCAGGTGATGATCTCATGGTTTAGGAGTTCGAGCCCTGCATCGGGTTCTGTGTTGACAGTGCTGAGCCTGCTTGGGATATTCTCTCTCTCTCTCTCTCCTTCTCCCTTTGCCCCTCCCCTGCACGGGCACGCACGCGCTCTCTCTCTCTCTCAAAATAAATACATAAACTTAAAAAAAGCAAAACATATGGGGCTCCTGAGTGGCTCAGTCGGTTAAGCGTCCGACTTCAGCTCAGGTCACAATCTCACGGTTCATGAGTTCGAGCCCTGCGTTGGGCTCTGTGCTGACAGCTCAGAGCCTGGAGCCTGCTTGGGATTCTGTGTCTCCTTCTCTCTCTCTGCCCCTCCTGCACTTGTGCTCGATCTCTCTCTGTCTCTCAAAAATAAATAAATGTAAAAAAAATTTTTTTTCTAAAGCAAGAAATAAGAGTATAGTTACCGTGATGAGTCCTGAGAAATGCAGTGAATTGTCGAATCACATCAGACACCTGGAACGAATATAACACTGTATATTAACCAGACTTGACTACATGTAAAATGAAACAAAAAACAAACCAGCGAAAGGAATGAATCCTTAAAAGCCCCGCCTTCGTGGAAGAGAGTAATGCATGGGCACCTGATCCCTTTATAAGCTTGGCAAGGCATCTGCACCCAGGACGGTATTCGCTACAAGAGCCCTGCGATGAAAACCTTTCTTCTTGCCTCACAGAAAACTATGGTTCAGATGGGCGAGATGATTTGCTCAAGAAGTGGGGAGGCGGGCGGCCTCCCTGCTCTGGTTTCTTGTTTTCTTTTCTGGCTCCTGGGCTTTCCCGGGAGAAAAGGGGGGCGGGCCCTGCAGGGGGCGCTCTCTGCGGCTCCCTCTCCACGCAGCCTGTGGCACCAGCAGGAAGAAGAAAGATCAGCATTATCCGGACGAGGGAGGACACTCTCCAGGTAGGAATTTCATCCTCTGCTTTTAAGAAACGGGAGGAGGCTCCCTCCCTGCCCGGACACACCCGGCCAACGAGAAGCCGCCACACCCTTGAACTCTTCTTCTTCCCCGCTGAACTCGCATTCAGAGCAACCCTCCCCAGTGTCCTCCCGACGGGTAGGAAAAGGCGCCTTCCCTTTGTCTCTCCAGACTCGCGTGTGGCTCGCCATGGTCTGTCCCGAAGGGCGATTCCTCTGCTGTTCCCGAAGGAAGTCATTTCGCGGGTGACAGAGCTATTGGATTTTTAAGGCTGGCAGCCCAGAGGGAGAGAAATCCTTAAAACCCTCAAGTATTCCAGAAATGTACTTTCCGGCCCTAAACTCTCCCTGTTGGCTCGAGATAAGTCCACGAAACTTCACGTACCGATCTCAGAGCTCAGCTGGTGGGGGAGGGGGGGCAAGCCCGGCAGTCTGAGCCCCCGATGACGCACGGCGGCTGCCACTTGCTGAGTTTGCCTCCCCGATTTTCGCTGTGACTCAGTTTCCTCGCTTTGGGGAAGAGTACATACCTGACAGGGGTGCTGAGGGGACGACGAGAGGCAAAATAGGGATGGCGCTCAGCACACAGTAGGTGCTCAGTTAATAAGAACTGATATTTTCTTTATGTAATGTTTATTTTTGAGAGAGAGCGACAGAGCGCAGGTGGAGGAGGGGCAGAGAGAGAGGGAGGCACAGAACCCGAAGCAGGCTCCAGGCTCTGAGCCGTCAGCCCAGAGCCCGACGCGGGGCTCGAACCCATGAGCCGCGAGATCGTGACCTGAGCCGAAGTCGGACGCTTAACCGACTGAGCCACCCAGGCGCCCCTAGTCACAGACTTCAAAAGGAAAACAACCACAGACTCACAAGACAAAAAAGTACGGCCCCGTGTCCCTTACACCCAACTTTCCCCGATGGGGACAGCTCACGTAACCGCAGTCATTGCCAAGGCCAGCAAACGGACCCTAGCACCGCGAACTAGCTGGCAGACCTCGCTCAAATTTCACTCGTTCCCGCACACGCTCGTTTTAGACATAAAGATGGTCCTGCGACGTGTTACCACCGGTCCAGTTCAGGCGACCATCGCAACACTCGAGACCCTTCTGTTGCTGCTGGGGCGCTCCACAGGACCGACCCTCGAGGGTGACACCTTCTCAGGACGTCCCTAACTCCTGGTGACCGCCGATCTGCTGCCCACCTCCATAATTTGGGCCTTATGAGAATATTTCACAAGCGGATTCGTACAGCACGTAACCCTTCAAGGCTGGCTTTCAAACAATTCACTCAGAGTGATGCCCTGGAGCTCCATCCGGGTTGCTGCCTATATAAATAGCTCTTTCCTTTCTGTGGCTGAATAATCGGTCTCTAAAAGAGGGACAGGACCCCGGAGGCCCCTCCCAACCTCCTTCCGCTGTGCCGGGATCCCCCGCGGAACCCCCACGTGTGGAGGTCTCACCTCCAGGAGCCAGTGGCCCTTCCACATCGCTTTGCTCTTCTGCAGGGAGAGTCCTGGGCACGGCTCCCTCGCCTCTGCCCCTCTGGCTTTCTCTCTTTACTCCCTCCTTGTCCTTTTCCAAAGTGCACTCTGTGAACCTCCTTCCCCCTCTGCCTGGTGGGCGGGTCAGGCAACCCCAGGACTGCCCAGCCCTTGTGGGCAGAGGTGGGGACCCGGTCCAGCACTACCCCTACGCAAAGTGCAGCCAAGTCACGGATCTCAGAGGGGAGAACCGGTATTTGCCGAGTAGCTGCAGGGGGTTGAGGGGGGGGGTCCCCTCAAAAGATGTGTCCATGATCTAATCTCTGCAACCCCTAACCGTGACTTTACGTGGAAAGACCTTAGGTCTCTGCAAATCCTCTAAGTTAAAGATCTTGAGATCGTCGCAGGCTGTCCGGGTGGGCCCTAAATCCAATGGCTAGTGTCCTTACAAGAGACACGGAAGAGAGACGACAGGGAGCTGGGGGGAGGGCCCAGGCAGAGGCAGAGATTGGAGGGACGCCTGGAGCCAGAGAGGCAAGCTCTCCCCTGGAGCCCCCAGGAAAGGGCAGAGCTAAAAGGAGGAAAAGCACCCCCAGCCCTTGGGTGGCGCCCCCCCCCCCCCCAGCTCTGTCATATGGCAGGCCCACGAGTGTCCTCGCTGGAAGCTCACAGCCTTCCTTAGCAACCGAGGTGGCCAAACAGAGGTCCCGGGACGCTGGCGGGCGGGGCAGCCACTTGGGTCCACACGCTGACCAAGGGGGTGGGTGCCATGGCCCTTCTCTAAGGAAGGCCTTCTCCCCCTCCCTCCCTCTTGTTCTCACTGCCCTCCAGGTGCCCAGCAGGGGGCCGGGGTTGTGCTCAGCTTATGTTAAAAGAATGAATGAACCAATGAGCAGATGAGAGCTTCAGTGGTCCCCAGCAGTCCCGTGGAGTCTCCCGCGCTGACACACACAGGCCCAGTCACCGCCTCCCCGGGTCCTGCTTATACACAACTTGGGATGAACCCCTACAGGGCAGGTTTTGCTTCGTCTGATGACTCCAGAAGCTCCTGGAACTTAGCATCCCGGTCTGTGTCCCTGTCCCCAGTCAAGCACACAGTCGGTCCTCAATAACGGAAGCGGACTGAGGTTTCTAGGAGTCCCTCTTGGCGGACTGAGGTTTCTAGGAGACCCTGGCCACTGGCCCAACCTCCGCCATGCTGAGCTACTGGAAGCTTCTAGAAGATGCGCAAAGTAGGTGCCCGCCGCGGAAGCAAAGCACAGTCCCTTCCAGGCCACCCGCTCTGGCAAGACAGACACCGGCAGACACATGGCTCGTAGCACGTGGTACTCTTTATTGTGACGCTCAGTGGAAAACATCTGTAAACCAGCTAACTGTAGTGGTGACAGCCGTAACGCATGCTAAGGCACTTTTATTATATAAAAAAAGGGTGGGGCTGGGAGCTCCGTTCACTCCTTTGTGACAGCAACTGGGACCTGAATTCAGAGCTTTTTAGGCATATGTAGCTTTCGTGTATCTTCATGATTTGTTGAGTTTGTTTCCTTTAAAAAAAAAAAAAATGCCTTCTTTGCCATAAGTAAGTCTAAATGCAGCATATACAAAACAGGAACACAGGTGAATTAATTCAGCAGCCAGTGTAGACCAGCGCAGGACAAACTATTCTCTTCTAAACGTGGTTCCAAAGGAGAGGCAGTGATAAAGACTTGGAATTGTATCATTTATTATAAGAAGGGGAAAAAAAAAGAAAACTTTTTTTTTTTTTCCTTTCAAAAACATCTGTGCAGATGGCAGAGATTCAAACCGTACTCAGTCAATGCTGCAGATAATCTACCCTCGGGCCCCAGTCCTAGAGTAGGTATGAGATCACGGGAGGGCCACTGGCCCTTTGCAATGAATGCTCTGGCTGTCAGACTTGGGACAAGTCCCTTAACCATTAAATATATTTGGTCCCCAAGAATGTCGGGAGAAGCCACTGTGGGCCTTTCCAGCTTGGCCCCTGGGCCCGGTCTGCTTGGCCCCACAGCCTCGCTGTGGCAGGGGGCAGGCTGCCCTCGGCAAAGGAGGGAGGGGGGCCGTCATTGCACTTGAGACGCTGTAGAATCAGGAAGAGGACAGTGGCGCTGCCCAGAGGGGGTGGGGAGGAACGACCCTCCTTCCCCACCCCCCCACCCCCCCGCATTCTGTGCCCTGCACAGAGGTGGCATCCCTGGGCCTGCTCCTACCCGATCGCCCAGGGCCCACGGGAGTGGGGGGCCGACGGGGCGGAGGGTGTGAGGTCACCGTGTGTGATTGCCAACAGCAAAGAAGGAGGGGGAGCTGGTGGCGGAGGAGGGGGAAGGTGACAACTCTGCTGGGGTGTCGAGCTATCAAAACTTCTTAGTCTGGAGAAAAATAGATTCGTAGAAAACTCTTGCCCGTCCCCGGTGGCCTGCCCGCCTTGCCTCACCATCTTGTGCTTTTTGGCAAGAGAGGGCCAAAGATCCTGCTGGTTGCTCTGTTCCCAGGCCAGGGGCCCAAGACTCTGACTCTTTGGTATCAGATTCTGGGGGGCGGGAGGGGAGCAGGAGGCGGCTGCAGCAGAGGAAGCCAAACGCCCTCAAAAAGGCCTGGGGGGTGGGCAGGGGGTGGGGTGCAGGCCTGAGGTCCCCTGGCCTGGTGGGATGGGGTGGGGAGGTCACGATCACAGCAGTCCCAAGAAGGCGGAGGGGGTGCTGCGGGGGCTAGGAAGGGGAGGCGGAGTCGTCTGTCGGCCGGTCCGTCCGTCTCGGGCAGCAGGAGGAAAGGTTACTCGGCAGCTTTGGCCTCGGCCCCGTCGGCTTTGCCGTCCACCTCCTCGTCCGAGCAGTCACCAGCACCTTTCCGGGCCATCCGGCGGGGCACGACAAACGGCAGGTCTCCTCGCCTGGGGGCAGAGGCACAGGGTCAGCAGGGCCGGCCAGGGTGACTGAGTTCAGCTCACACATTTCAAAGCGCTTTAGAGGGACCCCAGGCCCCAACATCGCACAGGGAGAAGTAACACGGGGCCTTGGGAACACAGCCTCCCGCTCTAACCCGAGACACTGGTGAAGACAAACATCAGCAAGTTGGGACTGATCGAGAGGGAGAACGCCCAGAAGCAGAGTCACCTTCTGCAAAATGCCACCCTTCGCTCAAACTTTGAGCACACAGTGTAACCAAGAGATACAGAATAACTCCACACGGTACACAGATACCAACACCCTCTTCCCATCACGTGCAAGAAAATATTAAGTTCTGGCTAGAACATCTGCTCTCGTCGCTATTTCACATTTTTTAACATTTATTTCTTTTTGAGAGAGAGAAGCAGGCTCCAGGCAAAGTCAGACGCTCAACCACGTCTTATCTTCTTTAGGCATAAAAGCAACGAGAGGGGCTCCTGGATGGCTCAGTTGATTGAGCGTCTGACTTTGGCTGAGGTTATGGTCTCACAGTTCGTGGGTTCGAGCCCTGCGTTGGGCTCTATGCAGACAGCTGGGAGCCTGGAGCCTGCTTCCGATTCTGTGTCTCTTTCCCTCTCTGCCCTTTTCTTGTTTGCACTCTCCTTCTCTCTCTCAAAGATAAATAAACATTAAAAACTTTTCTTAAAAAAATTTTAAATTTAAAAATTAAAAGAAAAAGAGGTAAGAAGTGAGACCTGGGGGAAAGACCCATCTGATACTTCTTGAAGGGAAACGCTCCTCGAGAAACGCAAGGCAGCCATCCTTGTGGGCACGGGCCTTGTGACTGGGCACCGGGACTCACTCAGCAAATGTTTACAAGGCACATAGCACGTGCCGGGGACGTGCCCGGTCACTTCCAGCAACTTCTAATGCAAAAAACGCAACACGGAAACATCCTCGTCACGTTTAGAGCAGCCACGTGACCAGATTTTTCAGAGGAGATGGGAACGAATTACCCAGACTTCACGGTTTACTCAAAAGGCCGGGCAACGGCCCAGGGGGCAGAGCCGGCCCAGGGCCAGCGGGAGCACGGGGCGCCTTGCCCACTGACATCTAGTTGACGAACGGAACCAGTTTCTAGGAGCCGAATCTGGTGAAACGTGCTCTTCGGAGCGCACTGACTTTCGGGAGGAGAAGGAAGGGTGTCGAGGGGGCCGGGCTCACCTGAGCTTGTTCTTGAGGGAGCTGACCTCGCGGTTCATGGCGTCGGCCGTCTCGGTGGCGTCTTCCAGCTCGCGCTGCAGTTTCCGGCGGGAGGCGTTGGCCCGCTGGGCCTCCTCCTCCGCCTCCTCCAGCTGCCGCTTGAGCTGCTTCAGGCGGGTGGATGCCTTGTCAGCCTGCAGAGACGTGTGGCCGGCGGCCCCGGTTAGGGGCTCTGATGCGGGAGGCCGGGGGACCCCTCGCCAGCCACGACCCGGGCGGCCCCGCGCGCAAACACACCTGGTCCTTGAACTGCTCGGCGTTCCTCCGCTCGTCATCCACCTGCAGCAACACGTCCTTGAGCTTCTTCTCGGCCCGACGCACCTGCTTGCAGGCCGCCTGGCGCTCCCTGCGAGGCACAGACGCGGCGGCTCAGGGACCCTCCCTTCGAGGGTCCAGCCACACGCCACCAGTTGGACAACCTGTTCTGGGGCCTCGTGGGCATTTCCTCCCCAGGGAGGCCCTGAGGCCGAGGCGGGCCACCTCCACCGAACACCCCAGGTCCCCTAAGGGAGGCGCTGTGACCAGCCCCGTTTCACAGATGAGGAAACAGGCTCAGGGAGGGAGGTGACATAGTCCAAAAAGCAGATGTGGAGGCAGTAAAGGGGAATTGAGATGTGGGGCCCAGTGTGACCCCCCCCCCCCCAGTACCTCCAAAGAAGCCTCAGTCTTGCTGAGCCCACAGGAACCCCCACCTGCGTCTGAGTCAGCCCCCAGACAGCTGTCAAAACTCCCGCCGTGGAGGTGGCCCTCGGGCTCCGACCCCGGCCCCGTGAGGCCCCTGCGGGTCGCTGCAGGAGCCGAGCAGGGGCACCTACTTGGTCTCGTTGTCCAGCTGCTCCTCCAGCTGTGCGATCTTGGCCTCGAGGGCGGCGATGGAAGCCTTGTATTTGGACTTGACAGTGCCCTCCATCTCCTGCAACTTGACCTTGAGCTCCTTGTTCTGGCGCTCCAGCTGCTGCCGCGCATTCTCGTTTTTCTGGGCGTGGCTGCGCTCGAGGTTCAGGTCGGTGTTGATCTGGTCGATCTGCGGGAAGGAGGGCCGGTGACCCGAGGAAGGCTGGGGACCCTGGCTGGGGCACACGTGAGGCCGCTGGGTCCCGAGGGGCCCCTGATGACACCAGGCCCCGGGGCCGGCAAGCTCTGGGTCTTCCCAGGAAAGGGAGCTCCTCCAGAGCCAGGGTCCAGGACGTGCTCCCCTAAGCACCGCGAGCGCTCGGCTTCCGCCAGCCGCCGTCTGGGAGGAGCGGAGCCTTGTCTGGAAGGAGTGCCCGCGCAGCCCCGGCCCCCGCCCACCTGCAGGTTCGCCTTCTTCAGCCGGTCGTTCACCAGCTCCGTGTTGCCCTGCTCCTCCTCCAGCTCCTCCTCCAGCTGGGCGATGCGGGCCTCCAGGCGCCGCTTCTCCTCCAAGGCCAGGGCTCTGGGCGAGGGCAGGGAGGAGTGAGAAGGGGCCTGTCCCAGAGGCGGGACACCCCCAGCCCCCAGCCGAACACGCCATGCCACGGCTCACCCTTTGCCGCTGCTGTTGGCAATCTCGTCGGCCAGCTCGTCCCGCTCCTGCTGGGCCTGGCGCTTCGCACGCTCGGCCGCTGCCAGTTCCTGCCACGGGGACCCAGACGGTGACCCCCTGGGGCAGCCCAGAGCCCCGAGAGCCCCCCTTCCCTTTCCTGATACTCTGCAAGCACCACGCTCCCGGAATCCTGGCCCTTCCTCTCGACTCCCCCCCCACCCCCCAGGCCTGCCTCCTCCACGAAGCCCTTCCTCATGAGCCCCTCTAACTCACAGGGCTGATTCCTTCCTCTCGGACCATAGCTTAGGCACCACGTGTTTGCAAAGCCCCTACGTGTAAGTGTTAGGAACCAAGCCATATGCTGGGGATGGAAATAAAAAACCGTCCTGCCCTAACGGATACGCTGGTTCCTCTGTGTTCTGGGGAGACCGGAAGTCGGGGGGATAAGGCAGGGATTTAATCAGGGTGAGAGCATGGGGGCTCTGAAAGCCTCAACAGAGACCCACACGTGACCTCAGAGGGAGGCATCAGCCCAGGCCCAGGCAGAAAAGCACAGCCCTCAGGTGAGACTGGACACCGGGCCCGGGTAGGGGCACCAGGCAGCCAGTCGGCTCACGGTACAGGAGACTGCCTAGGGCCGCCGGAAGCCTTTCACAATATGCCCCTTGCGTGTGACCGACAAGGCTGGGGGGTGGGGGGCATGCCGCGCACCAGCGCTGGAGAAGGACCCTCCTTCCAGGTGCCAACTCCCAGCAGGAGGCGATGATTACCACCAAGCTTCATCTCATGCAAGGGAGCTGGCCCCAAATGGTGACAATTTAATTCACACACACGTTTTACTCACACGAGGGAGCCTTGCTGCTTAACGAAACCCCTCGGGGATTTCCTTCATAAAGCAAAAACCACCCCCACCCCATTGCCAGAGTTGGGCTAGTTCCTGGCCAGCAGCGCCCGGGAGGGGGGCGGTGGGGGGGGGTAGGGGGGTGCCCAGGCTGGCTGGGTGGAGGCCCTCCGCTGCCCCCTGCTGGCCAGAGGGCAGCGACCCCCGAATGCCCCCCGAGTGCCATCCTCGCGGCCTGCCCACCTCCTGCAGCTGGATCATCTCGGCCTCCATACTCTTTAGCTTCTTCTCGTTCTCCTTGGCCTGTGCCAGGATCTCCTCGCGGGAGGTGCGCGTGTCTTCTAGCTCCCGTACGTAGTCCTTCATCTGGGCCTGTGGTGGGCAAGGGAGGCTTGGCACCCACCGCCACAGCTGCCAGCCCCCCCACCCCGCGCACGGACACCCTACCCACAGGCATCGGAGGCTGGTTCTCGGCCTGACACCACATTTAACCAACTCAACAGTGAAAGGGCAAGGCGATAAGGACAAATGCCTCTTTACCCTGTGTCCTTTTTACACTTTCGTGACCACTAAGGTTACAGGGCATGGTTTTGGCAGTGTTAGTCACTGGTTACACATTAGTTCGAGCTGCTGTCTGGGTTTCGCCTTCCACGACTTCCTGTGGACTCGAGTCTGGCGCTCTGGAGCTGTCCCCCCGTGCCACCCACTGCTCTAGGTCAATGCCCACCTGCCAGGTCAGCCCCGACCAGAGGTAGAAACCCATTTCCTCTGTTCTTCTCCTGTGATTTAAACTCTAAAGATCTTGGTCAAATAGGGTTTTGTTTTGTCTTTTTTCTGTTTCCTTTTTCCCTTTCTGCAGATAAATCCCAAATTGGGATTCTCCAGGCCAGATGGTACCAGGTGGAACCACCACCAGCAACGAGAGCATCTGGGCTCTACGACCTCGCCCACCGACACCGAATTTGGTCTTCCTGTTGCTGGTTTTCTGGGTGTGATGTGGCTTCTCAAGGATGTTTTTTACGATTTATTATCTTTAACACTTATTTTTTTTAATTTTTTTTTTTTAACGTTTGTTTATTTTTGAGAGAGACAGAGACAAAGCTTGAGCGGGGGAGGGGCAGAGAGAGGAGACACAGAATCCGAAGCTGGCTCCAGGCTCCGAGCTGTCAGCACAGAGACGGATGCGGGGCTCGAACCCACAAACTACGAGATCGTGACCTGAGCTGAAGTCGGACGCCCAACCGACTGAGCCACCCAGGCGCCCCTCTTTAACACTTATCTTGATCAACACTGAGTTACACAGAGAAGTGCTCAATCACTATATCATATACCTGAAACTAACATAACTCTGTACGTTAACCACACTGAATTTATCATAAGAATAAAATTAAGGGGCGCCCAGCTGGTTCAGTCAGTTAAGCGTCAGACTTTGGCTCAGGTCATGATCTCCCAGTTCCTGAGTTTGAGCCCCACATCGGGCTCTGTGCTGACAGCTCAGAGCCTGGGAGCATGCTTCAGATTCTGTGTCTCCCTCTCTCTCTCTCTCAAAAATAAACATTAAAAATTTTTTTGAATAAAATTAAAATTAAAAACATGTAAGCGAGTAAAACTTGTGAACTTTAATCACTGGTGAGAACTCTCCAAGTATGTGTTCTGTGCTCTGTGCTGCATGTAGGGTTCCGTGCTCAGGTCGGAACCTCCCATCGCTGTCCCCCAAGGCTGGATTGGGTGGTTACGTGGGCCAGATCTGGTTTACTCTGGAAATCTGCCACCAGGTGACTACTTTCCTAACGTCATCGAGTTTCCAGGTTTACAGGGGTTTCTTTGTTTAATGGGCGCAAAGCCTACGATCTTAATGCAAGTTTGCTTCTGTTTCGCTTCCGCTTGACCCCTGGGTCTGAGTCCCCACCCGTGAGATGGGGCTAAGGGCACGCGGGTCCTTCCTCAGAGAGGGGAAGGCGGTGCCCCTCGGCACTCAGCAGCGCCCCACTAGTGTCCCAGACCCCTGCGAGGCCAGAGCCGCGGGGGCAGCCGCGCCCAGCGTGGCCCGGCCTGACCTCACCTGCAGCTTCCGCAGCTGCTTGATGGCCTCGTCCCGGTTCTTGTTGGCTGAGTCGACGTGGGCCTCCAGGTCTTTCAGGTCCATCTCCAGCTTCTTCCGAGCGGCCACCGCCATCGAGCGCTGCTTCTTCTCGTCCTCCAGCTCTGCCTCCACCTCCCGCACCTGGGGGACGGGAGGGCGGTTCGGGCGGCGGCACCAGCCCCCAAGCCCTGCTCCACTCCGTGCACGGGGGGGGGGGCTACTTGCGGCCAAGGACGATTACTGACCGAGAGGGTCCCTGACCCCGGTGACAGAGGGCTGGAACGCAAGGACGTGGGAGGGGTGGACAAGGAGCCCAAGACAGCCCGGGGAGAGGAAGGAGAAAGGAAGCCGACCGGAAACTGGGGGACGAAGGGGGCACCCCTGCCCACCTCTGCCCGGGGGCAAGGGCAGTGGGAGGGGCGTCCGCACCTGTCTGACCAGCTGCTTCTTCTTCTCCTCGCTCTGCTCGTCGCGGCCCTGCAGGTCCCGCTCGAACTGGGCCTTCATGGCCTGCAGGTTGACCTCGAGCCGCAGCTTGGCGTCCTCGGTGGCCTGCAGCTCGTCCTCCAGCTCCTCCAGCTGGGTCTTCATCTCCTCCACCTGCTGCTCCAGGGCCCGCTTGGACTTCTCCAGCTCGTGGACCTGCCCCCCGCCCCAAGGGGGCCACATCAGAAGCGGAGGGATGAGGCCTCCGGCCTCGGTGTCCGCTCAGCACCCCCCCCCCCCCCCCACAGGCCGGCCACCAGCTCGGTGCTCACGCTCTTGCCGACGTCGTCCTTGGAACTCATGAGGTCCTCCATCTCCGTGCGGAACTGCTTGTTGAGCCGCTCCAGCTCTGCCTTCTGCTCCATGGCCTCCTCCAGGGCCCGGGCCAGCGACAGCGCCTTGGTCTCCTTCTCCCGGGCCTCCGCCTCCGCCCGGTCGCGCTCCTCCGCGTACTTGGCAGAGATGGTCTTCTCCTCGGCCAGCAGCTGGGGGAGAGGTGGTCACCGTGAGCGTGCGGACCTCAGGCGGGCAAAGCACACGGACCCGAACTCCTCGGGGGATGAGGGCCCCAGGCGCTGGTCCGAGGGGAGGGGACCGCGAAGAGCAGGCACAGGCCACCGCTTCTGAGCGTGGCGCGTGCCATGCGGGGTGTCCTCGGAACCAGAGGCGGGCAGAGATCACCTCTGACGGTGCGCTCTGAAGTCTGCTTGCAGCGTTGACCATTTACTAATCGTGGTCCTGCAGGTCCCATGGTGCCCCTTCCGTGGGAACCCACGGGACACCTTCCCCTCTCAGAACCAGAAAAGGCTCTGCTCTCCTCAACAACCGGTCGGTGCTTCCCCTAAAAAGGATGTCGGTCTGGCCGCTGAGAGGCCCAGATCCCACCTGTGCCCCTCATGAAGGATGCCCGGGCAAGTTCAAGTTTCCGGTGTCCACCCTCCACGTGGGCCCACCCGCGGCCAGACCTTATCTCCCCACCTTCCTGTTCCCTCTGCCCCAACACCTCTTTGTCCCCGACCCGCTCCTTAAAGGGCCAGACGATGAATGCGTGAGACGCTGCAGGACTCTGTGAAACCACGAAAGCAGCCGGAGACACCGGCACGTGAGGGAACGTGGCAAGGTCTAACGCACTTTTGCCCACGGCAACAAGTGCAGGGCCGTAGCCGGCCGGTTGGGCCGACGCCGGACTTACTGTTTTTCTATCCTATCCCACCATCTGTGTCTCTGTAAGCTGCCTCAGAGTATTTGGAAGGAGACAGAGGTATGACACATAAATAAAAACCCTAAACAACAGGGGCACCCGGCTGGCTCAGTCGGTAAGACACGTGACTCTTGATCTTGGGATCATGAGTTCGAGCCCCACGTCGGGGGCAGAGTTTACTCAAAAAGAAAAAACATCCCCACTCATCGTAAAAGGGGCTCATCATAGGCCATTTGAAAGATGTAAGGAACCGGAAAGGGGAAGAGACGCCCTCCCCGAGGGGGACCACTGAGGCCCTCGCACGCGAGGCCATGCCGTGCGGCACGTACCTGGTCGAACTTCTTCTGCTTCTTCTCCAGGTTGGAGGCGGTCTGGCGCTGGTGATCCAGGTCCACGAGCAGGTCGTCCAGCTCCTGCTGTAGCCGCGTCTTCGTCTTCTCCAGCTTGTCATAGGCGGCCGCCTTCTCCTCGTAGCGCTGGCTCAGCCCCTCTAGGTCCTTCTGGAGCTTCCTCTTGGCTTCCTCCGCTATCTCCAGGCACCCCACGCCGTCCTCCATTTTCTTCTTCACGTCCGTCATCTGGACGGGAGCACAGACTTAGGGAGGTAGCCGCCCCGTGCCCGGGACGGCGGCTTGCCTGCTACCTCATGGACGGAGGCCCAGGCACGGGGACGCCCCTCTTCCGCCGGGGCGAGAGAAACGGGGTTTCCGCAGAGGGCCTCTGCCTAGAGTGGGCAGGCCAGGGGGAGGCCTCCCAGTCGTGACGAACACCAAGCCTTATTTTACAGAGACGGACCAGAGGGGAGGCTTCTCCATCGGCCTCTCCCCACGGACACAGTCTGCGGGAGGCAGGAGTGCCACAGACACCCGTCCCACAGCCCCTCCCTGCTCCGGGAGACACAGCTGCCGCCCCGTACGTGACAGCTGCTCCCACCCAGACTGTCACACGGGCTCCGGGCCCACCCCGAGGAGGTGGGGCGGGTCTCCTGGCCCAGCACACTGAAGTCCCAAGACAGGATGTAGAACGGGGCTCTTGACCTAGTTCTGGTTGTGGGCGCTTTGATAGTCTAGAAAAAGACTATGGCGTCCCTCTTAGAACGATGCTTTAACACGCATAAGACGTATAGGATCACCAAGTAAACCGATATGGAAAAATGCGGTTACCGCGTGCTTTTTTAAGCCCTGATACAGTAACCCACGTGCTGCCCTAGTAGCACGTGTAATACCAGCTCCTGAAGTGGCGGGGAGCACGAGGACACCCCCAAAGCCCTGCCTCAGCTCCGACGCGGTGACCGGCAGTTTCTATCGAACCCCAGCACCGCTGCGGTCATGCCTTACTGCCTGTGTTCCTAACGGAAGAAAACGCTAAACGTCAGCCAGATTGGTGGCCAGACAGATGTGACGTCGCCTCTAGCCAAGTTCACGGATCCCTGAGTTCTGCCTGGGTCCCCCTGGCTAAGAGCTCGGGCCGGGGAGGGTGGGAGCTCCCCGAGGGAGGGCGCCCGGCTCGGGACGGGCCTGAGGGTCCAAATGTGCAGGCGGGTGCCCCGCCGGAAACCCCACCCCCACCCCCCCACCCCCCCAAGCCTGCAGAATCCAGCCAGTTTCCCTGGGTCATCCGTGCGGCCCGGGGCACGGAGGGGGAGCCGGCACTGAACCTGGGCGTGGAGGGTGGCGATCTGCTTCTCCAGGTTCCGCTTGGCCTCCTCCTCCTCTTCCAGCTGCTCCTTGAAGGAGTTCTTCTCATCTTCCATCTGCTTCAGCTTGGTGCTCAGGCCCAGCTTCTGCCGGTTCTCCTCCTGCAGCAGCTCCTACACCGAGGACGAGCGGGGGGCACGGGCTCAGGAGGCGCCGAGTCAGAGCCTCCCGGGCCCCACACCCTCGGCAGGATGGAGGAGCTGGTCCCTCTGATTCGGGGGACAGCTGGGGGCGCCAGGAGGACCCAGAGACCCCGTGGATACAGGGGAGGGCGGCTCATCAGATGAACCGGGGCAGCCGATGCCGCAGGGGCTCAGCGTCCTCCCAGGAAAGGTCCGGGGCAGGGACCGGCTGCCACCTTACCTGTGTGTCCTGCAGCTGTGACTCCAGAGCAGAGAAGTCCTTGGTGAGTTTGCTGGACTTGCTGTCAGACTGGGTGAGGAGACCGGTCACGTTGTCCAGCTCAACCTGCACGGGGACGGAAGAGACAAGGGACAGGGGCCGTGACTGCTCTGGCCCCACCTCGGCTCTCAGGCCAAGGTGGACCTGAGCTGCTGTCGAAGGCACCCCTGCCCAGGCCCGGGTCCCAGCGGAGGCCTCACCTGCAGCTTGGTGACCTTGTCGGCCAGCTCCGTGCGCACTCGCTCTCCCTCGTTGAACTTCACCTGCAGCTCCTGCAGCTGGGCCTCCACTTTCTTCCGCTTATGCTCGGAGTCCCCTTTGCCCTGCAGCAGGACCTTCACCTCGTTGGCCAGCTCCCCTCGCTCGTTCTCCAGGGTCTGCTTCGCCTTCTCCAGGTTGGCTTTCACCTGGTGGGGACAAAGGCAAAGATGTGCCAAGGCGCGTCGGTGCCCCGGCGTGAGGTTGGTCTTCCTAACGGCACCGGGGGAACCACCAGGTCCAGAGACAGAACCTGCCGCCCCTGCAGCAAAGACACGGGCCAAGTTCAGGGGATGGCGTGCAGGCAAGAGGTGTGGGCTCAGAAAGCCAAGCCGGGTCCATCCTCATCGCTCAGATGGACGGGGTGTTTGGCACGTGCCCTCCCCTCTGAAACGATCCCTGCCAGCCTCCCTCACCGGGCAGAGGGGACGTTCAAGCGTGAGGTGTTTTCACGGCTCATCTACCACGACTTTGGCGACATTATCATAAGATGAGGGAAATTATAACTGCTCAGTCAGGCTTCCAGTAAAGCCTCTTTGAAATTTGATCTTCCGGGTAATAACGTAAACATCTTCTAAAAGATATGAGAGTGGCGTTTACAGACTCAACTGCACACGCCATTCTACTCTGTGCTGAGCTGGCTGCAGGGTCAGACAAGTTCGAGGGGAGCTGTATGAACTTGAAGGCGTGTCAGGTGAGAAAAACTGAAGGGCAGGGAAAGGCTCCCCCAGAAGGGATGCCGGTGGACACCGCGTGCTTCTGAGAACAACACACAGGCCTCAGAATATTCTCAGGCTGCCGGCAAGAGTGGCTTGGCGCTGGGAGCCACAGCACTCAGAACGTGTCTAGACAAACTGCCTGGCCCAGCCACCTGCCCAAGACTAGCGCGGTGAGCAGCCCAGGGCTTCCCACCAAGATCCAGCTGACCGCTGAAGGTGCTCCACAGAAAACCCTAAGGCTTCAGCACCAGGCCACTCCAATCCCTTGAGGCTTTCTGGCCTGATGGGGTCCTGAACAAAATACCAGTGATGCTAGTTTTTGAACTTACTGACCCCTTATTGTTCACCTGTTCTACACGCCGTCAGCCCCACCTGTCATGTATTTGCATGAGACAGACTATCGTTACAAATGGGGAAACTGAGGCAAACAGGCTGTTCTCTGTAGGCTCGGCCCTAGCGAGTGGCAGCAGTCTCCAGGATGGCCTCCCTGGCCAGCAGCCCGGCACCGCCCTCAGTCTCGGATTGGCCCCCGCCAGCAGCCCGGCACCGCCCTCAGTCTCGGATTGGCCCCCGCCAGCAGCCCGGCACCGCCCTCAGTCTCGGACTGGCCCCCCGCCAGCAGCCCGGCACCGCCCTCAGTCTCGGATTGGCCCCCCCCAGCAGCCTGGCACCACCCACGCACTCGCTTCGTCTGCTCTAGCTGCTCAGCCAGCTCTTCCACAGCCTGTGAGTGCTTCTGCCTCATCTCCTGGATCTGCGCCTCGTGGGTCTTGGCCTCTTCATCGAGGGTCTTCTTCAGGATGTTCACTTCCTGTTCGCGTTTGGACCTGGAGAGAAGCACCCTCAGGATGGAGGCCAGGCCTGGGCATGCCGCCCGGGGCTCTTCTTCCCAGGTTGCAGATATGCCGGCAAGGGGCGGCGGCCGCCCCAGCCTTGCTGCCCAGGCGCCTCCTTCCTCGGCTGTGCATCTTCCAGCCCGGGCTCGCGGTCCCACTTTGTAGAGAAATCTGGGCCCTTTCAGCCTTAAAGCCCGCCCTGAACTCCAAGCCAGATTTTTCAACACCCTAGGGAGGAGCTGCCGAGGGGGCATTATCCTCTCTGCCTTCTAGTGCCGCCCGCCCCCCTTCCCGGCTTCCCTCTCCCTGCCACCCGCCCCCGCCCCCGGTGACTCGGCTCCTTGGCCTCGTGGCACACCTGAGCTCCTGCTGGGCTGCCGTGGAGTCCAGAGTGTCCTCCAGTTCCGTTTTCAGAGCCTCCAGCTCCTCCCCGAGGTCCCGCTTCTGTTTCTCAGCTTTATTCCTGGAAGCGCGCTCAGATTCCAGGTCTTCCTGGAGCTCGGAAATCTGTGATTCCAGCTCCCGAATCTTCTTCAGGGCCATGTTCTTCTGGGTGGCTTCCTCCTCCACTCTGCCAAAGAGAGCACGGACATCAGGAGGAGGGCCCTTCTGCCTCGGGGAGCAGGGTCTGCAGAACAGGCTTTGGAGAGGAGCAGCGGAAGCCGCTTCTGGAAGTCATAACCATGGCTCTTAGGCGCTCCTCTCCGCAAAAACAACATCGGGAGCTTCCAGCAGGTTTAGGAGCAAAACCACTTTGAGACCTAGAAAACCTCACAGAAGAATCACTTCATTTTCCAAACATAACTCAATGCTCCAAACATAAAAATAAATAAAGATTAAGTGTTAAAACGAAAACACTTGAAAAGGGAATAAAATGTTACAGCCCGTCATGACAGCAACTGAGTAAAAACACAAAGGCTGCCGTAGACAATCTGTGAGGGATAATCACATGGCATTGCAGGTTCCAAGAATTGGAACAAATGTGCCACCCTGGCCTGGGACGTGACAGTGGGGGAGGCCATGGGAGGAGGGGCCTATGGGATTTCTGTGCACCTTCTGCTCAATTTTGTTGTGAATTTAAAACTGCTGTAAAACAAAGCTTTTTTTTTTTTTTTTTTTTAAAGCACGCCTGTAGCCAGTAAATTTAAAATGCAAGACAGGGAAGGCCTGTGGTGGTTGTGTGACGTAGCAGATGACTTTTAGAGGCCACACTCGTAACTTTTAGCGGACAGGACAGGTCTTGCAGTGAGCGCAGTGGCTCCAAGATGACAGGGTTGGGAGGCGCGGGGGGGGGGGGGGGGGGTGGGGTGGTGGGGTTGCTGCCCTCACCTGGCCAGCGCGGCCTGTAGCTCCTCCTCTTTCTTGGCCAGCTGCATCTTGAGCTCGGCGATCTGGGCCTGCAGCTCGGCGATCTGGTCGTTGAGGTCGGTGGAGTCTCCCTCCAGCTTCCGGCGGGTCTTCTCCAGCTCCTGACGCTGCTTCTCCTCCCTCCGGAGGCGCTCTGGGGAGGAAGCGCGGGGAGCCCCGACACAGCCCTCAGCGCCTGCTGATTTTTCCGTCTTTGTTTTCCATTTTTTACATAAAATACTGAGTGTTTGTTCCGTACCATACGTGAACCTTAAAGGATCACCGCACGCAGACACTTGTACCCAACGCCTGGATGAAGACACTGCGAGCTGCCAGGTCCAGGCCACCCCCCTCCCGACCCTGCTGACCTCCCCACTGGGGACCTACTCTCCCTGAAGACTGTGTTCACAGTTCCCTTGTTTTTAAGGCTGTACCACGTCCGTGTCCCTAAAAAGTATGTTTAATTTTTCATGAACCTAAATTACATGGGAACGTCCTGTATGAAATTTACAGTCGGTATACGGGATTCGCGGTCCAATGTCTGGCTTTACAATTTCCACTAGGACGTCACTCAGGTAATCCCTCAGCTTTGTCATGTGTCATCCGAATAATAAGGACAATGAGACAATCTGCCTCATTACATTGCAAGGCTCATGAGCGTCAGTCTCTACACTTAGGACAGCTCCTAGCCCAGGGTCAGTGCTCACTAAGGGTTAGCGACTTTTATTCCTCAACTTGCCTTTGTCACTCGATATCGTGACCTTGAGATTTGGCAAGCGAAGTGTCACTGCAATGGATCCACATGGACCAGTAGAGGGTTCCGTTGTGTGAACATACCACAGCTCGTCTATTTGTCCTACAACTGACGGGCATTTGGGGTTTGTTCCCTGTGTGCCCCCAGAATGGTGCTTCCGGGAGCGCTCCTGCCCGGGACCCCCAGCGCACAGGGCCGGGAATGTTGGGTTGGTTGTGGGCACGTGAAGCTTCTACCTCACCAGGCAACACCAAATGGATCAAGGCTGCCTACCAGTTTATGCTCCCACCAGCCGTGTGCGTGTGTGTGTGTGTGTGTGTGTGTGTGTGTGTGTGTGTGTGCGCGCGCGCGCACATTTGGACTGCTCCACATCTTTAACACTCAGCAGTGTCAAACTAACCAGACCCTCTCTGTGTGCACCTGCCCTGGGGGCTGTACCCTCCTACACCTGGATGGCTGAGTGTTTCAGACTGTTCCGGGCCGAGGCAGGGAGTCCGTGGGGGGAGACCTCTGTCAGCACCTCGCTTCCCCTTGCCGGTCTGACTCGCCTCGTCCCATACAAATGTGACGGGGTGGGGCGGGGGGGGGGGGGGGGGGGGGGGCGGGAAAGCCCTCCTGCAGGTCAACCTGGCTGGTGTGGGCCCTACATCCAGGGGGCATCAACAAGCACCCCAGACAGGCCGGGCTGCCCTGTGTCTCCACCAAGGGAGCTGGGGTTTCTGGCACAAGCTCACAGCACCCCCATGGTGCCCTCTCCCTCTCCCTCTGCCGTCCACGCCTCTCCAGACGCAGGGGTGAGAAGTCCACAGACAGACACAGACCTGTGTTCTATCTACCCTGTCCTCCTCCAGGGACCCAGGGAGGCAAAGGCACGATTGTCACCCTGCCCCACGTCAAGCAACGGCCTCTCACGGCACCTGTCCAGCAGAGCATACACAGCGTGTCTCTGTGTGGTTGAGTTCAGTCCCCATGGCCGCCCGTTCACCGTGTCCCCCTTGGCGGGAAGAGAAACGAGGCCGACAGGATGACACAGCTGGTAAAGTGGCAGAGCGAGGGTCGCACCCAGAACCTCGTAGGAAGTCAGTCTTGTGCAGCTCACGGCACACGACAACGGAGAGACGCCGAATCGTTCTCTCGAGAGCTCCTCACGTTGGGGACACCCCTCCCCAGCCCAGCCAGTGCCTGGAGGCCCAGGCTCCCGTAGAGACAGAGTTGTCCCTAGGCTTTCAGAGCGGTGGCTGGGAGTTGCAGACTGCGAGCCTGCCTGCACACACGAACGTGAGACCAGCACAAGAGTGAGGCCCAGGCTGGCCCTGGAGGCGGGGGGCCTGGTCCCCGGGTCCGTCAGCTCCCGCCCACCGCCCTCTCACCTTCCAGGTCGGTGATCATCGCCTCGTGTTTGTTCTTGAGTTTGGCAAGGCTCTTGGATTTCTCCTCCTCTTCCATGAGGTTGGTGGTAAATTCCGCTATTCTGTCTTCCAGAAGCTTCTTTTCCTGCGGGGGCGAGGGTGGGTCAGAGCTTAAAGTTAGTTGAGCACAGAACGCTTCAGCTCTCCTTCAAACTATGACCCGCCCGGCAATTTAGAATTGGACGAAGGGGCGGGCCTTAACTACTTGATTCACTAGGAGTTCCTGGATCAGAGGGTAATTTTGAAAGGTCACTAGCGCCCCTGAAAGGGCCGGATAAGCTTCCTTAGGGTCTACAAATGTGGGTGCCCAAGGCCTTCCTGGACCTGTGTCACCCCTCTGGGCTTGGGTTAGAACGGCGTCCAGGTGGCAGCTAGCATCACCAAGGGGATTCACACACAGTGACACCGCCCTCTGTGCCCCACACTCATCCACTAGGTGGGCCGTGCCCCCCCCCTCCCCCGTTACTTGTGTTCCCACACAGCCCCGGCTGCTGTCCTGGCTTTCTGCTGTGTGGCCACCGCTAGGGTCCTAACGTCAGCAAGGTGCCCCACGAAGGTGACCCACCCAGCAAGCGCCATCGTTCAGCATGCATCTTGGTCTCGTGTCAGAGTCTGCAGGCAGGCGTCCTGCCCCTTCAACCCCTCAGTCCCCGCTCTGGGGATCGAGGACGACATTCTGCCCCCCGTCCTTCCTTCTGTGACACACCTCTGGGCTTTGATCCGCTCACTGGCAGACTCTGACAGGGACCCGACTTGGCTCTGAGAGAAACAGCCACCACCCTGGAGATGGCTGACGGAGGGCACCCGCCCCACAACACTGAGCCACCAAGGTGCGGAGAGTCCGCTGGTGACTGAGGTGCGAAACCCCTCGGATACGAGTCTCGGGAGCCGGCCAAGAGCCTGAGAACAGAGGCCAAACCTTCCCCCTGGGCCCCACTCCGCTGTGAGAAACATCCCTTTGAACAGGACGCTGGCTCCCAGAGAATGCGGACACCCCCGGAAGAGGAGCTGTGACCGTGACCCAGCAGAAGCCGCAGCGCCACAGGCAGGGGGAGGAGGCCGCGGGCCTCGAGCCGCCCGCGCCCGGCCGCTCGCTCTCCGCGGCCCCGCGTCTCCACGCTCGGGGCCTCACCTTGGCCAGCTTGCAGTTCTGGTCCTCCATGATGATCTGGTCTTCTTCCAGCTTCTTGAGCTTGGCCTCGGTGGTCACCTTCTCCAGCTGCAGCTTCTGGCGGGCGCTCTCCTCCTCCTCCAGCTGCTCCTCCAGTTCCTACCGCGGAGCCGGGGAGACCGTGAGGGGTGGCGGGCCGCGCGGCCCGCCCCCCGCTCGTGGGGGTCCTGTCTGTAAAACTGGGGTACGGGGACGAGAGGCCCGGTCCGGTCGCGTGGCCCCTCGTTCTGCGGTGCCGCCACGAGCGAGGCCGAGCCGATCGCCCCGGCCACTCAGGCTGGCCGTGGCGAGGACCGGGGCAGGGAAACCAGACGGGCCCGAGGCCCCGCGGGCAGCGCAGGCGGCCTCCGCGTTGCCTCCGGTCCCGTCCCCGCCGCCCCATTTCCGGCGTCCGGCCCCGCCCCCTCCTCTACCTGGATGTTCTGCTGCATTTTCTTCTTCTCGGCCTGCAGGTGCTGGCAGCGCTCCTCCTCCTCCTCCACCCTGGCCTCCAGGTCATGGCAGATCTCTTCCAGCTCCTGCTTCTTGGCGGTCAGGCGGGCCCGCAGCTCCTCCGCCTCGGCACACAGTTCCGTTTCCGCCTGGAGCTGCTCCTGCAGCTGTAACTTCTCCGCCATGAGCTGCGGGGAGCACGCGGAACACGTGAGCCCCCTGCGACCTCCTTGGGCCACTCGGGGCCAGGTGCTGTCTCGCTCGGCTCCCACGGGGGGGGGAGGCTGCTTCGGCTCCCGGGCGCTTCCTAAATATTGTGTTCTTTATCCTTCACCGCTACTCCATGAGCTGGCCACGGCGAACCCCAGGATGCAGGCTCAGAGAGGCTAACCTAACACTCAGGAACCTCCCATCTGGCGGGGGGGCCCTCCCTACCTCACAGGACCCCGAACGGGATCTGTGGAGAGACGAACGCTGCTTGACAGTGACCGTTGACATCTCCTTAAACCCCAAACATGCCCCGCCTACTGGTGGCCAGCAGGTGGCAGCACCGGGAGCGGCTGCGCGAACCGCCGGGGCGAAGCCTGCAGATACCGACCTGGGACTGGAGCGTCTCCATCTCCGTGAGCCTGTTCTCAGCAGCCAGCTGCTTCTCGCGGACCTTCACCAGCTCCTCCTCCTTGGCCATCATCTCCTCCTCCTGCCGGCTCACCTGCAGCAGCGGCTTGACCTAGAAGGGGAGACGGGGGCACGGCCAAAACATGAGGCCTTCCCCTCACCTGCGCCCACGCAAGCTGGCGAGACTGACGGGAAGGAGGTGCAAACACACACGAGCTTTCTGGGGATCAACTCGGTGCTGTGTGCCACAGGCCTCTGCCCCGCTAATTACACGTCAGGGAAACGGCCCCCACGTATGCAGGAAGATGTTCACGACGGCATTGTTTACAACGGTGAGAAACTAGGAATGAGCTGAAGAGACACCGTGGGGAAAGTAACCAGGTAAAATACGACACATTTCCAGGGAACAACGTGCTAACTTAAAAAAATTTTTTTTAACATTTACCTTTAAGAGACAGAGAGAGACAGGGCATGGGCAGGGGATGGGCAGAGAGAGAGAGGGAGACACAGAATCCAAAGCAGGCTCCAGGCTCCGAGCCGTCAGCACAGAGCCTGATGCGGGGCTCGAACTCATGGACCATGAGATCGTGACCTGAGCCGAAGTTGGTCGCCCAACCAACTGAGCCACCCAGGCACCCCACAACATGCTAACTTTTAAAAAATGGTGTTCGTGAAGGAATTCTAAATGGAAAATATAAAACACAAAATTGTCTACAGAAATCAGAGCTCAGCTGGGTAAAAATGCATATGGGTTACTGAGCAAAGACTTAAGGGAGAAAAGATAGTGGGAATAAATATTGAGACATCTACTCAATACTGACGTTGGCTTGGGGTTGAATGGATTACACATGAGCTTTTATTCTCTTCTTTAGGCTATTTTTTACAAACAAAAGCAGCTGAGGGGCCCCCGCGTGACTGCATTGAGTGAGCATCGTTGGACCCTTGATTTCGGGTCAGGTCATGATCTCATGGTTTGTGAGATTGAGCCCCGCGTCACAGAGCCTGCTTGGGATTCTCTCTCCCTCTCTGCCCCTCAACCCCGCCCCCCCCCAATAAATAAATAAAACGTTAAAAACAAAGCCGGTGAACGACTGCGTGCGGATTCTGACCCACTGCCCCGCGGCCGCTTGGGGGCACAGCGCGGGCAGCACGCGGGGCCGTCACACCTCGGGAGCTGCTCTGAGCCCGACGGCAGGCTGGGCCGCGTGCACCAGGCACGACACGGCTTGCACACTCCAGACCGGGCGGGGCAGGGCCGCCTCGGGCTCACGCGGTCAGGGAGCCACCCCTGGGGCTGTGAGTCCCACACAGAGGCCGGCGTGAGGTCGCTGTCCCCCTCTGCCGCAGCTGGGGCCGGCAGAGCGCCCACCGGGCCACGGGGAGGTGGGGCCGCCTTCCAGAACCCACCTTGGTGAAGAGCCGCCACCACTGCCAGTTCCGCAGCTTCAGGTAGGCGGCGCAGTTCCTCTGCAGGACCTTCATGGCTGTCAGCTGCTGTTGCCGCTTGGCGAAGGCCCTGGGTGGAGAGACGCGGTCAGGGTGGGGGACCGCAGACCTCTGGACAGGAGTGTAGCGAAGAGGCCCGGCCTTGGCGCTGAGTCCTGTGGGTGACCCCACAGAGGGCGACAAGGACCCCGACCGCCCTCCTTCACCAAGGGAGAAGTGGGTTCGAGGGGTGAAAGTCCCTCGCGAGCTAACTAGGTTCGAGTCAAGTGTGACGGCCGGTGGCTGAGGACATGTACTGACTTTAGCGTCCCACCCTCCTGCCACCTGCTACCGGGGGCTTCTGATTGGCAGGAAAACGTCAGCAGCTGACGTCCTACAAAGGGGGGCTCAAGGTGTCGACCGGGGGCTTCTGGATAAATGAAGGCTCCGTGGGTCCGATACCACAAACCCCTGTTCTGTCCCCCAGTGCTCACAGCTCACGTGGAATGTACGTCCCTCAGCACAGACCCGGTCAGGAGACTAATGTGCAGCTCCCACACCCGCTGTCCTGCAGCACGTGAGCCCGACTCTCAAAGGAGCTGCTCTGGACCCAAGGACAGTCTCCGGGCCCTGGGAGCACAGGGGACTCTGGGGATGACCAGGTTCCGGGCATCATCCCCACACGAGGAACTGGTAAACAGGACTGTTTGGGACAGGCAAATCCAAGCACAGAGTCACCCCCTTCCCAGCCCGTCACCTAAAACCTCAGACATAAACTCAGAAGGCAGGGAGCAGGGAGCTCCACGTGGGCATCCCTTGGACCTCCGACTGGCGTCAGGGCATCCCAGGCCACCAGTTCCCAACAGTCCCCTGTGCGGCAGGAAGGCTGCGAAGGGCCCGTGCACAGGCAGGCTGGGCGGAGGCGGGCCCCTCTAAGGACTTACTTCCTGGCCAGGTAGCCTCTGCAGCAGGCCTGGAACCCGATGATGACGTCGGTGATCTTCAGGTCCCGCTCCTCCTCCAGGTGGGCCAGCACGCCGGCCCGGAAGAAGACCTTACTCTGGCCGATGCGGTACAGGTTGCTGTCCAGCTCCAAGGCTTTGATCTAGACGGGAGCAGAGCAGGCCGTTCACCACGTGCCACCACGGGGCCCTCAGAGCAACGCGGAGAGCCAGTGGTCTGTCCCCGAGAGGCTGTCTGCCAGCGGCCGCTTCTCCGCTGGGCGGCCTGTGCGGCCCCGGAGCCAGAGAAGGCGGGCTCGGAGGATGCCGGGAGGAGCGGCAGGTGGCTTCCCACACAGGGCGCAGTGACGCATGAGACGGCAGAAAGACACAGAACCTGGACGTTAAAGGGACCTGAAGACCTCTCCTTCGACCTCCCGCCCCCGCACACCGCGATCACGGACTACCAATGCCCAGCCGCGCTGCCCTCAGAGAGAGCTGGCTGAGCGTCGTCAACCTCCTCACCCAGGACTAGGACACGCTCCAGTTCAGGCCAAGCCCGGCACCAGACGCTGATTAGGTGCCTGGGGCTTTAGCCTCTGGGAACCCACCCTCCCTCAGCTAGAAGATGGGAATAAGGCTTTAATTTTTTTTTTTTTTTTTTTTAAACAGTGAACAAAGAAAGCAAGTCATAGTGCCTCCTCCCCAGGACAGCTGCGGGAACTGAAAGGAGAGCAAAGTGCTCAGCCTGGGGCCACACGTACTGGGTAAGGAACAGATCTCAGTGGCCAGTACCATCACCGAATGGTTTCGGTGCGGCACAAGGCTCTCTCGTTAACCCACCGGCAAGGGGCCGCCTCTCTTCCTGGGAGAGGAGGATTCTGCACTAGCTCTGAAAAGGCAGAGCCTGCAGTGGGCAGAGTCAGGTCCGAGGGAGCTTCAGGGCCCACAGACGCCCCGGTCATCCCGGAGGAAGGGGAGGCTGGGCCAGAGCCAGCGTGGGTATCTTCCCTGCCTGCACCTGAAGGAGGGGCCTTTAACCTGGACAGCCACTAACTGAGTCTCCTGGAGAAAGGGTGGCCCAGACACCCTCCACCGATCACGCCTTCTGTCCCACGGGGTGGGGCTGGTGAGCGCGGGACAGTGGGGAACGGTTTCCTCCCTCCTACCCCACCTCCCTCTCATCTGACGCAGAGTCTCCCACACAGTCGGCGTTGGATTCCTTCTTCCCTCTTCTCTTTCTGCCAACGCCCTAGCCCATCCTCCCTCCTCTTTGGGAAGAATGCCCAGTAAAGGAGACCAAAGGCAGTGGCCGCTAACCCTGGACCATCAGGAACAACAGGACGCCCACAAAGTAGGAAGTACGACAGAGTGGGATCAGGCCCCGGCTTGGCTGGCATCGCCACAGGCCGTCCTTCATCCCGGCAGAGTTCAGAGTGCCCAATGCACATCAGGCACTGCTCTAGGGGCCGAGAGGAAACGTCCGGAAGCATGGACTGCGCAGGTTGGGACAGCTGCAGTGCTCCAGGCCTGCTCCCCTGGTGGGGAAGCGCCCTCTGCTGACCACACTGGGCATGACGATCAGAGGAGATATGAGCAAGAAAGCGCGAGAATGTGCCCCAGAAGAAGGGAGAGCCCCTCCTACGTCAGAGCCCTGCCATGGCTGGAGCACCGGTGTCCTCTACACCGCCCTGGTCCCCCGCTCGGAGCGCCTGGCAGGATCAGGACCAGAGCAAGAGCAGGACCACGGAGCACAGCCGTCATCGGGCGAGAGGCGCACTTGTCTGGGCACACGGGCACCCTCCCGCCCGAGGGCCCACCCCCAGAGGGAGGCGCAGGTGGCAGCCGTACTCACCATGAGCACACACGCCTGCTTCCCGTCCATGAAGCCCTTAGGAATGGAGTTTGGCGTCAGGATCTCGTATCTGAGCGAAAAAGAGCAGCCTGGTCAGCCATGCTTGCACTGGACCCTTGCTTGGATTCCACGTGGCCTGGGGCGCACGGAGAGAGGAGGACGGGCCCTACGGGCAGCACAGCTAGGCTTCTCTCCCCCACGGTCTCCCGAGGAAGGAAGACATTTGGCAAATCCCACCCCGCTCTTTTCTTAGGCTGAACGGCACAGAAAGGCCGCCTGCGTGTTTTCCAGAAAGTGAATGGAAACTCACGTTGGACTGTTTCGGCCACTCGAGGGCGAGCTTTAGCTTGGGCTCCCCGATTGCTAACTGCCCACTGTCCACATCTCTAACCCGGGAAGGCCGCGCTCCCCTTCTCCCCCCGGGTGCCGCAGGGCCTCGAACGCGTGGGATGGCCCCAGAAACAGGGCTGGCACTGAACGCAGTCGTGAGGCAAACAGGACGGTGTCATCAACGCCCCTCTCTGTGCGCACGGCCAGAGGCTGCAGCGCTCTGCAATCTCCATTTTTCTACAAAGTTCCTCTAACACCCCAGTCTCCGGCTGATTCCTTTTGAATTTCTCTTCCCGGTTCCTCCAACAGCAGCAAAGCCTCCCAATCACTAGGAATAAAAATCCCTTCTCACACAGAGGGCGGCACAGAGAAGGAGCGGGAGCGGACCGGACCTCAGCTCTCCGTGGACGGGGACACCGCTCCCTGGCCCGGGTGCCCTGCCCCCGGAGACGCAGCCTCCTGGCCGAGGCTCACCGCTGCCGGAACTCCTGGAAGACCACCCTGTTGGGAAAGCCCTGGCGGCAGATGCGGATGCCTTCCAGAACCCCGTTGCAGCGCAGCTGATCCAGCACCAGGTGGGGGTCCAGTTTGCCAGCCTGGAGAAACAAATAACGTGCATGTGGTCTCGCCCCCGTGTGGAGGATTGATGGAGAAAGGCAGGGCAAGGCCCCCTCCGGACTCAACGGGAGAACAGCCCCGGGGAACGGGCATCGCTGCGGCCCGCGGGTTTGGACAGCCACGTTACCCGACCCAGGTCTGGGAAAGGCCACAGAGAGACGGTGTGCCCAAGCAGGAAGGCGGCTACGATCGCAGCCGGGGTGGGGGCGGGGGGCCTTCACCGAGGCTCTCGGGGTGTGTGGGGAGGAATCAGTTCTGCCCGGGGAGACAGACAGGGGCCTAGCACCCGCACCTTCTTCTCGTGGTTGGGGATGATGCAGCGGACGAAGTTGGGGTTGGTGTTCCGCAGCGTGGCCATCAGCTTGGCCAGCTGCTCCTTGTAGAGCTGCCCCACGGTGCGGAACATGCCCTTCCGAGTCTTGAAGGCCCCGGGCAGCGCCGTCTCCGACATGCCGGCCACCTGGTCCAGGCCGATGATGCGGTCCACTGTGGAGACCATCCAAACAGCACATGAATACCCAGTGGTCCTAGCGGGGGGGGGGGGGGGGGGGGGGGGGGGGGGGGGGGGGGGGGGCGGTGGTGGTGGTGGATGGAGGGACAGGAAAGAGACGGACAGACACCTGGACAGAAGGAGGGGGGACTCCGGAACAGTGGGACCACTTCTACTTAGAATCTACACAGAGAGCTGAGATCAACCTCAAACGTTCAGCAAACTTGATGTTGTGAACAGGAAGCAGGAAAGGGTTGAGAGAGCCGGCTAAGCCATTAAGGGGGACGGTCTACTGGCCAACCCCACATTCACATTAACCATCTTCGGCCCACTGTGGAAGCTTCTATTCCCAGAGAGATGCGATAAAGCTTCCAGGCTATGCTGCTAGGCTGGTTCTAAGGAGGTGTTAAAACCTGACCTGCAGAATCCTCTAGTCCCATGGTCCCGTTAAAAATACAAACAAACGGGGGCACCTGGGTGGCTCAGTCGATGAAGCATCTGACTCTTGGTTTCGGGTCATGACCTCACGATTCGTGAGCTAGAGCCCCGCACCGGGCTCTTGCACTAACAGTGCTGAGCCTGCTTAGAATTCTCTCTCCTTCTCTCTCTGCCCTTACCCCACTAACGTTCTCTCTTCCTCTCAAAATACATAAATAAACTTACAAAAAAGTTTTTTTTAAACCCAACCAAACAGACAAAAAAAACCCAAAAAACAATCAGTATTCTGAATTCCCACTGACCTTTGCTGTAAAGCTACCTGCCATTGTCTATAGGACTCTGGATGATTCCCTCTCTGTCCGGGAGCCTCCCGTGCAGAGCTCCCTAAACCAGGGACCCGGGACAGCATATGGCGTCAGGAGCAGAGAGGTCTCAGGAACTAGTGCTGACAACGCATATTCTGAAGTCTGAAGACCCCCTCCCGCCCTTGCATCTTGCCAGGTCTCCCAGCTCACGGGTCTTCATCGTCTAAGACGCCCTCTAAGGAAGCAGCCCTTGCCGCCAGGGCACACGCCCGGAGCAATGAAGGAACTGCTTCCTCCCAGGTGAGACCAAAGTAACCAGCAAACCTCACCAAAGTGGCCAGTGATTTGAGGTCAGTTTTAAGCCAAGAGCCAATATGAACATTGAGGGCTTCTGCTACTGGATGTAAAAGCTAAGGCTTCTGTGCCAAAGTCTGCTTCCTATTCCTTTGCGGCCAGACCTCTAGTATTTATTTGAAGACGGCAGAAAGAACAGGTGCTCAAGACCAAAGCGGGCAGCGAGGACAGACTCGATGATCCAGTCAATTAAAATGGGAGGCATTTCTGACCTTAGGAACCCGGGGCCCGTTTTACCGGCTACAGAGGGTTTCCCGAGAGCGGGTGGCTTGTGGCCACTCAGGTTGCCCGGAAGAAGGTCGGATATGCCCCATAATAACCGGCCGTTTCATGTGAGCGCGTCCTGCCCCCTGGAGGCCCGGCCCAGAAGGGGCAGGCCCTGGTTGAGAGCGCTGCACGAAGGCACAGATGCAATTTTAGCCTTCAGGTGCACGTATGCGGGGCAGGGGGCGCACAACATCTAAGTCTCATGCTGAGATAGCACAGCCATTCAAGCAGCGTCTCACGAGCATCTCTGCACGTGCATTTCTGAGGAGCATATGAATTTTCACACTTGCTGTTTTCCGCTTTCAAGATCCATATAGATCAACATCGACAGCCTGCCCGCGAGCCGGGGGCCGGACTGGGGAAGAGGACAGTCAGGCAGGAAGAGCCAACGGGGGAGGGCGGGGGGGTAAGAAAATCTGAGCAGAAGCGTGTCTCACACAGCCCCGGATGCGGCACACACAAGGGTCACCCCTCCGGGTGGCCAGTCACCTGGTTCTAGGTGGAGAATGGGAAAGCGTTGATAGAAATAGGCTCTCTGAGTGTTCTGCATCTCTGCAACAGAGAGGTTAAAGCAAAACCAGGCAGGAGGAAAGGAGGAACGGACGGAAACAAGGAAAGAAAACAACTCCAGAGCCACCGGCCTGCCAAGGAGAGGCGGAAACGCAGTAAAGTGCGGGGGGGCGGGAACCTGTGTGGCGAGGCTTTGGGCCACCTTGTCATTCCCACGGGTGGAGGCCACCCGGCCTGCGTCAGGCGGACCCCCGCCCCGTGTCCTGGGACCGCAGGGGAGGCGGGAAGGGAGAGGGGGTGCAAAGGGCGTACCGTCCTTCCACAGCTCCGAGACGAACTTGTCGGAGGACTGGTGCAGAAGCGTGGCGATGTTGTCGTTCAGGGGGTCCATGTTCTTCATCAGCCACTCGTCGGCTTTGTAATCCACCTGCGCGGGTCACAGGCTGCTCTGGGGACGCCAGCTCTCACTGCGGGCCCCGAAAACCAGCCGGCCCCGCGGGGGCTGGGGAGAAGCCTAACAACGCCAACACCCCCTGAGCTGGTATTTCCTTGCCCAAGAAAGAAACTGAGGCGTGGCAAGGGCGGTGTGACACGGGAGGGCGAAAAGCTGCACACACGGACATCCAGCAACGGGGGACTAAGAGATCTATGTTGCAGCCAAGGTAACAGAACAGTCTGTATTATTATTATTTTTTTTTTCTAATACAAACATAAAGAAAACAACCCTAGCAGGACATGACCAAAGTGTTCCAGTGTTTCTTTTTGGCAACAGAACAAGGACTTTTGCGATCTACCTATCTATTTACTTATTTTGTTTTTTCCAGGACGCCCGAGTTTTCTCTGAGCTTGCACGATTGTTGCCTTTTCCAAAATACGTGAATGGGCAATCCGCTGTACTTTCACTGTGAAGCTCCCCGAACAGTACAGACGGCGTGCGAGCCACCTTGGCCTCCCGCTTCCCAACGCACGGCACCGCGCAGAGGTGACCCCTGCTCTCGGGCCACTGCTCCTGCATGGCCCCTTCTGGAGGTTCTCCCACACGCGCACGGGCGAAGAGGTGTGTGACCCTGGCTTCTTGTTCCCTAGGAGCACAGTCACCTCCTGGGAGATGACAAAAGCCGCAGGGACGGCGTTGTGGCCACCTGGGCACAGCCGGCAGGCTTGTCCCGTTAGCTGCGGTGCCACAGCCCAAGCGTGGACACACGTGGACACTTTCGTCGCTCAGGCTCGCCCTAGCGGGCTTTCGGGGAAGCCCGCTATTTTGCGTTATAAATAATGCTGCAATGGGGCGCCTGGGTGGCTCAGTCAGTTAAGCGGCCGACTTCAGCTCAGGTCATGATCTCGCGGTCCGTGAGTTCAAGCCCCGCGTCGGGCTCTGTGCTGACAGCTCAGAGCCTGGAGTCTGTTTCAGATTCTGTGTCTCCCTCTCTCTGACCCTCCCCCGTTCATGCTCTGTCTCTCTCTGTCTCAAAAATAAATAAACGTTAAAAAAAAATTTTTTTTTTTAAATAAATAATGCTGCAACAAGAGCGCGGCGAGCGTCGCTGCACGTGCATTTCTCACAAAGGGAGAGGTGGAAACGCAGGTTCAGGGACATTACCTTAGGTGACTACAGACACAGGGTTTTTTAATGAGTATTTTTAAAGGCAAGAGCTGCGCGCTTCAGCAGCTGTAGGGACCAGGCGGGCCGAGTGGGAGCAGCCGGGCAGTGTGGGGCCACGGGCAGGGGCAGCAGGCGGGGACCAGGTGTGGCTCAGGGTGAGCTACTCGAGGGGGTGGCTCTCCTCGCCTGATTCGCCACCTGCTCTGCCTGCAATCACTAATTAGGAGCGTCAAGCAAGCGACACGGAACTTGCTGCAGCCAGCTTTATTCTACGCACAGACCCCTGTGGACTCAGGGTACCCTCTTCGGTTAGGGATGAAGGCAGCTGTGCCATTTTGTGGCCGAGCAGGCTCGGTGATGACCAAGCCGTCACCTACAGTGGTGGCCCTGAACCAGGACGACTGTGCCCACCCCGTGTTTGGCGAAGCCTAGACATTTTCGTCACGTCTAGGGACAGTGCTGCTGACCCCTGGTGGGCAGAAGCCACGAGTGCTGCTAAACATCCCACAAAGCACATGACGGTCCTGGGCGACGCACGTGGTCCAGCCCACAGGGTCAGGAGCACAGAGGCGGAGTGGCCCTGCCCCACAGCGCTGACCTGTGCCGAGCACCGGGCTTCGCAAGCTCATTTAATACACGTCACCGTGCACGGCAGCGGTTACCTATTTCCCAGATGAGGCTCAGAGATGTTGACTGGCCCAAAGTCACACTACTTAACGAGTGACAGAGTTCTAGTTCAAACTCTAGAGTCGAGGCACGCTGCTGGGTGAGTCATTAGACAAGCAGTGCCCCCCGCCCCCCGACCCACTCCCTGGGCTGCCCAGCTCCTCAGCCTAGACGGAAGCATCTCCACCTGTCCGGCACCTTTCCGTGCAGGTGCTCCCCTCACCTTGCCTGCGTAGTGGATGATGCAGAAATCAGCTTTGTCCTTCAGTTGCTTGGGCTTCTGGAACTTGGGGTGGGTGCCCTGCTCCTGTACCACCTTCTCCACGAAGCTCTTGTCGGTGGCTTTGGGGAACCAGCATTCCTCGTCCAGCAGGGCCAGGATGCCAGGGGGACCAGCCTGGAAAATGCACAGCATCACACAGGTGAAGCCTGACCTGGCGAGTGCACCCTACCCCTGCCCTCCCGGGAAGGCAAAGGTCAGTATTCAAAGCCCCAGAATCTCAATAGAAGGTAGACAGCGTGCGCCCCCACACTCCAGGTAAAAGCAGCATTAGCGAATTTCGATTCAAGAGTTCTAGGTTAGGGGTGCCTGGGTGGCTCAGCCGGTTAAGTGTCCGACTTCAGCTCAGGTCATCATCTCACGGTTTATGAGTTTGAGCCCCGCATCAGACTGTTGGCTGTCAGCACAGAGCCCGCTTGGGATCCTCTGTCTCCTTCTATCTCTGCCCCTTCTCCTCCCTCTCCCTCCCTTCCTCTCTCTCTCTCTCTCTTTCTCTCTCTCTCTCTCTCTCTCTCTCTCAAAAATAAACACACACACAAAAAAGAGTTCTAATTTAAAAAGAAACTTCTGGGGTCTAGTCTGTGGTTGACACATCTGAGCCAGATGATCCATCACGGAGTTTCTCCAACCTAGTGCACTGGAAATCCCCGGTAGGTCTGATGGACGTGTGCCATGACCGCATGCCCAGAGGCTGTCCTCACAGGTGCCTCTGCCCCTGGAGTCACCCTGAGACACCGGCCCACATGCTGTGTCTGCACCACTATGTGGTGAGATGCAACACTTAGGTCAAGTCCTCCGAGGAAGCCCCAGGTACACTCAATTGATAAAATCAGAAAGCGGACTCAAACACCATGGAGACTGGCTGACAAGACTCAAAGCCAGATGGGATCTTGTTCATTGGAAAACTCGACTGATTTAAAAAAAAAAAAAAACAAAAAAAAACAAAAAAACCCCCAACTCATCACAAAAGTAAATTGCTTCACGTTAGGATCGTGGGGTCTTTTAACCCCTGCTCCCCGCCTTGACCAGTAGTTTCAAATGCACCAACTTCTTCCTAGGCTTTTCCAACTACTTAGCAGTTCGGGGTAACTCTGGTGTACACATTTTCAGTAGCCCAGGACTCCGGGAAGATGTGGGTTCATTCAGCACTTTAACCCCATCAGGAGGGAATACAGACAAAGAAACAGCTCAGGCTCCATTAAAGAGCACACCCTGTCCAACCTAGACCCCAAGGGCACCTGGCAAGAGCTTTCACTCTGAAGTGAAGGAAGAGGGGACGGCTCTCTGGTCACCACCACCCGCCAGCAGCCAACGCTCTGGGGCGGGAGCTCTGGTGCTGAGCTAGTCCTGAGGGGGCAGACGGCGCTTCAGCACCTGTACGAGGAACAGCACTCCACGCCCTGGGTCTGCACAACCTACACTGCCGCAGAAGCATCCGGGGATAGGATGTTACAACCTAAAACCAAGCCTGTTTCCTTAAGACAAAGGCTTGTCGCGCCCGCCCCTTAGGTAAACACTGGGTGGTCTTCTGGGACTGAAACACCAGCCGCATCCCCACCTGGTCGGCAGCTGGGCGAGGCTCCCAGGCCGCAGGTCTGAGCCCATGACCTTATTCTTGCAGGTGACACAGCCAGGGAGAGGAACCAGACACGCCCCCTCCCAGCCCCCACGGCCAACACGGCGTGTCCTCGTGAGGGGACGAGGGACCAGCCGGGTCTGAGGTCTGGGCAGGTCTGGCTCTTACCGGCTTCTCGATGAGGTCGATGCAGGGCTGCAGGTCGAGGCCGAAGTCGATGAAGTTCCACTCGATGCCCTCGCGCTGGTACTCCTCCTGCTCCAGGATGAACATCGTGTGGTTGAAGAGCTGCTGCAGCTTCTCGTTGGTGTAGTTGATGCACAGCTGCTCGAACGAGTTGAGCTGCAAGGAGGAGGCCACGTCAGAGGGCTGCCCGCCCGCCGCAGAGCCGCAGCGCCTCGGGAAGGAGGGGACGGGTGTTGAGCGCCTCAGCGCTGGCCCCAGGGAGCCCGGATGGGCGGGCGCCTTCCCTCATCAAACCCAGAGCGGGGGCTCCTGTGGACCTTTCTAGCAGCCTGGCAGAACCTCTCTCAGAACAACGTTTGAAAATGAATAAAACAGTTTGCAAAGGAAAGAAGTCCTGTCGAAACGCAATTACCCAAGTACCGTGACATACTAATGACATACATAACAAGCACAGGCTGTGGGCGTCCTAACTTGCAACATTTTGAAGTGGATGAACATAAATGATGTTACAACGTCCCCACAGCAACTGCTGTGATGTGCAAACATCTGATTTCCACCGGAGACAGACCCCAAGCGCTGCTCAGGCAACTGCGGTTTCGATATGTTGCTCAACTCACGATGAAAAAGAAGAAATGCATCACCTCAGTGACACGTTAGTGAAAAATAAAGAGATGATTCCCCACCCCCCCTCCCAAAGTTCACGGCCTCTCCGAGATGTGCCACGGACCCCAGGTTAAGAACGTCTGATCTACTGTAATTATCATTTTTTTCCTACCAGACTTCAGTCTTCATGGGCAGAGACGGTGTCTTGTCCCAATGCCCAATAAATAGTTGCCAGAAGAGTAGTAAAATCTCAGAAAGCACCTGCCCACGAACAGAAGGGCAGCTAAACGGTCCCGCTCTCTCTAGCCCTGCTGCTTGGGAGTGGGCATGCTTACTTAAACTTAAAATACGCCCCACTGATGTCTCCTGCCTCCATGTGAGGCAGGAGGTGGCCCGCTCAGACTCCTGTTGGGGCCACAGGAAAGAAGACGCCCAGCCAGGGAGAAGGTGGCCAAGGAGGCACGAGGGAGGAGCTCACATCAAAGATCTCGAAGCCAGCGATGTCCAGGATCCCGATGAAAGAGGCGCCCTGCCTCTTGGTCTTGTCCAGAGCCTTGTTGATCCGTAGCACCAGCCAGCGGAACATTCGCTCGTAGGTGGCCTTGGCCAAGGCCTCAATGGCAAAGTCAGCCTGGTGGGGGAAGGGAGGGGACACACCCCGGGGGACAGAGTGTCAGGTACAGGAGGCTTTAAACCTGGTAACCCTTTGCTCCAGGAAACCCACCTGCAGGGATCTGCCCCAGAGAAACAGCCCTCAGGATGCAAAAAAAGCTTCACACACAAGTATGTTCGCTACAATGTTATTTATAATGACAAAAAGTTGAAACAGCCTACGTACCCAGCAATGAGGCATAGCATCAAGTACTTAGATATTTGCAAAAACCTTTCTAAAATAGATGGGGATTGGGGCGCCTGGGTGGCTCAGTCAGTTGAGCGCCCGACTTCAGCTCAAGTCATGATCTCACGGTTCGTGCGTTCAAGCCCCACCTGGGCTCTCTGCTGTCAGTGCAGAGCCCGCTTTGGATCCTCTGTCCCTCCCCTGCTTATGCTCTCTCCCGAAAATAAATAATAAAAAACATTAAAGTAAAAAATAAAATAAAAAGTGGGGACATACTGAGGTATCTACAGAAAAAATGATAGGACGTGTGAGGTTCCCTTCAAATAATGTGCGAGGCGGGGGGATGGGGGAATAAGGTTAATGATGAGCCAGCCAAGACTGGCCGGGAGTCAGTGACTCGACGCTGCCTGAGCAATGGGCACACGGGGCTCAGTACCCTATTCTATTGTGCAAATGCTTGAACAGGGTGACAGCTAAGTTTTAGAAAGAAAAAAGCCTTGCAGGAAATAAAGAGCTGGCTGATAACTGTCACTGGCTAGGACTGTGATCGTTTCTTCTTTGCTCTAGACTTTTCTATATTTTCAGCATCATCTGCGGTAATCATGCAGTAGTTTCATCGTGGAAAAATAAAGTTTCTTTAATTATTACGGAAATGGGGGCACCTGCATGGCTCAGTCGCTTGAGCGTCTGACATCAGCTCAGGTCACGATCTCCCTGCTCGTGGGGTCTAGCCCCACATCAGGCCCTCTGCTGTCAGCACGGAGCCCAGAGCCTGCTTTGGATCCTCTGTCCCCCTCTGTCCGTGTCCCTTCCCTGCTTGTGAGTGTGCTCTCTCTCTCAAAATAAATAAACATTAAAAAAAAGAAGAAGAGGGGTGCCTGGGTGGTTCAGTCGGTTGCGCGCCCAACTCCGGCTGAGGTCATGATCTCACAGCCTGTGAGTTCGAGCCCCGCGTCGGGCTCTGTGCTGACAGCTTGCAGTTCGCAGCCTGGAGCCTGCTCCGTGCTGAGTCTGTCTCTGCGTCCCTGCCTCTCCCTCGCGTGTGCGCACGCGCTCTCTCTCCCAAATATAAATAGACATTAAAAAATTTTTTTTTTAATTATCAGGGAAATGAACAGTTAGTGACAACTGTGGTCTTTTCGGAACAATGTTCTTGGCTGTGGTGGGGTGGCTCTGTACCAGTGACGGTGAGAGCCACCAGAGTGGGGCTACAGCAGACGGCACCTTTAGGGAAGAGTGAACTTGAGCGCATTTTTGGGAGATGGTACCACCCGCGCCGACAGAGGGGCCTGGCGGGGCGGGAGCTGGGCTCCCGGGGGAGGCTGCGGCTGAGGGACATCGCTGCCGTCTCTCATCACGCACGACAAGACAGCAGGCGGTGGAGAGCCAGCTTCTGGGCCCGGGCTTGGAGGGCAGCTGCCGCCGTCCTGCACCTGAGCGAGCTGTGCTAGAGACACAGCAGGTTCCTGTTTCACTCTCTACCAGGACGGGACTTGCCTCCGCACCCGCCGACCAACTGGTCTCAAGGTCGCCCTGGCGCAAAGAGGCTCAACTAGTAAAGGTGGTCCTTCCTGAGCGAGGGGCCTCGGGTCACTGGGCCTCTGGCACCACACGGACACCCCGAGGCCAGTTTTCTCATGTTCTCACAGAGGGTAAACACCACCTTGCTCCCTGAGCTGCGGTGAGGGCTGAATGAGGCACCTGGCCAGGCGCCTGGCACAACAGTGGCCCAGAGCAGGCCCCAGAGAGGCCACCGCAACGACCCTGCTAAGGAAGCGCCCCCCCCCATCCACCCCCCCCAAGACCCCCGCCCCAGCAAGGGGGCGTACTTCTTCCTTAGTCTGAGCCTCCTGGATGAACCCCCCCCCCCCCAAGGCCCCCCACCTCCTTCTCCCCCCTGGCCAGAGGGCGTACCTGTTCCTTAGTCTGTGCCTTCTGGACGTAGTCCCGTCCCACCTTGATGCGCGGGGTGAGGATTCCTCTGGTGAAATCTGTCACGTTGATCCCCAGGAGGTGGGACACTTTTTGGGCGGCTGGTATTTTCCGAAGAGTAAGGAAGGGAAGGGAGAGAAGTTTTAATTAACCCCAAGAGAACGGGTCCCTCTGCTGGAGCACGAGGTGGTGGCTGAACAATCATCACCGGGACGACCGGCTCGGGGCCCCTCCGCAGCAGGGCACGGAGTCCTCGGCTCCCCTGTTAGACCCAGCAGCCATGGCGACCTGCACCCTCACCAGCCACGAGCGGCCGGGAGGCTCCCATCCTGCCTGGGGGCCCAGCACCGGTTCCTCCGCACAACCTCAGCCACACAATGCAAGAGTGCGTCCCACCCAGGGACAGGACTGCGAGGAGCCGGCCCCGATCCCGCTAAGGGGCACAACGGCACACATCCCGCGGGAACGCCTTTTACGCCCAGACACCCACGTGTTCAGTCTTTTCAGAAGCCCCTCAGAAGGGCGCATTAAGGCTGATCGCTTAAGTGGGGCCATTTGCAGGACTCAGGGGGACAGCGGTGGCCGAGGCATTTCACGGTCCTGACGTGTTCACGGGTAAGGCGCGCACTGAGACGGAGAGGCCGCCGACATCGCTGTTTTAACTGGACAACTGGTTTGGCCTCCACGACAAAAGAGGGAAGCCCTGGTCCATATGATCAAGGGGTTTTCTAAGTCATTCTGATGCCGCCTCCCCGAAAAAGCACTAGGGTCACGTTCACGTACAGTTTACAAAGAACCCGAAGTGACAGCCAGCCAGAGATACACAGGAGACGAGAAACGGAGGACGGTCTGGAATTTCTACCAGACTTCTTCTCCTGAGCAAATCCAAGCCCAGACACCAGGCCCCACATTCCAGGTGAGGCGCCCACGGGTGTTACCTGTGTTGTCAGGCATGGATGCCTGGTCGGTGTTACGCTCCTTCTTGAAGACGATGTTGCCGAGCTGAAGAACTCCCGAGATGACCCTCAGCAAGCCTTGGGGTGCAACCAAAGGCAGCTCAGAACCAGGCAGGGATTGGAATAAGCCCCTGGGTGGAGGCAGCCGCTCCCCTCCCTGGGGGGGTGTGGACAGGACAAGCCACATGGTGGGCACAGCCCCCCTGCAGGGCTCACGGTCAGGGCCTCGGGCAGACCTCGGCTTGGGCAGCCCTATGCTTAGATCCAAGCTCTGTTAAAACTCCTAAAACTTCTACCTCTGGGCCAAGGACGTGCCTCTGGCCCAAGGGCCCACTGTCTGTTTTTATAAGTAAAGTTTTATCGCACAACATTGTACCCACCGTTTGCATATTATCTGTAGCTGAGCCAAGGTGGCTCCGACCCTCACGTTAGAGAACAGGGTGTGTTCTCCCTGTCCCCCACTCTTTCGAAAACAAAGCCTGAAGGCCTCTTTGCCCTCTTTCTGGGGAAACAGGAAGACACAGGCATGCTCCACACTTCACCAACGCAAAGATCCTGGCCCCTTTCCGACGAAGCAGGAATATTCCCCTCTCAGCAAATGCGAGGACCGGAGCAGGTAAGCACCCGTCCTTTGTCCTCCTGTGCAGAAATGCCCGTGGTACCACTGGGAACAGACAACCCTGACACTCAGATACGAGGTACTGCTTCATGCCCACTCGAGGCCTTCCTCCTAGTCTCCACAGGACTCCCTGAGAGCCAGAGCCAACAGGAAGCGCTCCCCGGGCCCGTCAGCTGCCCCGTGCCGCCTAGGGCGCGATGACCAGCCTCCTGCCTCCCCTCCCTCCCCCACAGGAGGGCCAGCCTTGTACCCATTTGTTCCTCTTCTGGGATGCCCATAATCCTCATGGCCTCCATGGTCTCCTGGAACATGTCCTTGTCCTGCTGCCCCGGGATGGTGACGTGCCCGTTGGACAGGAAGCGGTATTTATTGTATGGCTCCAACAGGAGATCAGCTGTAAGGAGGGTCAGTGAGGGGCTGTAACCAGGGTTCAAGTCAGCACTGGGGCCTCAGAGGTTTGGGAGAATGGGAGGCACCCCTAAGCCCCGAGGTACCCCCCAGAACTACAGAGCAGCCAGGAATGCCCTCTCCCCGGCGTGAGACTGACATTCACGTAGCCCCCAAGAGCATCAGGGCCCCGTGATTCACAGAGGCAGGCTCGACCGCCCTGACTTTTCTCTGGCGTGCTCAAATCAGAAGGCCGAGGCCTCGGAAGGCTGGCGTTTTTGTTTCCCAAGCGGAACATGTGGCCCGACCAGGGCCCGCAGCCCGCGCGCCAGGCTGCCGGCCCACTACTCACTCTTCAGGTGCTCTCCGGCCCCAGACAGGAGGTAGTAGAAGATGTGGAAGGTCCGTTCCTCCTTGGCTTGGCGGATAGCACGAGATTTCTCCAAAAGATCTTGGCAAACACTAAGGAACTGCGCAGGCAAGCAGGACGGAAGGCCACTCCCACCCGCCCCGCCCCCATCAAAAGTGACTGAACTTTGCCAGGCAGAAAATGGCAAAATCGAACAAAAGCAAACCAAATCGGCTCCTTCCGGGGGCACAGCCTGTCCAAAAGCAGCTCTTGCACTTGGGAGCCCTGTCTGGGTAAAGAGCCCCCTCTCACAAGGGGCTGGAGCACAGAATGTTCCCACCAGCAAGGCTACGATGCCTGTGCCAGGGAGAAATGAAGGAGCATCCACTCGAACCCTGCCCCTCTGGGAACCATACTGGAGGGTCTTCTGTCGTCCCATCCCTTTCGAAGCAGAACTCTGTCCTGCCAGTAAAGAAAAACCTGAGCTCGGGGTTGGGTGTTCCATGAGTTTCTCCGGGTACTCTTCCTGAAGCCACAGGTAAGGTGTCCTAACAGGCCCGTAAGGAGGAAGCTGCTGGAATCAGGAGGCAGCTTCCTCTCCATCAAAGTCTTGTCCCTCCCCTCTAGACGCGGGACTCCAGGCCCAGGACTCCTCTCCATCAAGGTCCCGTCCCTCCAGACAAGGTCTCGTTTCCAGACCAAGGATACAAGTCTCAATGTTGGCTCCCACGATGTAGCCATTGACATCAAAGTTAATGCGAATGAATTTGCCCTAAGGAGAGACAGATAAAGAGAATCAGAAGCCCGGTCCTCCAGTTTCTAGCTCCTGCGGTATAGCCCGAAGAGGGAAAATCAAGAGACCGTGCCCATGTCGGAGGCCAGGGGCCCGTGCAGTGCACTGCATGGGTACTCAGGACTCAGCGCTGTGCTGCTTAAAGCCTGGGCCAGGACAAGATCCAGAGATGCCCAAGTTCATCCGCTGAGGCGCAGGAGTGCTCCTCGGTCCTCCATCTGGCTGTTGGCTACAGCAGGACAAGGAGCGGGACCGGCAGGTAACTCCCCACTGTCCCTCCTTTCCCCCCAGTTCTCTGCCACCTGGGCTGAAGCAGCCACGTGTGCAGGTCCCCACCAGCTGGAGCTCACCCCAGCCTACTCCCCGCCACAGGCCGGGAGGCAACCAGGTCCGAAGCTGCCTCACTTTCTGAGGTGAGAGCGGCAGCTGGAGGGCAACGTGTGCCAAAGCCGTGGGTGGGAGCCTGAGCCCCGCGAGCTGGGCATGGCCGGCCACTACTCACAAATCGGGAGGAGTTGTCGTTCTTCACAGTCTTGGCGTTCCCGAAGGCCTCCAGGATGGGGTTGGCCTGCAGCAGCTGTCGCTCCAACTCGCCCTGGAAAGGAACCCGGGGATGAGGTGAAGGCCAGGCAGTGGCTCGGGTCGTCGAACCTGCTCCGCCAGGCAGGGGGGCCGGTGGCAGAGCTGTGCCTACACGCCCAGCGTGCCAGGAACAGAGGGCGTTCCGGCCACGCCAGCCGCAGCCTGGCCCCTGTGTCACTCGGGAGCGACCTTCCCGCCGGGTGTTGAACTTACGTCGCCGGACTGACCGATCAGCACCCCCAGGAAGGGAAGGTGGGTGGCTCCCCCAGCTCGACTCTGGAGGACGCGTCAGGAAGCGGCACCGTTTCTCCCCCTGCGCAGAGCCCCCCCCCCCC
>NC_064809.1:127018449-127019275 GCF_023721935.1 Panthera uncia
CCCCCCCCCCCCCCCCCCCCCCCCCGGAACAACGGCTTCCCTCTGCCCGACACCCGACAACATTTTTTTCCTTTTCACAGGACAAGGCGAGAAGGAATCAGCTCCATAAAAGACACCAGCTCACTTCATCCGTGTCCTGATAGACACGGCACTTTCCCTGCTGGACCGTGTCCCGCCACCTACCCACCCCCACAGACGTGCTTCCAGAGTGTCCAGCGCGTGAGCCGGGGATCAGTGAGGCCCACCACGGGTTCTAAACTGTTTATCGACAACACCAATAAACTCTACTTGTGGTCCCAAGCCACACATGTGGCTGACACACCCTAAGCCTCCCTATCCCCGGATCCTCAGGATAGGCAAAACAGGGTGGCCCCGAGGTCATCAGGCAAAGCAGCCGCCAACTCGCGTCTTCTCCGACAGGTGTCAGTCACCGCCCTGTCCCCCAGCCCTGCGTGGGGCTCTACCCCGCCAGCCTAGATCAGTTTTGGAAGCAGCCATCACCTTCCCAGCAGGCCAGGCAGTAACGGACTCTGGCTGCGGAAAATTCGGCCCTTAATACCTGGGATCTCTCTAGGGGGAAAGAACATCACACAGGGGCCAGGCCGGCTTTTGTATTTATTAGCAAGGCTGGACTCCGGCCAGGATTTTACGGGAACGGCTGCCTGTGAATGATGAAAAGGAAAACTGGAAGTAGCAGGAGCTCCCGGGAGAGTCGTGAGGTTCAGCCTTCCAGGCGCACCTGCTGCTGACGAGACCCGTCTGCAGAGCACTGAGCCAGGGGCTGGAAGGGGCCGGGGCAGACTCTCCTGCTCCAGCAGCCCATCCT
>NC_064809.1:127019375-127049308 GCF_023721935.1 Panthera uncia
CCCCCCCCCCCCCCCCCCCCCCCGCCGCACCCCGGGACGCCAGGGAGTCTTGTTTTTACACCACACGGATTAAGTGAAGGAGGGTCAGTGGAGCCACGCTGAGGAGCAGGGAGCAAATCCACTGCACGGGCTGAACATGTGTGCTGGGCACCAGCCGTCACAGGACACCGGGCCCCTGCCCACAGGGCGCGCGCGAGCCTGCGAAGTCAGCGGAGGCAGACCACGGAGTCCAATTTGGAGGAGCGCCGCTCCCCCACCCACTAAGACGCTCCTCGCAGAGCACAGGCCGGGCCACTAGGCTGGCTGGGCCACTCCCGCTCCTGTTTCCGCAGACCGATGGGACCACGGTCCCCACCAGAGCCTGCCGCCTGCCCTGGCTTGGGAGCCTCGCCAAGGTCTCTGTTGTGGGACCACACGCTGCTGCCGTGGCAACGTGGGACCGCTCGGCCAACTAGGGGGCAGCCACTTCAGATTCCGGAGCCGAACTCCGTGCAGACAATGGTGGTGGCTAACCTATGGGTTTTTCCTTATTGACCCATACCCGGGCACGGAAGGGACCTTTATTTCTCAATAAAATCTGCACGTGACCATGACCTTATTGAGGTTCTGTCGGTAACATATGCTCTAGGTCTAGAATTAACCCATCCGGTTTCTGAAGGGCTTCACTGGCTGGTGTTTCTGCCAGTGGCCTCCAACTAGTATATAAACAACAGAGGGAGGAAGAGGAAGAACGGCTGAAGATCACGGCTCCCCCCCGCCCCCCCCCGCCCACGCTGTGCCTCGCCAACCGGCAGCCCCGGCCGAAGCCCGGCCCTCCCGTGGGCTTCGTGAAGTCGGGGCGTTCCGGTGGGCAGCCTTGGGAGAAGCATCTGGGTCACTGCGAGGGAGAGCTGTCGCCCAGAGTGTGCCGTGACAGGCTCCAGAATACGAGAGCCATAAACCAAGTTCAAGTGTCTCGTGCCCCAGCTGTGTGTGGAAAATCACTGTACAGCTTTAGGCAAGGAAATCCACTAAACTGTCAGCGGCCTTTACGACTGAGGGCCTGAGCAGCAATCGGAAGCCAGAGGCAACCTATTCAATCTCTCCACTTGGGGACAGAGTGGCCTGTCACACTCTGTGACTGGAGACATAGGATGTGACAAGTTTGCTCCCCCTCATCACCCCTCCCTCCAGCAGGCCGTCTCCTCCGAGTGGGGTGCCCAGGGCCTGCCGTCCCCCCTCTGCAGCTGGAGTTCCAGACACAAGCCCCACGCGTCTATGTTCTGACTCTGTAACTGCGGTCCTGTCCCCCATCCTCCAGGGCAGGGACTCCAAGGTCACCCTCCAGAGACCCAGGCACATACTAGACATTCAATAAATAGTTGGGAAATGGATTTTATGGCAAATTCAGAGACGGAAAACCACAGCTAGAGGATTCCTAGCCTCGCGGCTCTGTTTTTGAAATAGGCCTCCTAAAGAGAATGGAAAATGGGGGTTGGAGACAGGGAGCAAGAGAAACTTTATTAGTTTCTAAATATAACTCCTGACGCCCCACGGAAAAAGATTTAGAATGTCTTGAGCAGTTTGGCACATGAAAAGTTACTTTTGGTTCGATTCCAGAAGACTGTACCCATTAGGACATTCAGGACACACCCCGGGTCTGCATGCAACAGACACACACCGCTACTTACTTCCACACGCTGCTCACGGCTCCCCGTGAGCCCCCCGTGGGGCAAGGGCAGCCACGGAGAGACGGCGCAGTCCCCCCTGATGGCTTGAGGGGACACCACGGGCACTTGGAATTCACAAGGAAGCCTAAGAGTGTGTGCTTAAGAGAAAGGCGAGAGAGCACCACACGGGCATGCTTAGGACTGATCATCCCCAACCCTGGGACACTCCAGTGTGGGGCCTTCCGGGCGCTGCTTCTGACTGGCACAGTGCTGGCAGGGGGGGGGGGGGGGGGGGAGAAGGGGGACAGCCATCTCCATCCAGTCCACAGACACCGAGCACGTGGGGCTCCGGGACAGCAGATTCCCATTCCGCCGGACCTCGGTCGGGGTTCTGCACCGGGGCCTTACAGCTGCCGTAGGCACAGGGAGCTCTGGGCACGACCAGAGTTTCCGAGAACGGCTCCGGTGATGGGGCCCGTACCCGCTCTGCGGGGGCTGTCATTTCAGAGTGCACGAGAGGTCACCGCGTGTCACACCCAGCCCCTCCTCCCAAGACAGTCAGTGAGCCGAGCCTACGAGAACAGGTCTAGCCGCAGAAGGTGACAACGGTGTGGAGTGAAAAGCTGCTCAGGAGAAAAGACATAAATCAAGGGCACACGATGGGCAGAACACGCATTCCTGGTGCAGAACGTGCAGTAAACGTGCAAGCTCACCTAGCGAGGACACTGCTGGGTTCGACCATAATCCATCAAGAGGGAGGGGGAGAAAAAGGGAAGTGAGATGACTTTCTAGTTGCCCTTTCTCTCTTCACTGGGGGACCGTCCACCCAGAGGCATTTCAACAGCAGGGTGAAGAGGCGGGGGCTCAAAAGCTGGCCTGCCCGAGAGGCTCCAAGTCTCCGACAACTTGAGAACCGACTTTGGGAATCTCTAATTAGCCGTAAACGCCGGGAGCGCTGCTTCGCAAAACCTGGGGGTCTCCGGTGTGCACAGCCACTCAGAAAGTTAGGAGGCCAGGGGAGAAGTGGGCTGGCTACCACCGGACCCGCTCCCCACACGGCCGAGCTGCCGCCTCCCGTGAAAGAGGGTCCGGCCTCTGCTTCGATCCCCCAAACGCTCCGAACTACGAATCGTGAGATGCTCTTCCTCAGGGAGGAAGGCCCGCGCTCACCTGGTCCTTCTTGCTCTTGTGTGAAGAGGCCACGTGAGCCAGGTACTGAATGACTTTCTTGGTGTTCTCTGTCTTGCCGGCTCCAGACTCACCCCTGCCAAGAGAGCCAAGAAAGTTCTCAGGGGGGACGTGGCCAAAGCCTTGAAGCGCAACGCACCCGGGCCACCGCCTCCCGTCCTGCTAGGTGTCAGTGAGGGACCCAACCCCTTGCGGCAGGAGGGGGAACAGGCGAATAAATGCTGCGTTCTGGAATCCTCACTCCGGCCGCTTCCCAAGGGCCTCGGGAGGCCCGACAGCAGACCGCCCGGACCCGCTGCCCGGCCTGGTCACCTGGGAGGCTTGCTGTCACAAAGTCTCAGGATCGGCTCTGGGCAGCTGTTGTCTCACGGGCCAAAGGCACTCACACGTGTCCCTTCGAAACCACTTGAAGGAATGTTCTGTACCATCAACTCCCCCCACAGTGGGGTTTACTTATCTCCTCGGTAAGTGCCGGGGGCCAGGGCGAGCAGCCCCGGTGTCTGCTTCAAAGCAGGTAAAGAAAGCCACCGTTCAGAGCTAGAAGGAATGTGCTCTGGAGGCACCCACCAGTTCCCAACTGTGCTCTGTGGAGAAGATTCCTGCTTCTCTCTGCTACGGACCTCCCCGCACGGTACGAGGAAGCGGAAGGGGAGTCCACGTCTGGCCCCGAAACCAAGCTTATCTGTGCCACGGGACTGCCGAGCGGCTAACCTGGGGCCTGGAGGCCCATCCCTTGGGGAAAGGGCGGGGGCCCGACTGGGAGCGGACCTCAGCAGCCTGGGTCTCGGCAGGAGTCCGCACAGCGAGGACAACCCAGGGGGTGACACGAGGCCCCGCCACCCGGGCAGAAACACTTACGTGCACAGAATGGACTGGTCCTCTCGGTCTGAAACAAAGAAGACATCAGGTTAACTTCTGCCGGATACAAAAGCCTCCCTGTCAGGCTTCTGAAGAGCTGCCCCTTCCCCAGGAGCAGAAGGTCTCGGCCGCAGCCCTTGCGGAGGGCCCCGCACGCCGGCCGGCATCCACCCGCCCAATGCCCCACTCAGACGGGTGCCAGTGTCGCTGGGCGTCTGCCCCTCCCCTCCCCCCACCACTCCGGGAGCTCAGCTTGCCCCCCCTCCCTGCCCGCCCCCCCCCCCACCCCAGGAAACCACCTCCAAGAAAGCCCATCTCCAGAGAGCTCCCCAGGAGTCTGCTGCACCGAGGGCGGAGGGGAGGCCTGCCCTGTTACGCTGACCCTTGGGGCGGGGGCCGTAGAAATAAGGCCCGGCAACATCGGTGAGGCGTCTGGGTGCGGGCCGGGCCTAGGGCACAGGGCCGCCTCTGCCGCGGGGTGTGTGGGACCTCCGACCCGTGCGCGGGCTCCCGGAGCCCCCGCCTCCTCCCGTGACGGGGAGATGAGCACCCGTGCACGGAGGCAGCAGTGCGGGGTCTGGCACGTGGGAGTGCTCAGCGAGCTGGTTCAAGGGCAGCTCGGAAGGAACGCAAACATGTCAGAATCACAGCTTCTGACCGGCGTCTGGGACAACCTGGGCCTCTAGGCCTGGCCGTCGGGAACTTTCTACGACCGTCCCCAGCTGTGACTCCCTTAGCAAGTAAGGATACACCAGCTCGCGCCCCTTGTGTGCGGGAGGAACAGCACCGACCACGCTTTGAAAGCAAAGTCTGACAGAAATGCTGGAAGGCGTCTGGGCTGACCTGGTTCAGGGCGGGGTGTCCAATCCTAAGCAATGGCTGAGAAGACAAACTCATGTTTTTCCCCTTTTCACCCCACCCTGCGTAATCCCCTCAACTCCCTGAGGTCAAATCCGCTGAATCCGGGACCAGGCTCCTTGCTGATATTTGAGCTGCCGTGAGGTCTGTAAATCCCAAGTCTCGGTTTCCTTATCCATAGAGTAACTATGCTACTAACTCCCTGACAGGATTAGCGTGGAAAACAGAAATAACACATGTAACGGATGGACCGGCACGTCAATAGGACGAGCTCCGCAAATGGCCGCTGTCTACTTCCCCACGCGAAGTGGGAGTCCTTAATGAGGAGGAACAGAGGACTGCTAGTCAAGCCCCAGTAGAAGAGCACTGGCTGAGGAGTCTCAGAGGAGGACCGGCCACAATCAGAATTCGTGGTGCTGCACAGAAACCAGCGCTGGTGGTCTGGAAGGACACGCTCACTGGCTGCCACTGCCCGGCCAGGGCCCTGCAGGATGGGACAACGGGAGAGTGACTCATGGCTCACTGTGTTCACGGCCTCAGGAGACGGCTTTAGCTGTTCAACACCAACAGACACCGATCAGCTAGGTCACCTGCCTCCTGGCAAGGAGAGCCTCCAACGTGCCCAATCTCGGCGCGTATGCGTTTACACGCGTCTCCAGCCCTTGTCTGTGGGTCGCTCGGGAGGGAAAGAGGACATCCAGACAGAGAGAGGCAAGAATAAGCCTCCCACCCAACACAAACGGCAGCGCCCCCCCCCCCCACAGCCCTCCCTCCGGCCCCCTAGCAAACATCAACAGTGTGGGGGTGCAAGGGAACTCAGCCAGGCACCTCCACCCACACACCCCACACCCTGCTCACCACTGGGCACCTTCTCAGAGCAGCCCCTGGTCTCAACTTTCCCACCAAACGAGGTCCTTCAAGACCGACCTCAAGACCACGCAGCAAGGGCCCAGGGAGCCTCTGCAGGGTCTCCGGAAGACAGAGGGGGGCAGGAAGGGAGCAGGGGCTAAGGGCTGGGGAGGACAGGGCAGTCCCCAGCACCCGCCCCCTGAGGACAGCATGGCCACCAGCAAGGTCTGAGCAAACCCGGCTGTGATCGCAGGCCCTGGCGCCCCCACCCCCACCCCCTCACATCTCTGTGGGGCCAGCCCCTACCGCGGACACGTTCAGTCACTGCTCCACAAGTGGGCAAGAATGTACCTGCGCGGGCTGGCAAGTTGTAAGGCAACAGCGGCCGACGCTACCATAAAAGGAAACATCCCCATCCCTTCCAGAAGGAACCGTTTTCCCAGGGCTGCCCAGGCCCCGTCCCTGGGATGGCTAGAATTCCTCTGATTGTGTGTCAGATGCTGAGCTGCCGAACAACAGGAAGCAGAGCCCACAAACACACACGTGTGCAGACACACAGCCGCGCAGAGCTGCGGACAGGCTGCGTGCGGGCCTATGCGCTCGCGAGCACGTGCACACCCACGCCCGTGGACACACAGGTACGGACGCGGGTGCGCGTGAACACGAACGCAGACGCGCACACGGGTGGCACGCACAGAGGCCTGAACACGCTTCAATTCCCGATTCTGGACCCAAACGCTAGGCGGCCTCCATGCACTTCACCGCCTCCAGGCCTTCCTCTCCTGACCCTTCACCCCCAATCCCTGAAGCACCACTGTCAACACGGCCTGCAAGGACACACTCCGATGCTCTCATTTGATAAAGAAGTCTGGATTCGCTTTGCCAGAATACTCTTTTGGGCAAACGCTTTTGCAAAGAAAAACTGATGGAGGCCTCTCTCGTCTCCTCAGCTCTGGTCTCTACCCCGTGGGGCCCCAAACCCACCTGCCTGCAGTGAAAGGACACCATGGCCCCGTAAGTCTGGAAAGGTCTTTTCAGTTCCTACAGTGGGTTTGGGTCTGTTATCTTGCGGCCTCACAGGAGGAGGCAGGGGACAAGGCGGGCACTGTCCCTGGTTTACGTGTGTTTCTTCTCATAGTGCTTCTGGATTTGTTCCTCAGCTCGGAAGCTCTTCTGGGTACGGGGATGGTTAGAATTCTCAGCAACCAGGAAGCTCTCTGCCTGACTCAGTTTACTCGGCCAGACCTCCCGTGCATTCCAGCGGGGTCCCTCCTTAACACCCACTCCATAAGACCTTCCCCACAAGGTAACCTCGTGGCACACAGACACTCCAGAATTCAGGCTGCTGTGTTTTTGTGTGACTGTTTGTTTATTTTTGAGAGAGATTGAGAGAGAGAGAGAGAGAGAGAGAGAGAGAGAGATTGAGAGACAGAGCACGAGCAAGGAAGGGGCAGAGAGGGAGGGAGGCACAGAATCCAAAGCAGGCTCCAGGCTCTGAGCAGTCAGCACAGAGCCCGACGCGGGGCTCGAACTCACAGACCGTGAGATCATGACCTGAACCGAAGTCTGACGCTTAACCAACTGAGCCACCCAGGCACCCTCAGGCCGCTCTGCTGTGATTGAAGTCCTTATCTGGGCCTATAGGGACTGAAGGCTTATTTGAAAACACCCTTCCTTCTGCCACACCAGGAGGAGGCAGGCAGACAGAAAGACGACAGGAACCCTATTGCCCAGAACCAGGCGAGTGCACCCATTAGAGGCAATCCAGTTCTGAGAAACAGGTTTCCTGCCGGGATGAAGGCATCAGCCTGACTGTGGCCCCTAACCTCTCCTGCCCAGCCCCTAACTTGGTGGGGGCTGGGTAGAGATGGGATTATAAAACGTCTCTCTAGTGGTTTTCAACTCTTTAAGAGCAACTTTCTCTCAGATAAACTCTTGAATTTCCAACTTGAAGAACAGGAGATAAACACCAGAGCTGCCTTGGTGGTAGAGACAGGGCTCCTTAGAGCACACTTAGACAACCACTACCTGTGTGTCTGGAGCACTGACAGAAGAGAGAGGACAGCGTTCTGATTTCCACTCTGTACTCTCCCTAGAGATGCCTGGCCCCTTGACCTCTCGGAATCGGAGGCCAGGGCCTCACCAGCAGGGCTGCTCTAAGGACTGAATGACATGGGTGCCTGAAGCACGTGGTACAGCACAGATGCCTGGAAACGTTGTCCTTAATAACCCCAGGCCCTTTGCACCTCCCCTGTGCACCCTCCACAGAACAACCACAAAAAAGGTTTTAAGTTACATGTTCACTGATGAGGCCATTCCCTTTCCTGATTTTATTTGAAACCCAAAATGCCCTGAGGCCTTTCAGAGCTGATACAGGCCTCCAGCCCGGGACAGGTGTTTCCAGCCGGCTCAGGAGGCCCAGCTCAGGTGGGAGGAGGGGAAACCTGACCGCAGGTATTTCACCCCAGGTACAGACTTCTGCTAGGGGCTTTATCGCTCACTTCCTCACTGAGAGGAGCTGCGATTCTTGTCCATAAAAGGCCACAAGGCTCGCAGAGTGGTGACATCAGCCCCGACAGGAAGTACACAAGGAAGAGAACGGGCCTGCTTCACCAACAGCCGCTGCCGGGACTGACTCATCAAACGCTCACTGAGCTAAGGGCTCCCGAGGGCCGGTTGCTCTCGGGGGGCACACCTGAGGAACGCCCTGCCCTCGGGACCCGTCTTCAGATCAACCAGGCTTCTTGAGCAGTGGAGATGGACCAAGAAAAAGGAAAACGAAGGGCAGTCCCAGGTCGGGTGCACACCAGTGTGGGGCGACCCGTGACAAGCAGGCCTAAACTTTCCCCCACCGAGGCATGTGCCTGTCACAAAAACGGCAGACAGACCCCAGGGTGGCTCATGGTGTGAACCCTGCAGAGTGTCGCCCGGGAACAAAGCGCAAAGGCCCGCACTCCGGAGCCGGTTCTCTCAAGAGCCCCGTGGAGTGTCGGGCTCTTGTGGGCCACAGGGCAAAGCTTTCGCCAAGTATGAAACGTGGAGACACCTGTGGGTTCAGGCTCAGAACTTGGGGGCTGGGAAGGCCCCGGGGAACATCTGGCTCAAACAAGTCCGTTCAGAGGGCAGGACACCGAGTCCCGGAAACTCTCCTACGTTGTCAAAGGCACGCAAGCTGGGCCACGAAGCCGGGCCTCCGGGAGTCTGGTTCTTCCCTGTGGACGCTTCCTAACAGGGCAGGCCGCTCGGCCACCAGCAACGCTGCAGAGCAGGAGCCGTCTGCTTTCTCAGGAAGGGTTCCGGGGGCCTTACAGACCCACCTGGTACTTTCTCCAAAGCCAGACCCATTCACCCGGGTTGCAGGTGCTTGGGAGGCAAGGAGAGAGGTGAGAGAGGCAGAATGATGCTCCACGTCGACACGGGCGGCAGGCCGATGCTAAGCCTCAGGCCCCGTGTGTCGTGGAGCCTCTGGCAGACCGCCCGCCTCGCCGTCCGCAGCCAGGGACTCCCAAGCACGCAGCATGGTAGGTGCCAACGGTCTCGCCAAGGCACGCGGGTAGGTCCAGACCAGGAAGATGCCAGTCAGCAGCAACCGCGGCCAGAAAGCAGCTGGCTGCGGCCCAGTGTCTCCACCCACACACTCCCCCAGGCGCGGCTGTGTCCGAACCCCCGCCAAGTAGGCCCAGGTCTGTCGTTGCGGGAGGCCGAGAACGGGTGCCTCCCCCATCAGGCACCTTCGATAATTAGAAAGAAGCCCCAGGGACCGCACTTAACGTTCGCCAGGTAGAGGGCAGGCCAGGCCCCAAACAAGTCCTCTTTCGGCTGAAAGGCACCTAGCTGCTCACACCGGTGACTCCCGGGCGCGGGCAGACCTGCCAGAAGCCACCGCTGGTCGCTGGGACACCTCGTCCCTGGGCGGGGCTGGGAGTGTGGGGCGGCTGCTGAGACAGCCCTGGCAGGTCTGTCAGGGTGGAGGGAAATTCGAACGTCACACATGAGTGCCGACATCTCACAGCAAATGCCATCTGGACGCTCAGAGAGACCGTGTCCCAAACTCTGGAAGGCCAGCCTGCCTTGCTCTTAAACAACGTTCCCCTCAGGGCAAAGGAGAGACAGGCAGGGGGGCTGGGCTAGGCCCACTAGAGCCCCAGGTCACAGCTCCACTATCCAGGAGGGACGAAGGGAAGCATGGGAGGGAAGGACAGTGGGGCACCAGGAATGAGAGGGACTTGGCCAGACAAAGCTCAGGACCCACTTGGCCCCACATCAGAGCACAAACAGGCCTGGCTTTTAGAAATGCCCCCGTGATGAGTGTCGTCAGGCTTGGCGGAGGACAGCAGGAACTCGGGTGCCAGGAGGCGAGCGGTTATAACACGTGGAGCTGCGTCCCGAAGAAGCCAGTGGCCCCGGTCGCCTTGAGAAGGGGCCATCAAACGAAATGAAAGGCATGTTGGTAACTGTTAGGCCAGAATTTGCTCCTGGGGCATGGCCTCTGTCCTTGGCTTTCAGCTTAGCGTGTCTGTGGACCAGCAAAGGGTGGGGACCGGATCTTCATCGAGTCCCCAAGTCTGGCTGGAATGACGGCCTCAGCCCCGGCCAGAGCTGCCTGTTGGCCAAAAGAACATCAAGGGTCCTCAGAGTTCGTGGCAAAGGTGGCCACCGGGCCAACAGCCTTGGTCAAGACCAAAGGAGTTTGACAGAAGCCAGTTAGAGAATCCTGACTTTCACGCCGGCACACTTTCAGCTCTCTTACTCTTTAGTTTTAGAGACTTCGTCTTGTTCTCATCGGACAGCTTCATTCCTGAAATCAGGCAGGGGAAGGAAAGCAACCCATTCCTCTGAACACACGGACGATCAGTCCTGACCTACTGGAACACAACTCTGCTGGAGTCTGGGCCAGAACCGGACAGAACAGGAAATACGGCCGGTAAGCGGCATTCACAGGCCGAGAGGAGGGGCGTGTCCACGGAGGCTAAAAGCACAAAGCTCCTGGGCCATTACAGACATTGCAGGTGCCTTCTGGTTGTTTGTCCGTGGGCTGGAGAGGGGTAGTGACGGATACACTGAGCCACGCTTTGGACCACCCTCAAAATTTCAGGTTCCCAGAGGGCACCTCCTTCTCGCCTCCCACTGCAGATGGCCCAGAGCAAACCCCAGCAGACCCACTGGGTTGGATTCAAAGCCAAACAAAAAAGTAAGCCTAAATAAAGCCGAATCCTTGAAAAGGATCCACGAACCGCAGATTCCTCTTCTAGAAAGAACATTTTACAGAAATGGGACGGATAGGCACGACCACATTATAATTAAGCAGCCTCACTCTGAGGACCGGGCTCTCCTACTGGGGGACCCGACCAAGCAGCCTCCTGCGAGGGGCTGTAGGACAGCACCTCACCCCCACCCCGTCCAGGCTCGGGTGGACCCAGGGTCGCTTGTCACAGCACGCCCCACCCCCAGGGTCCCCACCTTATGTCAACAGAGGATCCCTTTCAGCGCTGCTCAAAAGAGCCACCTCTGAGTGCACGTTTTCCTGAAGCCCCGCCGAAGCCATGTCGACCCGCGGGCCTCCGGCTGTCCGCTGGGGGCCGCGGACAAGACAGGCCAAGTCGGAGACCGCATCTGCCCGCGCATGCCTGTGTGCTCTGCGGCCACTGCTGGGAAGGTGGCTTTGACGAGTCACTTCCTATGCACACTGCTACCAGAGCCTGAACTCTCCCGAGTTGCTCTCGGAGAAGATTAAGAAGCCTGCCCTGGAGCGAGCATTTGGCGATCACCTCCATTAAGCGAGAGTGGGAGCGTGGAGGGAAAAAACGCAGGACGTGGAGGGCAGAGACGGTGAAGTCAAAAACTGATTGCAGGCCAGGCCCCTTGTCTCATCCCCGCAAAACCCCCCGCCACGTACGTTTCCGTTGAGCCAAGAGGCAGACAAGAGGAGGAAGGCTCAGCGAGAGCGGTCCCCCATCAGTCAGGAACCCAAATCGAGGGCAACCCCAGCCACTCTTCTCCACACCACACCTCTGGCTCACAAGACAAGTTCCTCCTAAAGCTGAGGCTGCTGGCGTGGGTGACCTATGCCGCGTCTTGTGTCAAAGCCGCTCCCACCAGCCCCGCAGCCCTAAGGCGAAGCGAGGCTCCCTGCTCTGTGCTAGGCTCTCTCCCTCCTCCTCAAGTTCATTCACCTGCCTCTCGGGACCTCTTCCAGGTGGGCCCAAGTCTGGTGCACAGAGACCACCTGCGGGCAGGGGGCACGCCCCGTGGGGAAGGCAACCACACTTGGGCACTCGGGGCCTGGCCCCAGACCTCCCTGCGGCTGGCGGGGGCCTCTGCGTGCACGGTAGTGCTTCTCTGGCAGGGCCCGAGCCCCCTGGCCGGCACGTTCCTGCTTAAGTGGAGTCATCCCATCTGTGGTTTCCTCGGCCGCCTGTCCTGGTGCGTGTGTTCACGGTCATGTTTCCCCGTCCCCGGGAAGCACTTCCCCAGCGCCTCCTCCCGCTTGGCGCTTTTTTCCCTCAGAAAGGCCTCGGAAAGCAGAGAGTTCAACAGCAGCAGTTGGCAGAGAGAGTGTGGAGAAGGAACGAGGGCCTCCAGCCAGCCAGACACACAGAAGTCCTCCAAATGCCAGCCAGAGAGCGAGGGGCAATGGTGCCCCTGGGGGACAGGCACCGGGACGGGGGGACAGAATCAGGAGGCCCTGGTCTCTGGCGCTGACTGGACAAGTCAGTTAGCATTCATCTCTGGGCCTGTCCCTTCACCGGTGAATTACAGGGATCACACTCACATACGAAGACAGCGCTAGAATTCCACCCCTGGGTCAGCCCGGAGGTCAGTCTGCCGCCGAGGGCGCTCGGACACCCGCTGGACACTCTGAGCAGCTGCTGGGGGACCAGCCGCTTCTCCGGGCAGCTTCTGCTGAGACGCAGAGGTGGGATTAGCCCAGAGCAAAGGGTTAAATAGTTCTCAGATTAGTTTAGGCCTGGAATGAAAGCAGACCCCGCTGCCACTCCCCCAGACACGCTGGGAGCTCATTAAAATACCATGAAGTCACCGAAAGCGAACGGGACCTGGCATTCTACCTAATCAGCACAGGAGAGGTTTTCTGCTTTCGCTGGGGAGAGAGCTGCGCTCAAGTCAGATTCTTTCACTGGTCGGTTCTCCCCTAAGAACACGCACACAGCCTGACCCCCAGAGGGAGAGCCCGGAACGCCAGGTCCCGCCGGGAGCCCGGGGTGCCATTTCCCAACCCCATGGTGCCTTCAACAGGCCGCGTGCCGCTCCTGCCCCAGGACGTGCCCTCATGCCCCACAGCGCTATCCCCTGCCCGGCAAGGGGCTCACGCTCTCCTCCAGCGGCCCTTTACGGAACCCCGAGGACCAAGGACCGGCTCAATCCCTGAGGCAGGAAGAACCCATTCATGGCCACGGCAACATATTAACCAAGCAGAAAAGAAGCCAGGGTTGGGAGGGTGAACCGACCGAGTCACCGCAACTTTAATTAAACCCAAGGTCGAGGCTTAAAACAAACAGAACTGCCGGGCACGTCTGGGCTACAGTGTAACCACTTGTTGACGCACACCTGCCAGCCTTTCCGCAGGAGCCGGCCTCCCCGGTCCCTCCCCGACCACCCCAGGCCTGGGTGGCCACACCTTCCCCTGAACTCCCAGGACACCTGCTGCAGCCGCGCAATTGACACGGTGGCAGCTTGTCTTCTTCTACAGCCACGGCCCCAGATGTCTGCGTACAAACACGTCCCATCCCTCCGCCTGGACTGCCAGGGTCTCCAGTGCCAGAGTAACGCACTAAACCTCTTGGTATTCCGGCACTTTCCACCTCCTCTCTCCACAGACTAATCCAGGGTGCCAAAGGCTGCCATGCCCCATCCTGTGCCCACGGCAGACAGCACTAATCTATCCCAGCAGCATCCCTTGGCATTGAGTCTTGGATCCTTGGCAAGGCGGAGGCACTACTGATCCATGGAAGCCGACACTCAATAAAACCACTCTGCAGTGCTCAGTCCGGTGGTTCCCAAGTGCAGGCAGTTTTGCCCCCCAGGGAACATCTAGTAGCAAAGTCTGGGGACGTTTCTGGTTGTCACAATGGAGAGGGAGGGTGCCGCTGGCATTTAGTACAAAGGGCCCAGGTTGCTGCTAGACATCTACAATGCACAGAACAAGCCCCCTACCCCCAGCAGAGAATTATCCGGCCCCAAAGTCAAGAGTTGCCAAGTTTGAGAAGCCCTGGCTCACTCTGACAAATAGGTAGGGCGACCATAGGATTTATCACCCAAACTGGGCTGCTCTTGAAAGTGAAAATGGACACCACTAATATTAACTGCGGGACAAGAGGCATACGTTAGGACTGAGGCAAACCAGAGCGTTTAAGAGATGAAAGGCAGGGAGGTCCCGGGAACAGGTAAAGAGCTCATCTCATAAAAGTCCCCAGACAAAGCCGCCAACTACCCTATTTGGCAGAATAAATGCTAGTATGTCATAAGCCACAGGCAGCTCAGGGAGGAAACCTTTTTCGAGTTCCTGTTTAGGGAAAAAGCAGAAAAGGAACTATCCGGCTGTGCCCTTTAAGAGGTGAGTAGCAGAGAACAACCCTGTTTTCCCCCAAGGCCAGTGCCAAGGAGCTCATCTCAGAGCCCGCTGACCCCAAGGTACCACTGTCCATAATTAAGTCCTGTTAAGTAACTTCCTCTCTGCTCCAAGAACAAGAGACCTGTGGCTAACTGCTTGGCAGGTCAGCTGTGCCCAGCGAGAAGGGACTCGGAAATATTCTCAGTCGGTCACCGTGGGGGCTCAGGGCTGCAGCAACTCCAGCATCATGCAGAAGGTGAGGGAAAACCTCTCAGACGGAGGGTTAGAAATTACGTGGGCCCTGAACTCCCACAGATCGTTAAAAAGAAGCACCAAGGCCCCTGTCTTCCTGGGCCCGCAGTGGATTGGCATCCCTGGTCTCTAAAGGATGAAACGCACACCCACTTGCTCTCGTAATTTGGGAAGCCCCTCGCTTCCTATCAAGACCATTCCATTAGGGCCAAAGCTTCCCGGTCAACATGAAGGAAAGCTCCAGCCTTCTGGATATCCCTTTCCATTTTTCAATTATCTCCAACCTATGGAGCTGACTTGTGCTCCTCAAATTTTTTTCATTGCTGGATAAAAATTGGGCAAATCTTTTAGGAAGGAGTCTTGCGTGCAAGACATGGGAAGAAAGGCTGGGAGTCCAGTTCTAAGGACCCCCAGCTGCTGGTGCCATGTTCCACATCATGCCATTGCCCTTGCCACAATGGCTTGCCCGAAAGTAAAGGAAGGCCACGTGCTAGAAAACCGTTCAAATCCAGGATCCGAGTGTGGGAATGTGCCCTAATTCAGCAACGCAGAGCTCAGGAAGACTCTGGGGTGAACTTGCACTGGGCCAATTAAGACAGCTAGGAGAAAACTGACTCATAACCTCTAGAGACACAGACTCAGGCTCTCCTGGAATCTCACAGAATGTTCTCCCACCAGACTGCTTTAGTTAGCACTTTAAAACAGACATCCCACTTTAAAAGTAATGGGCTGGTTTCCCCAAGAAATTTTCATCGATGTAAACATAAGCCAAAGGCTAGGCCAAACTCGTACATGCTGCAGAATTCATTGAGCTTGGCAACGAAATGCCTTCCCCACAACAACTATGTGTACGACACGAGACAGACCCGCGGGCTGCCCCTTCAAACCACTATGCCACAGATAAAGCTGCTAATACAGCAAGGTTCTCTATCACCACTGCCCAGCTTCGTGGCCAAGTTTAAAGGAAACAAGCAGGCGCGTGTATTCGGATTTGGAAAAGCACTATCAGTATGAGGTTTGGGAATACAGCCCGGCCTGGAAGTTGGGCTTGACTCAGAATGACATTGACATGCCACCATAGGCCAAGCACCTGGCTAAGCTCGAGAATATAAAGGCAACATGGGCCCTGTCTGTGTCTAGGAGGGAAAAACAAGTCTGTGAGCACCGAAGTCAAATGAAGTATCACCAAATCTAGTCCAGACATCCTCCCTGGAGGGCAGGAATGCCTCAGTCTGGTCTTTCACAAGGGAGTAGGGACTTGCCAGGCACTACAGGCAGCTGGCACGGGCCTGGCGGCCTGAAGCAGAAAGGCCTGGTAGAGAAACGGATGAGGTCCCCGTAGCAGGAAAGCCAGAGGCAGTGGAAAGCCGATGACAAAGGGCACTGCATGCTGCTGGCGGGTTGCAGAGTTACCTCTGGGGCCACGGAGGAGCCTTTTCGAGATTTTTGAAGATTTTGAATCAGGGGGTCTGATCAGATTTGCATTCTAGAAAGATGACCCTCTGTCAAAGGCAGAGGGAGGGCTCTATTAAGAGTGAAGGTTAAGAGGTCACAGCAACAGTGCAGGCAAAACCCTGCAGAGGCCATAACTGAGGTCAGGGTCAAGGGACGAAAGAGGGGAAAGGGGGCCGTAAATATGAAGAGATAAAACCCATAGAAAGTGCTAATGGACTTGAGAAAAGGAGGGAGAAAGAGAGAGAGGAGAGCAGAGGAACCGCTGGGCCCGGGTGGCTGGGTAGACGGAGAAATGGCAGCCAGGGGCAAAGGGCCAGCATCAATCAGGCGACGGTCCCGATCCTCCCCCAGAATGTGCCGGTCAAGGCGCTCAACTGGATGGGTCCGTCATCCAGAGGAACAGCTGACAAGCGGTGAGACCGTGAGGAACACCGATGCGCGGAGGGGTGGCCAGAGATCAGGAGAAGCAGAGAGAGGGTCACACAGGAAGGAAGGGCTGTCACAAGGGGCGGTCAAGATTGTCCAACACTGGGGAGAGGTTAGGTAAGATGAGAACACGCGAGAGCTGTGGAAACAGCAACACAGGGAGGGTAACCTTTGTCAGAGTGGAGAAGTGCTGGGGCCAGCGGGGTGTGGTACTTCCTCTCTCAAGTTCCAGTGTGAGAAGACAGAGAGTGGACACAAGCTGGGGGGGGGGGGGGGGGGTGCAGAATCCAAGAGAGATTTAGTGCCTGTTTCTTAAAGATAAGAAAAACTTAAGGGGCACCTGGGTAGCTCGGTCAGTTAAGCGTCCAACTCTGGGCTTTGGCTCAGGTCATGATCTCACAGTTCGTGAGTTCAAGCCCCGCGTCGGGCCCCGTGCTGTCAGCACAGAGCCTGCTGGGGATTCTCTCTCTCCCTCTCTCTCTGCCCCTTCCCTGCTCATGCTTCCTCTCTCTCCCTGTCAAAATAAATAAATAAACTTTAAAAAAAAAGAAAAGAAAAGAAAAACTCAAGTGCGTTTCCAGATTGTGAGGAAGCAACAAGAGAAAAGACATGAAAAACGAGGAGGAAAAAGGAGTACCTGGTAGAAGGGACCTGTAAGTGAGGAGACTGGCACAGAGGGTCTTGACAAGAATGAGAAATTGCGGTAACTAGGAACTCTATTTTTAGAGCTTCTAGAAGGTTCTCTCAACATATAAACATGCCCTTTGATAGCCACTGGCCTCGGCTGTCACATTGGCTCAGAGACCTCCATGATGCACTGCGCCATCACCAACGCCAATCCAGGCCCTAAATCCCTGTGACCGTGAATGTGGATGAGCACCTGCAAGGGTGTCCACGAGGCTGCACGTGAAGACTGAGCCACAGGGAAGGTCAAGGCACTCACCTTGCATCATACTCCTGTAGGCAGTGTCTGTGATGGCATAGATGTGGGGGGGCATCTCGTGCCTCTTCTTGCCCTTGTACATTTCCACGATCTCCTCGGAGTAGATGGGCAGGTTCTTATAAGGATTGATGACCACACAGAAAAGGCCTGAATAGGTCTAAAGAAAAGAGCAGCAAACAGGAAAGGGTTAGACAGTCTTGATTCTCAAGGGGGTGCAAATTGGGTGGCAAACTTATCTGCCACCAAGGGCCGGGATTCGGGCTGCTGGGAAGGCACCCCGGGACGCCCTAACTCTCTGTGCCGCGCCCTGCCAGGCCCGCTGCGGGGGCACGGGCACCGGCACCGTCTCTGCTCACTCAGCAAGGGTCCTCCCCCGACGGCGTGACCGCTGCCAGCTCTGTGCGCCAACGAGCAGGTGCCTTGGGCAAGAGCCATGGCAAGCTGCGCAGACGGTACAAGTCCAGTGACAAAACTCAGATCCAGGGACAATAAGAGATGTGTCTGCCGTCACGAGATGCACAGAGAGAAAAGAACCGGGCTGCAGCAAAAGCAAACTGTGCAGAAACACAACGTACTCCGCCCTCAAGGACTCTCGGGGAGACAGGCAAGCCTACACTTTTCCAGCATCGGGAAAACCCCGACCAGACCTTTTGTGGGCTAGTATATCGCTGACAGCTCTCCCTCTCGAATCATCTAGAGACATTCACATGAGCATCCCTCAAAAACTCGACCATTTTCATGTCCCCCGTGAGCCTTCTCCAAGACTCGAGTCTTCTCAGAAGGGGGAGCCCGATTAGCCAACACCCTTCACGTGAGGCACCCAAAAATACACCCAATACTCCAAGTCTGACCTGATGGGATTAAAATCCGACCCCAGAGTCAGCCGTCCTGAGTTCAAATCCCAGCAAGGGCCAAGTTTCTTAACCGCCCTCTCCCTCCATTTCTCAATCTGTAAAGTGGGGACAGCCGGACTCTATGCCTCCCTGAGCAGTTTTCAGGATTGGCACGCACCCAGGACAGCCTTGGAGAAGAGCTCTGAGAAGGTCAGGAAAGCAGGGTCCAGTGGCAACTGGCCAGACAGCTCTTTCTTCAGGGGCTTAAGGTAAATTCGTGTTAACTTGTGACTACTAATTCTTTTTCTAATAACCTGTTCCTTTGTCTTCCAAGATCTGTCTCCCGGGCCAAAAAAAAAAAAAAGACAGGCTCCGAACAAGTTGGGCATGACTCCTGAAACCACCCAGGTGGTAGGTGCTCAGATGGGGGGGCGGGGGACGCAGCCCAAGCCCCCTCTTCTGAGGACAACACACCAGAGTTCCAGAAGCAGCCATGCAAAGCTGTCATTCACACACACCTGCAGCCCTGACTCTGTTGAGTGACATCTGAAAGCCATGAAGCAGTGAACGGCAAAGCTGGGAGCAGCCCTTGGTGTCCCCCACCCCCTCCCCCTCCCCAGGCCAGACCTCCCTGGTCAGAGGCCAGTTCTCTGAACTCCTATCTTTTTGTTTTCCTCATTACAAGTGGCCTCCACCCTCACTGTCCACGGCTGTGCCCCTCGGTCCAATAGCAGCCAACACCCACAGGGCACTGTGCTATGTGTCAACCCAGCCCCATCCCACCCTGCCCTCTCCGCTCCTGCCAAAACGGAAGATGGGTCTTGTGGCTGAACCCCAAGACAGGTTCCACACGGGAACTAGTCGCAAGGACAAAGCCCTTTCCAGCTGTGGCCAAGGGCTATGGCGCGTGGACTTTCCAAACAGAAGTTAAAGACTCAAAGCAGAATTCCAGGAGAGCCTGGGTGGCTCAGTCGGTTGAGCCTTCGCCTCTTGATTTCGGCTCAGGTCATGATCCCAGGGTCGCGGGATCGATCGAGCCCCGTGTCAGGCTCCCACAGGGCATGGCGTCTGCTTAAGACTCTCAGTCTCCCTGCCTCTGCTCCTCTCCTGCCGGTGCACATGCTGGCTCACTCTCTCCAAAATAAAACGAAAATAAAAGCAGAGCTCCAGAGGGACCCAGTAACCCACAGTGGTCTGCAGGCCGAAGAGCAGCCAAGTTTGGAAAGGACCAAGTGCATCTGGCTGCCTCTTGTGTTTGGAGGCGGGGACTCGGGGCCCTCAATTTTCTCTCTTCCTGGGATAATCAGTCATTTGTTTTCCCTCCAACGACTCTTTCACAAGGGACCAGGAAAGCTCCGAAGCAGAGAAGGCCACACGTGGTGTGGGCCACCTGCAGCGCGGGTATCACAGGAAGATAAGAGGAAAGCAGGGGACTTCTGGTTTTTCCTCCATGGGACTGTCGGGCCAGGATGAGATAAGGCCAGGGAGCAGTGAGGTCATCCCAGGAGCTCAGAAACAATTGAGCTCTGTTCCTGGGGTGTGAGAAAACCCACACTCTAGGAACTCGGCCCGATGAAAGCCAAGGACACATGGCCACACTTTTAGGGCCTGCCTCTGAGCCAGATGTTTGCAAACAGCTGGTCATGACAGCAGAAGGGGACCGGGGGTTCCCGGGACAAGGCTTTCTGACAGCTGGGTGGGCAGATGGTCCTGTGGACGGTTCTCTCCGGAGACCTTCAAAGTTCTCTGGACTAATCCCATCAAACCAGCAGCCGTGAGCCCAGCAGCTCAGGTGGGAGGAAGGAGCCCTGATGGCGAGCCTCCCTCTCGATACTTGCAGAGGCACGGACACCGAGCAAGTGGCTTTGCTCCCACATGGCTACGCCAGGAAGCTGCTCCATTCACGGGCCACAGAGGCTCTTTGTGCCCAGCCGCCCCCTGTCCCGGGGCCTCACCCCCCAAGGAAACAGACAGAGCAGCTGTGCACAGGATTAGCCACGCCGCCCACAATGCCAGGCGAACACGCTGCACAAAGGCTCCCTGGTCGCAATTTGGAGCGTCGTGTGCAGAGAGGTTGACTGTGAATGAGGCGGCATCCCCTGCCCAGCGGCTCCGATCCCCCCACGGCTCTGCACCTGCTGGGGTCCCCATTAGGGCGACTGCGGAGACAATCGACTTCTCTTCCGGGGAGGATGCTTAGGAAGAGGCTGGTCTGAGGCACACGGGAGGCGACAGAAACAGGAGTGAACGCCTCCAACCAAAGAGTCCTGCCTGCCTCCAGAGGGAAACCCACGCTAGCGGAGGAGAAATGAAGCAACCATCATTGAACCCGCTTTAATAATATTTCCCTTTGTGGGACAGAAGACTGCAGCCAGTTAAGGCAGGCGAGCGCAGGCCCCGCCCCCCTGACGTGTGTCGCACTCGGCAAATCCCTAGCGGGACACAAGCTGAACAGAGACCCCCAGCAAAGGCCACGCAGAGGAACAGCTACCTTCACTTAGAACAAATGGCAGCAGCTGCACAGTCCGGACCCTGCCGTGAGCCAGGTGCTGGCTGGCGTTCACACACTCATGAGTCCTCGCCTGCGAGGAAGTGGGGTTCCTCGTAGCCGCGGCGTGTGGTGGGGAAGGGATCTGAACCAGGACCTGGAGGCCCCAAGTGCCGTGACCTTCATCGCCCTGCTTCACCAAGCAGAGCCTGTGTCAGCTTAGGGGCACAGCAGAGTGGGCACGATCTGCTGTGGAGCCTGCCTGGGGGGCGTCCCACTCTCAGACAATAGGACTTGGATCCCAGCTGCCCCAGCAGACAAATGATGCTTTCTCAGAGGCCCCTTGTTTTTCTACAAGTCGCCAATTCTGAATTCCAGTGGTTAATATCCTTAGGGACAGGGGCTTTTAATTCTGTCCATACGACATTCTCACCAAGGAAAAGATAGCTGGGCTGAGGGTCAAAAAACCCCGAGCTACAGTCTCAGGATGCATGATCCCGCACTGGGCCCTTGCGCCCTCTAGGCCTCAGTTCTCCTCACCTGCCGTATCAGCAGGTTGGGCTAAGCTGGCCTACAAAGGACTTTTCCAAGAAGACGGTTCTGTGTAGTTCCTTTCTGGTAGCTCCTGACTAATCAGGCCCATCCCCAAAGGGTGGTCTTCAACGGCAGGACATAAGAACTTCATTATCATGGACCGATTTAGCAATCAGCAAGGTAACACAGCCCCGGCATGCGGCTGGCCCGGTCAGAACTCCTGGGCAATCAATCCAAGAGGTTTGGGACTTCACAGAGGACTCTGGCACATGGCAGGGCACTCGGAAGTAGCAGTCCAGGATGGCAGGGCAAGTGCCCTGTGGAAACATGTGCTGAGGTCACCCTGAAACTGTATAAAAAACAAAATGGCCGACTCGCCATCCGTGTGCCAGGAGGAGCCCAGCACCTCCTTGTATTGTGTATGTGATCATGAGCTAACCCCTGGGTCTGAGGCTTCACCTTCCCATCTATGAAATGAGAGGGTGGTAAGCATCTCGAGATGTTTTCTTCCTCCAATTCAAACAAAGTTTTGAGAACTGTTTTATTGAGCTCCAAGACCAAGAAGGCCAAGGTAAACCTAACAACATACCTAAACAAAGAGCTATTTTAGGAATAAGAGCCAGGTAGTTCTTCCCTACCTGGGACAAAACTAGAAGGAAATACCTGGGACACTGAACAGAAGAAATAAGAAATTAGCAATAACTTTTGTGACCCTAAGACTGAAAGATCTTGCAGCCTATTACACAGGAGACGGGAAAACGCTACGGCGAGGAGCTGTCTCTGTGCACAGGTAGCCCTGCTAAGCCAGAAGAAAGAGGGTGGCTCAGTTGGTTAAGCAACTGACTTCGGCTCAGGTCATGATCTCACGGTTTGTGGGTTTGAGCCCCGCGTCAGGCTCTGTAACTGACAGCTCAGAGCCTGGAGCCTGCTTGGGATTCTGTGTCTCCTCCTCTCTCTGTTCCTCCCCTGCTAGTTCTCTGTCTCTCTCTGTCTGTCAAAAATAAATATGCGTTAAAAAAAAAAAAAAGAGAGAGAAGGGACCACGCCTTCTCTGCACACCCCGGGTCCTTTACACGTGCTGTTCTCTGGACGCTAAGCCTGGCAGGGCAGGGGCACCGCCAAGCTGCACGGACCAAAGGTTCAAGTCCTCATCTCCGCTCAAAGCACACTCCCCAGGGAACTAAGCCACACCCACAGGCCTCTAAAAAGAAGAAGATGGTGGAGGTTCCAAAATGAGACTGAGCAAATGGGGAGGGGGAAGGGGACCAGGAGGTGCAGGAGGAAGGAGCGAGGCGGGAAACCAGGGCATGGCAGTCCCTTGCTTTAGAAGGAACTATCCTTCCTGTCCCCACCGAGACTGAGGACCAAGGCCCGTGGGCGGGCCCCCTCACATATACATCATGGTGTTCTCCCTATGTGTGGTCTCAAACAGGCTTCCTGTCGTGTTTCGGGCTATGCAGAGAAAAGGTGAAATAATGCCGCGACAACATTCCGTTAGGATGTTCGCGTGCCAAAGCTGGAGGATGTCACCGCAGCTTTCTTCAAGACCCCCAACGCTCCGGGACAGACCCGGGCCTCCCGCACCCCCTGCGCCCTGGGCCCGGCCCCGCACTCACGTAGATTAGCCCTGAGTAGTAACGCTCCTTGAGATTGTGCAGCACCGATGCTTCGTTGAGGCACGTGAGCTCGGCCATGTCCTCCACCTTGGAGAACTTGGGTGGGTTCATCTTCTGGATGTCATCCTTGTTCACTTTCACCTTCTTCCCGTTTTCCACCAGCTCCACGATGGCCTCCTCGCCCACCTCTTCCTTGAGGCTGGCGGGCTCAAAGCCACTCTTGTCAGAAGGCACCCAGACCAGCTTCTTAGCCGCCCAGTCGGCCTGGGCCAACGGGTTATTGATGAAGTTTTTATCCACATAGAGATACTTATCAGCAGCTTGCTGCGCCATGGTGACTTACAGCCAGGACCTGCGGGACAAACAAGGACAAAATGTCAGGTACAAACCACATCAGCCACACGAGGAGCGCTGAGCACCTCCTAGCTTTGCAAACGGCACGGCATTAGAGCACAGCAAAACTTCTGCAACTGGGCGGCACCGGGAGAAAGATGTACATGACGAAAAAAACGAGCTGTTGTCAGAGATCTTGCGAGAAATGAACGGTAAGGTATATCCTAGGATCCAGCCACAACCAAACAAATCTATAAACGACCGCCATGCCGGATGACGAGTGTAATTTGAGTCTCAAAGGCAGATGCAACCATAGTCACTGTGCTATACCTGCCGAGGCAGGAAAGTGACCACGCAGCTCAAGAGGACCTCCCACGAAAACAAGTTTCCCAGTAGCCCCCCAAAAAGGCAAAAAGTACGACCGCACGTAATGGAAGTTGTCAGTTCAAAAAACTTTTTATTTCACGGAGTTCCACCAAGAGGGAAAAAAAAAAACAAAAAAACAAAAAACATGTGGCCAAGAGATGTTGATTCCGTCTTGATAATACAGCCCAAAGAAATCAGGAGAGAAGAAAAGTCAGGCTCCAGGAAATATCATGAGCAGCGAGAGCACCTCCCTCCCGGGGCACTAACACAGAAAGCACCCCTCACCATTTCTGTCCAGGGGAACTGAAGCACATGTGTGTCTTTTTTTTTTTAAACTCATTTGCAAAATAAAGATGAAACAATAGCCCCTCACACCGGTGTGGCTTAATGGTTTATGAAATGCTTTCACACGCCCTTTGCTGTCTCCAAAGATCCTCGTCATAACGCTGTAGAGTGGGTAAGAAATGTGCTTCGGCCTGTTTTACAGATGAGGATCCGGGAGCTTCCTGGAGGTTCAGGGGCTTGTCGCCCAGGGAGGACTCAGGACTCCCGGTCCCGTGGCCTTTCCACGGTTACCACAGTGCTTATTCCTGCTCACAGGCTCAGGCTGGGGCCCTCAGGACTCTGAACGCAGGACTCTGAAACCGTGGTCCGAGATAGAGCCAGCCCACAGCCACCAGGGGAGCAGCCCAGAAGCTCACTGCCCAGCTCACAACGCAGGAAGGCCTTTCCCTTGTGAGGTCAAGGCCCCCTCCCCAGGCTGGAGGTTTGGGACAGAGAGAACAAAAGGAAAAGTCTGGGCCGCCCAGGCCTTATCTGGGCTCGTTAAATGCTTTCCAGATCAAGACTAAGGGGCTCCCCTGGACACGCTCCAGGAAAAGGGTTGTTTTCCAGGAAATCTGCTCGCTCCCCAGCCCCCACAGGAGGGAAGGCAAGTCCAAGGAACAGAGCCTGGCAGCCTCCCTCAACAACCCCAGCCGGTGGCTTTGTTTACATTCCCAGCCAAGCAAACCCCTGAGGCCCCTCTTGGGGGACCAGGGGCATCATCCACCTGCAAGGACCACCCCCTGAGAGAACGCAGGGCCCAGAGCCAGGCAGCAGTCCACAAGGCAGGAAGGGACGGCCTGGCCTCATCTTCCATGAGGGGCTGGGGTCTAGGCCGCCTGCACGCCCCAGCCTCATCAGCTTACTTCCGGCTGTCCCGGCTCCCACACTGGCCAGTCCATTCAGGCAAATCGAAGGCTTCCCTCTGCCAGAGTAAATATCAGCTGTCCTGTCCCTCTGTACCATCCATCTGACCACTGGCCAGGTAGCCTCCCCAGTCTCAGGACCCAGGCTCCTGAAGCCAGTCTCCCCCTCATGCCACTGCCCTGCCCGAGGACTGGCAAGGACCACAGAGCACACGGCTTCGCGGGCTGCTGGGTCTCAACCTTTTTGCAAAGTTCAAACCAAACATGGACAAGACAATCTCCTATCAATACCTAAGAAGGGATTCACTTGAACCCTGTCCCCCCAAATCCTAAGTCCACTGCTGGTTAAGAGTTCTCCTAACCCAGCCCAGGGAAGACACCCAAGGATATCTATCACATGCCGTCTTACGAGATCCCTCCAAGAGAAGAAGGGAAAGGGGGACAGTCATTAGGTCCCTAACCTACCAACATCAACCTCGCATCACCATCAATCGCTCTGCAAAAGAGCTTCTATTATCCCCAATTTATAAATGAGGAAACAGGCTCCAAGACGGCAAGTGACTTGCCTACTGTCACCCCATCCAGTCATGGGTCCACCAGACCCCCGGCCTGGGGTCTCCTTAGCACGCTTGTGCCTAGGGTCCCACAGAAGAAGTCGGGCTGGCGTTGAAGCTGGATCAATCGGTAAGTTGAGTGGGACACGGGGCGTGTGGGGGAATACATTCCACAGCGGTCAACACACAGTTACTGGGCTCTACCAGGCAAGGCAGGGAGGCTGAGGGAGCCTTTCCTGTGTGGACCACGTGACCGGTCCAAAAGCAGGGCGCACTGGAACTGTTACATTCTTGCCCTCCTGGTCTTCCACCGGTGGGTGTGCACTGGCCGGCCATGAACATGGCAGCCGCTGGCAGGGGACCACTCCACCTGGCCCCTCATTCTGCCCTACCTTCAGGCCTCAGTGGGAGGGAAGGGGGCGCTTACGGGGCAGCACTGTCTACCCCCAATGGCCACCAGAGACCTGGAGGCCAAGCCGTACTTCCTATAAGAGAGGGGGGCACGCTGTGACCACCTCAGAGCTAGACCAACACAGGGGGCTGCCCCTCTCTCCCTCTGGAGGTGCCGAGTACACAGGTGGGCACCCTATATGTAGGTGGGCCTCCGTGCCCCGCTCTGAGCAGAACTTTCACGAAACTCAGCTGAGTCCTGTTTGGCCAGGCCGGGGACAGAGCTATTTGGTGTCACTGCTCTGCTGGAGTGATGTGGGTCAGCAGCAGTGCCAAGGTCAATACGCGGGTTGGATGGCGGCGGTGGGGGGCAGAGGTCACCACAAACAATGGGGTTTATTAAAGCCCTCCCACCAGCGCAAACAAGAATATCCATATCCGGTGACCGCAGCTGAGCTCCGGTGCCCACCTGAGTCAGGTGGAGGCGCCCCCGCGTCCCAACAGGGCTGCCAGCGACGCACTCAGGGGACGGTCAACTCTAAGGGCACAGATGGACTAAGCCGTTAGTCAAGAGCTGTTAGAAATGAAGAGGGGAAAGAAGGAGAGAGAGAGAGAGAGAGAGAAAGGGAGGGAGGATGAACAGAAGGAAGGAAGGGATGTAAAGGGGCATCAAAGAAGGGATGCTAGGGAGGCATGTGGCCACTTCTCCCCTTCCTAGCCTGGGACCATGCTGAGTGGCCCCTTTTGTAAAAGCTATACAAAATATAAAAGCTTTGAAAACGAAAGACAACTATCCCCATACATTCCTGAGATCCTCCACCCCCCCCCCATCAGTTTGCCCTTTCTTTTTTTAATGTTTGTTTATTTTTGAGACAGACAGAGTGAGCGAGGGAGGGGCAGAGACAGGGAGACACAGAATCCGAAGCAGGCTCCGAGCTCCGAGCCATCAGCACAGAGCCCGACGCGGGGCTCGAACTCATGAATCATGAGATCATGACCTGAGCCGAAGTCGGACGCTCAACCGCCTGAGCCACCCAGGCGCCCCCGTTTTCTGTCTCTTTTATGGTCCTTCCGGTCCTTGTTCGTAGAAACACTTGAGACTTTTAATTATCACAGGCAGAGCACGGGGTTTCACGTTGTGGATTTTTCCCATTTACTATAACCACTTCCCCGCTGGGCCATTAGTTTCCTTGTTGATCATTTTCTCCAAACGCTTCATTTTCCAGGTGATGAGGCAGAGGCTCTGAGAGGGAAGTAATCCCACTTGGACACACAGCTGGGGAAGCGAGGACCCAAATTCAGGACTGCTGGCTGCAGGGCCTCCTTGAGAAACACTGTTCATGGCTGCAGGATATTCCAAAGTGATTTTTTTTTTTTTTTTTAAACCACCACGCACTAGGTTTTCTCCTTGTATGGTGGACCACCTTGAGATCAATTCCCAGAAGTGGAGTGACTGGAACAGGGGAACATCCAGGCATTGTTATGGCCCTGACAGGTACGACTCAAAATGTTTTCCCCCAGGGTCGGCGCGCTCGGTCCCGTGAACAGCGTCCCCATGCGGCGGCCACCAAGCCAGCACTGGGAAAACTGTCTGCAGGAGTAAGGCCGGGGGTTTGGCTTAGGGAACCTCAGGAAACTCTGGAAATCTGTGGGACTCGCAGGCCAGCAAGGAGTTAAGGAAAAAGAAGGCAGCTTTCCCCATTGGAGATCAGATCCGGCAGAGGCCGGCCCTTTCCACACTGGCTTCCTGCGGGTGCCAGTACAACGCCAAGAAACCCAAGTAGTTGCCTTTTTAGGCCATAATCGAGAGGACACGACCAGAGGCTAAATTAGGACTCACAGGAAATGATGAAACTGAAAGTAAATAGGTTGACCAAAAACCTCTGCTTTCAACCCAAAGTGGAATTCCTTGACTATCTGCCTTCTCCCCTTTCCCCTGAACACCCACTTGGACCTTTTTACTCTTTCCTGTTTTCCCAAGGACCCCCCTCTCTCCCCCACCTTTCTGCCCTTTGCTTGGTTCTCTTTGTAGTTACTTGTGTACTTGTTTAAGAAAGGAAGGGCTAGCCCCTAAAAGACAGAATTTATTCTGCCGGGAGCGTCTCGATTCCTCGACAACAGGGTTTGTGTAAAGCCTTTCATGGCCAGGTTCTAGGCCTAGGGCTTCAAGTTCTCCCAACCCGTCTCAAAGCTACCCTGAGTGACGGCCTGTGAATAAGCTCTCCATTTTCTCCATCCCCACAGGTGAGGGAAATGAGGCCCACACCAGTCACAAAACCCAGGTTCAAACACAGACCCACTCGGCTTCCACTGCAACTGCCTTGCCTGTGAGCTCTCTGGTGCTGGCTAGAGAGAAAACAAACTGAGAACCCCCTGGTCAGTTAAGCAAACCAGGGACACAGACGCGGATCCTGCCGACTCGAGGCTGCAAATCCCACCTTCTGGTGTTGGTCTGAAGCAGGAACGCGTCACACTCCCCTCTTGAGCTGCTGGCACTAAAAGAAGGGTCAGGGGTCTGACCTTGGGTGAGCTATTTCCGTTCTCTGAGCCAAGGTTCCAGTTCAGAGACCCGGTGGGCTCAACTCAAACACCGAAAGCCTGTTCCAGGTTCATCACTGATGTTTTCAAGGAGGCCCCTCTGATCCTTTGTCCCCACCCCCACCCCAGAGGGCCCATGTGAACATGTCCCTTTTCTTTGTTTTTATAGCCATTGCTTTGGAGTTAGTGAAACTATCAAGATGCCTTAGTTCCACTGTTACCAAAAGGCTCTACGAAGGCAGCTGCTGAAATGATAGAGAAATTGTCAAACCCCAGGGCTCCTGGGTGGCTCAGTTGGTTAAGCGCCCGACTCTTGATTTGGGCTCAGGTCACCATCTCACAGTTCGTGCACTGCCCGATTGCCCTGCAATCGATCGGGCTCTGGAGCAGAGTGTGCTTGGGATTCTCTATCTCCCCGTCTCCCAAAAATAAATAAGCGTCAAAAAAAGAGAGAAATCGTCAACCCCCGCAGATTTAGTTATTCAATGAATCAATACATACTGAGGGTCTGTTTGCAAAAATATCACGACAAAGGTATAAAGGACCCAGGGAGTTTATAATGTAGTGGGATGACAGGACAGACACCCATGCCACCTGTTAAAGAGCCAACCTGGGCAATGCAGCCCGGACAAGGGGACCACAAGTGGACAAAAAGCAAGCGCTCTGGTTTCCTTCTGTCCTGCACGCCGCTACACAACGGGCGTCTGATACACAGATGTGCCATATGGATGACGAGGAAGCATTTGTTCTGTGGCCTTGGGCGCATGCCACCTCTCTGACTCAACTGTGCATGCTGTCTTCCCTATCTATCGAGGCTGTTTAATTCAACATACACTCCTTAAATGTGCACAACAATGGGGCAGGATGTCTGTCACTGTGGAACATTTGCTGCGGGGGGGGGGGGGGGACCATGCAAACGGCCAGCTCCAACACGAGACTCGGTGGAGAAAGATGAAGGAACACGTAACTCGCTGCAGGAACAGAGAGGAAGGGGTCATTCAGCGGAAAACCCAAAGCACCAGGGAGTTCCATGGAAGGGATGGCATGTAAACTGGGTCTTAGGAGAGGGGACGAGAATTGGTGGGGGAGGGGAAGAGTTGGTAGAGAAGGATTCAAGCCCAGGGAGAAGAGGGGGCGGTCTTTCATAAACCATAAAACGATGTGATCAGTTAAGGTAGGGCTCCCTAGCCTCAGCACCCTGAACATTTGGAGCCACGTAAGCCTTTGTTGTGGGGGCTGTCCTGTGTATTGCAGGACATTTAGCAGAGTCTCTGGCCTCTACCTTCTAGACGACAGTAGCAGTCTGCCCCCGGTTGTGACAACCAAAACTGTCTCCAGACATTGGGGGCTGGGGAAGCAAAACTGCCCCCAGTCGAGAACCACTGATTTAAGGGGCGAGCTGCATGAGCAAAGGTTGCACAGAAGCCAAAGTTCTGCTTTGTAAATACTCTCTGGAGTCTGAAGTGGACACTTCTTAAAACAAAAGTCCCTAGTGAAAAGTGATTCCCAGGACCCAAACGATGACCACTACGGATGGCACGGTCACCAAGGAGTGACTGCCCCTGTAATACACTGTATTTTAAGGGATCTGACCTGACTGAACCCATTACTGGACTATACTCTAAAGATTCCTGAATGTCAAGAGAAAGAAAGAAAGAAAGAAAGAAAGAAAGAAAGAAAATGAAGAAAGGAAGAAAGAAAAGAAAGGAAGGAAAAAAGGAAGAAAGGAAAGAAAGGAAAGGAAAGAAGGAAGACAGAAAGAGAAAGAAAGAAGAAAGGAAAAAAGGAAGAAAGAAAGGACAGGAAAGAAAGGAAAGAACAGGAAGGGAAAAAAGAAAGGAAGGAAGACAGAAAGAAAGAAAAAGACAGAAAGAAAGAAAGAAAAGGAAAGGAAAGAAGGAAGGAAGGAAGGCAGAAAGACAAAGAAAGAAGAAAGAAAGAAAGGAAAAAAGGAAGAAAAGAAAGGAAAGAAAGAAAGGAAAGGACAGGGAAGAAGAAAAGAAAGAAAGAAAGAAAGAAAGAAAGAAAGAAAGAAAGAAAGAAA
>NC_064809.1:127049318-127163660 GCF_023721935.1 Panthera uncia
AAAGAAAGAAAGAAAGAAAGAAAGAAAGAAAGAAAGAAAGAAAGAAAGAAAATCAGGCAAAGGAGGCTGATGTGCCTCCCCAGGCAAGGCACAAGTCTCCAGGACCTCCAGCGCAGCCGCTCCACAATCAAGTTCACTGGCAGGAAGAGGTCAGGTGATTCACAGAAGCCAGGCAGCAACCACGCTCTGGGGGGCTGTTCACATGGCTGTGCTGACTCACCTGGGAACTGCATCAAATGCCATTTATTGAAAGGTTTCGACAAATCAGGATTAATCCCAAGGATGATACCTAGATAAATGTATCCCGCCCAGAAGCCTCCTCCAAACCCCCTCAAATACGTCCGAATGCCCACCAGTCGATGCCTCCACCCGGAGAACCCACAGGTACTAGGACACCTGAACCGCCCCAAACCCACACTCCCTTCTGGGTCTCCATCTCTGGGAAAGACACCGTCGGCCTGGTCGCCCAAGGCGATCACTGTAAACTCCTCTCGGGCGGATTAGCAAAGCCCTCTGTCAATCCCACAGCCAGCGCCCTGCTCCAGGACTGCGTCCCCTCCTTTCCAGGCTGCACAGCAGCCCCCTTCCCAGCCTTCCACGGGGGCTTCTACCTCCTTCCAATCCATACCCCTGCTGCCTTCAGGATGACTCAGCAGCCCCGTTTCTATGCGTGCTATATCCTCTTCTATCGATAATCACTCGCCAGTTCGAAACAGTTCAACGGCTCCACACCTCCTCCCGAATAAAATCTCATCATCTTTGCAGGCTGAGTAGGCCCTTCGTGATCACACCCATTCATCTCCAGCCCTTCCTCATAACCAAGTCCTGTTCACAGCTCGCTCTCCTCGTGCCCCCTCCTCTGCACCAGAAGCCCTCCTCTCTCAAATCTCAGCGCAGGCTCCGTCCTCTGCAGGGCCCTCCCGGATTGTCACCACGAAAGGACGTCCCATAAGCCATCACACGGCTGAACTGTCGGATCTGCCGTTGCCTCTGAGCACAGGAGGCGGGTCTCATTCGGCTGATTTCAAACGTCTCGTGCAATGCCTGACCCCAGCAGGTGCCGTTAAGGTTTCCAGAATGAACGTATGAGGAACAAGGCAAAGAGGAGGAAGGAGTCATGGAGGAGGTTTCTAAAAAGGTGGGAAATCGCCCTGAGCTGTGCGGAGGGCCAGAGGGTTAGAGAGCTGACTGGAATGAGGAAGGAGATCCGAGCTGGTGGCACCCAGGTCCCAGCTGCTTCACTGCTGCAAAACCCAAGCCATTAATGGGCCAGTTCTTATATTCCCAAAACGAGAAGCGAAAGAAAGCACACCAGGGCTTTCAATCCTCGATGAGAATAGGAGTGAAAATAATTTATTGGTCCCCAGAAGCTTTGCAGGAGGTTGAATAAACCACCTCAGTTTTCTGGAACCTTCTAGTGCTTCCTGATGAACCAAGGTGGAGGCACCTACCATCTACCACCAGAGACACCAGAAGTGACTTGGCTGGTGTGGCGTGGCCTCTTCCCTAATCAGGACCCGTGAAGCCACCTCGGGCTGCCCTTCCTGCCTCTCCTGGGGCACTCGGTCCGCTAAGCAAGTGCTGTAAATGCTGATCTTTGGTACCAATTCTGAACAGATGGAACTGGGAAAAAACCACTGTGACGTGCAGCACCCATTCTGTGAATCCTGAGACAAGTCCGTAATGCTCTGTCATGGAATGGAATATGGGCACGGATCTGGAGTCACACAGACCTGGCTCTGAATCCCCCGCTCAATTCCTGTAATCTTTTTTTTGTTTGTTTAATTTTTTCTATTTATTCATTTAGAGAGATACAGATAGCATGAGAGGGGGAGGGGCACAGGGGGAGGAAGGGAGAGAGAGAATCCCCAGGAGGCTCCATACTGTCAGCACAGACCCCCCCCCCCCCCCCCCCCCCCGCCCAACGCGGGGCTCGAACTCACAAAACCGCGAGATCATGACCTGAGCTGAAACTGAGAGTCGGGTGCTTAACCGACTGAGCCACCCAGGCGCCCCCAATTCCTGTAACCTTGAAGCTGTCACCTCAATTTCCAGGCTCTACAGGAAGAAGAAAAAACTCTGTATCAGAGGACTTGCAACTCAAGCTCCCAGGAAAGACTCTGACACCGAGTAAGAACTTCCCGACCTTGTCCTCCTGACCTCATTAGCCCTAATCCTTCCCTAGAAGGACACCTGGGGCCTATGAGAAGTTTCCAGAAGTTTGGTGACTCTTTCTCCAGGCTCCACCAGTCCGAGAACAACATGGCACAGTGCAGTGTCTCCCAACCGGTAATTTCGCACAAAGGAAGAGGGTTTCGTGGCCAAACGCGGTTGGAAACCCGCCTCCCCGTGGCCCTCCTGCAGTCACGATGCACACAGAGTGCCCTGAGGAGCCCGCAGTTAAGGATCCCCGTTTCACTGTGTCCAATGGGGCTAAGTACCCTGGGATATCCTGCAGGAGAAACGTTCCTCGGGGCCGGCCCGGGAAATGCTGGGCGGGTGGGATGTGCCGCGGCAGAAGGGCTGAATTGGGGTCCGGCTTGGCACTGAGCAGCTGCTTGGCTCTCAGGCTCAAACAAGATAATGGACACAGGAGCCGCCCTGCATAAACGCCGGGGCTGTCGGAACAGTCATCCGCGGGGAGGGCTCAGTCACTCTGCCAACCGAGGGCAGACCTTACCGCAGCCGCCCACCCACAGGTGCTCGGTCTCCCCGGGGAGGGGGAGGGGGAAAGGGAGGGTCCTCCCGGGGCCCAGAGCCCAGGAGGCAGAAGCTGTTGAGGACTGGGAAGGATGGGCCCCCTTACCCTCCCCCCCCCCCCCCCCCCCGGGCCTCAGGAATGCTGTTTGCTTACAGAAGAAGCTGGGACTTGTTGCCATGAGCGGTATTCCAACCCAAGCCTGTGTTGATGCTTAGCAGATAAGAAAACCAGACTAGAGACAGGCCAGAGAGGAATTTAGCACCAGAGCCCCACAGACCACCCCCCTTTACCCTTCCTTCCTCAGAGGCCACATGGAGGGGCTTCCCAGGACCCCTCAGAGCCCAGGAAACACTGACAAATGCTCACACTTGCCTGACTACGGAAGGCAGGGCCTGGGATCATTCTGACTTTGCCCTGCGTCCAACAAACCCAGACCATCGAAAATGACACCAGCATTTCGTACGTTCCGTCCTCCTAGGTAGGTTAAGGACGGAAGGTGGGCGAGGCTAGGTGGAGGGAGCAGCTGCAGGGGGATAACACAGCGGCTTACCTAGGATCTAATCAGCCATGTTGAGGAATGTGGGTTTTAGTCTAAGGACAAGGGGAGGCTACCACGGGGGGGGGGGGGGGGGGGAGGGTGACATCACTGGGTTTGTATTTTAAAGAGATCACCCTCCCTGACCTCACTTGGAGGGGCCATGGGAAGTGATCAGTTGCAAAGTGGCCTGGATTAGCCAGGAGGGGGGTTTCCAATCTAAGAGAAAGGGAAGAACCCCAGGACAGGGCTAGGGAGAAAGTGGTAAAACGTCACAAGACAGGGGCAAATGAAGGCACAGATCTCACCCTCTGACAAAAGAGCCTGGCCCGGGGAGAAGCAGGACTCGAAGCCCCCCCGCAGCCATTTCCACCTAAGTAAGAAGCCCAGCTTTCCAGGGCCTCTCCAGCCACAGTGCCTTGGGCACGGATCTCGGGCAGGATGATGTCACACAGACCAAACGGGTCACCTCCTCTACGATACCGTCCCTGTCCTCCAGGCCACAAGATACATTCTTCTTTTTTTTTTTAATTTTTTAAATGTTTATTTATTTTGGAGACACAGAGAGAGACAGGGCATGAATGGGGGAGGGTCAGAGAGGGAGGCACAGAATCTGAAACAGGCTCCAGGCTCTGAGCTGCCAGCACAGAGCCCAATATGGGGCTCGAATTCACAAACCGCGGGATCATGACCTGAGCCAAAGTCGGACGCTCAACCGACTGAGCCACCCAGGCGCCCCACAAGATCCATTCTTAATGAATGAATCAATCCACCAATCGGACCAGAGAGCAGAGGAAGAAGATGGCCCTGTTGTTCCATTCAAGAATTCTGCCATTGAGAATGCCCATCCGCCTAAACAGAAAGGTCCCCGTGGCCTTTAAAGCCCAACCAACTCCTGCACCCAACGTCTCCCAACTGTCCTGCCAGTCCCCCCTCTCCTGTCCCCTGCCAGACACTCTCCAGTCTAGACCCGTTCCTCTCCCATCAGCCCAGCAGCCTTTCTTAACACCCCAGGAGATTATTCATCTTGCCTCCCCAGGCCAATTCCAGCAAAACCAGCCTTATACCAGAACTACCCTGCTTCTCTGCCCACCTTCCATTTGGCCCTCACACACCTTGAAGTCAGGGGCTGTCCCCCTGACCCCATACACAGGTGCTGACCGAGCCCAGGGTCCACAGAGAGGGCCCTCGCTCAGTGCTTGTGGAAGTGAACTGAATTGTTCAACACACTTGGGTTCAAGGCTCACGTCGCGTCTTCTGGGGGCCTGGCCGTCCAAGAAAACAACCATTCCCAAGTTAGCCCTCCCAAGCCCTCCTGTCTGATGTCGGGGTGGGGGGAGCACATCAGCAGCTTCTGCTCAGGCCCCTGGCCGAATCTGCAGTTACATCACCTGCACTGGACCCTTGACTTTGCATTTAACTGTTCAATATTTGCGTAGTGAGACCACACACGTGCCTCGCCTACCCGGAGAGACCGCAAAGAGAACCAAGATATCTTGGGCCAGTGTCTCCTCCCAAATTGCCGGGCACAGATCAGCCCCAGCCTCGCCCCCAGGTGTGACAAGGTGGACAGAACTGCTTAGCTGCCCTCCCCTTGGGAATGAGCCCTGAACACACTGACCCTGCCCTCCCACCTTCCAGACCTTGCTAGGCCTAGGCGGCACACGTGTGCACAAGGGGGAACTTGAACCCTTCGGACTCCTGCGGCGGAGGGGTTATTCCCTCCCTTTGGTTGTGCCGAGAGGACGGCTTTTCTTTCCTCGAGCACGTGAGCACAGTTTGCTGAAACCCAATGCAGAAAAATAACCATACTGAAAAGATGTAATTACACGGCCACTGTCTCAACGGGAAAGTGCAGTGTGCTTGGTTTCCTGAGTCCACATCGTGCCGGCTGAGAAATGCAACCCGAGATGAGAAACTAAAGACAATTTTTGAAGAACACTCTGTCCAGGGCCTACCAGGCCTACAGCAGCCTGTTATTCTGAGTGCTGTTTAAATAACACACACACACATGCATGCACGCACGCAAACCCAAAAAAGCACTGAGTAGTGTAACCACCACCACCAACAGCCATCCGAACCCTATTCCTGCTGAGCCAAGGGCTCTAAGGCCACAGATGGGGCCCAGTCACCACTGGGTCCCCGCTGCTTGACACAGGGAAGTGCAGCAAAATACTGATGACCCGGAGTCATAGGGAAGGTGACAGTCTCCCAACAGGTCCAAAGTCCAGGCATCCAACACCAGACTCTCTGCCATCCATTCTCAGAGGGCATGACGCTAAGATTGATAACCCTGCACCTTCTCTGGTGTGGTTGTTTCCCCCTTTAGCAGGCAAGGCAGCAGAAGCTCGGGACAGGTGGCCTCCCGGATCGTATCACTGCCCTCCTCCTCCTCACCCACCCTTCCAGTCAAATCTGATTCATCCGTTTCTAAGAGACACATGACTGGCCAGGGGTCAACACAATCTTCCTGAATTGATCAAGCGTTCATACAAATGGGACTCTGATAATGAGCTTCATCGCTGAAAGGAGACAAACCTTTCCAAGTGGTGATAACTTATTCATGACCTTCCCAGAAGGCATCTGAGAAGGAACCCGACTCAGGAGGCAGCCAGGCTGGCCCAGGAATTCCAGACCCATCGCTTAACTAAACCAACAGAACAAACTCTGCTTCGTTGACGCGGCCCCCTGGGCCCTAATTTCTCCATTTACAAAACGGAAGTGCGACCAGCTCCCCCTCAGGACAGCTGTGAGTATGTGAGAGCATATGAGGGTACAGCCCCCACCAGGTCTAGCTGACAGTCCCAGCTCTGCAGTGTAGTCAGCGCACTGCGCAACTCACAGAACAATTGTGAGGATCACAATAGGCTAACGGAGGAGTGTGGTGCTTGGTGGCGCCCCGGGGCCTGCGGGCCCCCCTCGCCACAATCTTTTGCCTCTTCTCTCAAGAAGTCTGTGTCGCCACTGAGCTCATAATGAGTCAGTCACAGCACTGCCCTCACACAGCCCACTTCGGGGGGTTTGAAGTCACATCCTGCCTAGCCTCACTCAACATGATTTATTCCACCCCAGGAATGTAGCTCATTTCCCAGAATTTTGTGAAGAACTCGAGTTAAAGAGCTTGATCTTGCAAGGGACTCCATTTATAGGCTCGGCTGCAGTGGAGGAGGAGACTCAGCTCAGCTCAGACCTGTAGGCGGGAACCACACAAAGTCAGTACTGAAAGAGGCCCCCGGAGCATCTCACCCTGGAGTGCCAACATTTTTTTTTTCTTAATTTCAACCCACGGTAAAAAAAAAAAAGTAAAATAAAATAAAGACTATTTAGATAACAGATAATACACACAAACATGTCAAACGAAAAGCTTCATGAAACGATAGGTACATACTATTCACCTTGATTATTTCCCATTCGAGTCTATCTTATTTCATGTCTAAAAACCCTGGTTGCCACCCGTGAAAGTAATTTCACGGCCCACCAATGAGGTCTCAGCTGACGGTCTATAAAACACCAATTTGACTCAACTGTCACTGGGTAGATGAGGCTTGGGCTGGTCCAGGGACTCCCCCGGACCACAAGTTGGGCCAAAGAGCAGCTCAAGTCCAAAGCCAAAGCAAGGCTCTGTGGATGGCAGCCGCCTCACATGACGTGTGTTGGGCATGTTCGTGGCCTGCTGCTCTGTCACCTGATCGCGACAACCTCAATAAAGCCCTGGTAGCCATCCTGCTCCCCACCCTCCCCCTTAAAAAAAAAAAAAAAAAAAAGACTCCGAGGGGGCGCCCAGGTGGCTCAGGCGGCTGAACACCTGACTTCGGCTCAGGTCATGGTCTCGCAGCGCAAGAGTTCGAGCCCCGCGTCGGGCTCTGTGCTGACGGCTCAGAGCCTGGAGCCTGCTTCGGATTCTGTGTCTCCCCCTCTCTCTCTGCCCCTCCCCCGCTCACTCTGTCAATCTCTCTCAAAAATAAACATTAAAAATTTTTTAAATAAAAATGCAAATAAAAAAATCAGAGGCTCAGGGAGACAAAGCGCGCTGCCTGGATCTGGGCACTTAGGAAACATCCTTGGAGGACCCGGAGCCCAGGGCGGGGAAGATGGCAAGGACAGAGTTTCCTCGGTGCAGCATTGCAACAGATCCAATCCACTATGATCAGAACATCAGCCCTCCAAGCCCCAGCCCCAGCCCCATGCCGAAGAGACGCCCAAAAGTGACATGAGAGGGACAGGTGGATGCAAGACAGATCAGATGGGAGAGGAAGGCCACTGTCCTGCAGACATGAGCTCAGAGAAGCTACTCTCCCTGTTCTTACACCCGTGGGTGGCATAACCTAACCCTAATGAACAGACCCTCGTGCCTGCAAATAGCCTGTGGATGGCTTGTTTACACGCACGTGCACGCGCGTGCACGACTCTATAAACAGGAAACCCAACGTTCTCTCTGGATCTTTGGTTCTGATTGCTTTCGGCCAGTAAGGACCCCTTTGAGAACTGGCTGACGGCAGTGAACCTTTTGCCTACCACCTTAGGGGGCCCACCGAGACCCTCAAGTACAGTCCATGGACTTTTAGAAGCCCCCCCTCCCCCAAAACACACACACACATACCCAGGTCCCCAGTTCCAATTTCAAAGGCAAAAGGACTCTGGAATGGCCTCCTTCTCCACCAAGGCGGCATGAACAAAGACTTGAGAGGACTCTTGTCCTTCGTTCCTCTCCAGAGGGGTAATGAGGATCTCACAAAAGAGGTCAGAGGGAGCAAAAGACAAACTCTGCAGTCAGGACAAGCCAACAGTGACCATTGTCGTGGGAAGTGAAGGACTCAGGATGGTTGGGGCAGGAGGCCACTTCCCCTGGGCTGCTCCAGATCACCCTGAGCTGCAGAAACAAGAAATCCAAACCTGCACGCCGAACTGTCCCTCCTCCCTACACTGCCATCACTTGGGACTATTCTCAAGTGAGCCAGCAGGTGCCAGACCTGGGCACACAGGCTGCCTGGAGGACAGGACCGAGCTCCCCAGAGAAACCAGGGTGGGCAGGCCGCATCCCAGAGCCTTTGGCCTCCCTGGGGGAAATCACCCAAGAACTAGTCGCAGAGTGGAGATAAAACCTGTGTATCTCCCACGCTACAGAGAAATTAATTACTAGAGAAGGCTAATTAATCCCTCGAGGAAGCTGTGGTGATGCCCCCGTCTGAAAGGCTGGCCACCCCAGCTGTCCTTGAGCAAGGAGCCTGGCTGCAGCAATGACCTCACCACATCCTTCACCAGAAACCCGGCTGCTGATTATTTAACCACCCGCCAAGAACTGCCCCTTTGCCCAGGTCTGGTTCCAAAGGGGCCAAGGCCGAGGCCGCACAGGAGAGAAGGAAGGAGCAGTGGCCCCTGCTCTAGACAGCTGCCGGATTCGCACCGAACCCATCCCGCAGACATGTGCACACACACAAACCTGTACACACACAGGCAGGTGCACACAGACACGTGTGTGCACACTCCAGGGATGTGGGATCAGGGCCAAATGTGACACTTCTAGAGTCAGGCTGGCCTGGGGTGAGCGCGGGAGTCTCTACCCAGAGCTTGAGGGAATCTCTGGGAATGTTAGTTATTTTAAGGGGGGGGGGGGGTGCATAGAGCGAGAGAGGGAATCCCAAGCAGGCTCCGTGCTGCCAGCACAGAACCTGACACAGGCCTCGAACCCACGCAACTGTGAGATCATGACCTGAACCGAAACCAAGAATTGGATGCTTAACCGACGAAGCCACCCAAGCGCCCTTCCGGGAATGTTATTTGAGTGCCCTGAACCTCGCTGTCTTCATCCGTAAACCGGGTGTCACCGGGCCCACGCCCCACAAATAAAACCCGCTAGCACTGAGTTCTGGGTGCTTTTCGTAGGAGAGCTTCCCCAGCCCACACAACCACGAGGTACGTTCTTCTAGGATCCGGTTCTGCAGATGAGGAAACTGAGGCCCAGAATGTCTAAGTGACTTGCTCAAGGGCATGCAGGTAGTAGCAGCTGGTGTCTGTGTCCCGGAAGTCTGACTAGCGGCCCTAGGGTTTTTGTGCCTGACCACTCGGCTCGCCCTCTGAGCACCTGGTGAGGCAGCAAACGTGTGAGGTCTGCAAAGACCAGACAGAATCATCAGGAAGGGGAAGGAGCCTCCGGTGACCCACGATCTGCCCGGTCACGCACCGCAGAGGTGGTCCTCCCGGCTGACGCCAAGCCCCTCGGTCAGACGCATTTCCCTGGCAAACTCCTCTTTAATCTGACTCCCCCCACCCCTCCCAGCTGTCCCCTTCGGAGCCAGGAATTCAAAGCGCCTGTAGTTGTCAGAGGCTTCCAACCACAACCAATGCGGAATGTCCCCCGGTCCAGGAGCACAAAGGCTGCCTGGTAAAGCCCCCGGAAGAGCTTTGAATCCTGCCCCTGATCTTTGCTCGGGTCCGCACAGAGGATCACATTCTTCAGATTCTTGTTTGAAAGCCAGAAGGGGGGGAGGGGGAGGGGCATCCACTATTTCAACCTAAGGCTAATTAAAGCCCGCGACTCGTTTTAAAGGGGAAGAGGGCCGTCCTTTCCCAGCCTCCCTGCAATACACTGGTCTGCCCTGTGTGATACTGCACTAGTCTGCACCCGGGCGCTCTGCATCTTGGAAGGGTCCTCACTTTGAAGACGCCCGGGTTCCAGCACTAGTAAGTGGCAGAGGGGGGAGGCTGCCAGATCCCCAGCCTCGCCCTCGGAGGCCACTGTCCATTCCTTCTCTGACGCGAGGCTCGCGGTGCCGGCCAGAAAGTCAGCAGAACCAACTCCAGGTGGTTTGGACGAAGGAGTTGGAGCCGGTCGGAGGCGAGAAGTCACAACACTGATGGGGGCCTGTAAACGCCACTGAGCAATTAATCCCATAATGAGGCATTTTTAACGAGCACTGGGCGCGACACAGCCACCTCCAACTCGATCTGGCAAAAGGAAGAAACAGTCGGCGGGCGGCAGGCCCGGCTCTGGGCAGACGGCAGGTTGAGAGCAGGGCACTGTCGGCTGGCAGGCCGCTCGGGAGGCAGTGGCATTGGAAAGCTGCAGGAGAAAAGCTAGTTGCCCTGCAGGAACCGGGCTGACCCGACCTCACACACCTGGCCGCCCACCCCCACCTGCTGCCCGCCGATGGGTCTCGGAGTGACAGGAGGGGCTGTATTTTACACCTGGGCCCATAAGCCAGCGGGGCGGCACCAGAACTCACTGCTTTAAGGCTGTGTGCAAAAGCGTGACCGCCTCCCGACCCCAGGTTCATAAACATCCCCCGCCCACTGAATGTGTGAAGTGGGATGAGAAGGCAGGGGAGGCAACGAAAGCAGATACAGAAAATAATCGGGCATCAGGTCAACGTCGAGGAGCAGGGGAGGATCTGGGCTCTCTCACCCGCTACCTGGGGCCCGGCACTCAGGTTCTCTGGGTCTCAGCTTTTCCAGCTATAAAGCAGGAACATTTACACCGCCACCTTCATGGGACTGGGAGACTTGCATTGCAACAGCCTGAGCATGACTTCAAACTTTATATCGAAAGCAAAAAAACTGATTAAAATAGGGTTTTGAAAATGGATAACAACTGATATTTTTAAAACAGACTGGCACTGCGCTGGACAAATTGTGTATAAACAGGGGCACCGGGCTGGCTCGGTCGGTGGAAGAACATGCAACTCTGGATCTCGGGGTCATGAGTTCAAGCCTAGAGCTTACTTAAAAGAAATGTGCGTATCAATAAAACAGATAAACAACAGAGCCAAGCTTTACTGAGCATCATAATCCTCTATGGCGAGCGACTCTATTTACCTCATTCCACACATGAGGAAAACAGGCATGGAAAGGGGGCGTGGCTTGTCAAGGCCAAAGAGCTGGCAAGTGAGAGAATCAGGATCAGGACCAAGGGTCTAACCCCAGAGCCCCCTGCCTGTTAACGTAAGGACCAGACATAGACACACTACAGTGGTTAAGACTGAGACCCCTCCTTCCACCCAAGGTGTTGCAGAGCTAAGCGGAGGTGCCGACGATAAACCGCACACCCCGCGTGAATATATATATTCCTGGTTCCTCAAGCTGACCTTACGTGCCCACCAAGGGCGAGGCATGGTACAAGGGTCTCAGGAGCAGCACCTCGAATGGGAGGAAGCAAGACCCAAAAGTAGGTCAGCCAGCACAGAGAAGTGCCGAGGGGAAGCATTATCGGGCAGCAACTCGGGTTTTAAGTTTAAATTCCCCGCACCGGCATTCTATTAAGTGATACCCGTCACTCGTGTAAAAACAGTGTTTATGGCTCATCAGAGGGGACAAGCCATCTCCAAGAATGACTGGTTGACAAGAACTGGGGGGGGGGGGGGGGGGGGAGGCGATGACCCGGTGAGGAAGGCAGAGCAAGCTGGGAACAACCCGGTCCCTTCCACGAGCCCCCTGATACTTTGCAGTGGTCCTGGGCAGCAAAGAGGAGGAAGCAGGATAGAAGGAAAAGGGGCTCTGGGGAACGAGGGACAGAAGGAAAGGGGATGGGGATTGACACCTACTGGGAGCCACCAGGAGCGGAGTTCACAGAAGGGTTGGTGAGGCACTCAAAGGACACTGAGATTAGCCACACTTTACAGAGGAGGAACCTGGGGCTCAAAGCACTTAAATAAACTGGGGAGATCAAGAAAAGCCCCTCACACCTAGAAGAATAGGGAGAATGCTGCTGGATTATTAGAGAGCCCCCCCCCCCCACTGACAACCACACCCACTCCCTTCTGCCATTATGGACAGACTTGTGTCCCAACCCCCCCAAATTCACCCATTGAGGCTCTAACCCCCAGGACCTCCAGATGTGACTGTGTTTGACAACGGGCCCTTAGGTGAGGAAGTAACAATGAGAGCATCAAGGTGGCCTCCCCCATCTGACTGGTGTCCCTGGAAGAGGAGGAAGGCAGGAGACACCATGGATGTGAGCACACAGAAGACAGCCGTCTGTAAACCAGGGAGCGAGCCCTCAGGAGATCTGGGCTGCCAGAGGCGCCTTGCTCGTGGACTCCCAGCCTCCAGAGCTGTGAGAGACAAACTTCTCTGGTCGAAGCCAGCCCACCCGGGGGACCCCGTACATGCCCTTGTCTGACCACTGCGGTCCACCATCCTGACCTGCCACGGCGAGCCTGTATGCCCGGCCGCCGTCTGCTTTGCCACTTGAGAGTGTAAGCTACAGACCTGGGTCGTAAACCAGTCATGCCTCCCGGGCCCCTACGCAGGCTCCACCTCACCACCAGCAAATCTAACGAACAAATAAACCGAGTGAAAATGGGATGGAAACCCAGCTGCTACCTCTGGAGTCACCCGCTCCCTGGCCCACGGTCCACCACCGACTCCTGCTTTATCGAACTCTCTTAGTCCCTGTTCCCACCTCCAATATAGGAGCTGGCCCATAATTACAGATGGTATAAATTCCAAGATAATCTCCAGCTTGTAATCACCACCAAACAGAAGTGTCAACAAAGTGACAGGAGATAATCTACCAAGTGCTGAAATGCCCGGCTTACGTTTGATTCTTATTAGCAATTTTCAGTCAATACGTAAAAAAAAATAAAGTTTGGTTCGGTTTTGGGGTTTTTTTTGAGTGTGTGTGTTCAATGGGTGGCACTGAGGACAGTGACAGAAACTCTCCTGGTCAAACGTCACCCCTGGGCAGCCTGGTACTGACCCAGATCTGCCCGCAGGCTGCAGAGGGGGCTGGCGTTGGTGGACAAAGCCTGAAACATGAATGGGGCCCGGAAGTGTCCCAGCGACCACATCTGGGGCTGCCTCCACCCTCTCACTCCCTCGCCGGGTAGGGTTGACAAGCTCCTTTCGGAACAGCAAAGGACTTGTCTCCTGCTCTCTAGCAAGACGGCGGGATTCAGGGTAGGCTCCCTTGAGCCAGGAGCTTCGGGGACAGGACAGTGCAGGGCAGGGAGAACAAAGAAAGGAACACCTGCAGGAAGCCAGTGATGTGGAATGAAAGAAAATACTAGAACAAAGCCACTGCATTCCTTTCTAGACCCTTGGCCACCCATCCTCTCCCCTCATGCCCAGCCCAGGCCCAAATGACTCCCTTACCATTGTAAACATCTATCTACTCCAAAGCAGCCACTAAGATTCTGAAACTTTCTCTTCACAACAAAACTAAAGTGTTGCAACTTGCTGCTACAATCCTGAATCTTCCCTGGGCAGTAACCTCAGCAGAGCCCAGCGGCCTGCCAGCCGCTTTGGGACCTTTCAGACACCATCTCTGCCCATCCCGTGCTGTCCCTTACCTAGGTACAGAGAGGTCTCTCGGTAGGGCCAGGGGGCGATTTCCCCAGGGGACAAGGGCCCCTCGGAACCTTCCTCCCAGGGTGTTTGTTTTCTGGCCCAGGCCCGCGAAGCTGGGGGTGGGTGGGGGTGCGGGAGCTGGAGATCTAACTCCAAAGAGCCCAGAAAGATCTCCCAGGTCCTTGCTCCTAAGCTGTCTCACCACTGAAGACACAGCGGTCTTCCATCAACTCAAATTGGGTGCTCAAGCCGCCATTTTCTCCTAGGCTCACCTCTAACACAACCCACAACACCAGAGTAAAGTGCTTTTTCCTGGAGTCTAGACCTGAGCCCCTTGAGGGCAGGGCCTGTGATGCCTCATTCGGCTACAGCCCAGCCACGTAGCAGTTTCTTGCCCTAGAACAGATGCTCAGGATGTATTTGCTGAATGAATCTCAAGAGTCACTAAAACCCATGGAACTTTCTGGCAATGGAAATAATGGTTCTTCCCCTTTGTGGACCATAACATAGCCACTAAGATAATAATTGTGGAGACTGTTGCGACACAGGAAACTTTATGTTGCAGTGCTGGGTGAGTCAGAGCACACAGTATCTGTTCTGCTCACAGGTTTGTACAATGGGCATGTGTGTGGACAGGAAACCCAGAAAGACGCAAACCGTGGACGGGCTGAGGGGCAAATCTGCTTCTTGTCAGCTTTGTTATTATATTGTTTTGCTATAAACAACACTCCCCTTTTTACTTTAAAAAGCAAACTAATTCCAGTAACAATTACGTCTCTCTCAACACTCTGTGAAAAATCGCACCCCCGGCCCTTCAGCTGGGAACAGCGTGCTGACCACAGAACCAGAGGGCACAGGCAGAACTCCCACCCGGAGGCTAAGGACCTGGGAAGGGAATCCTGCACTCCCACGTTTCCCAGGGAATGGCACAGGGAACTAGACTTTAATGGGCCATATGGGCTACGCAGGGGGCTGAGAGAGGGGCTGGGGCCCGGCGCTCCTCAAGACGAGAGGAAATCTAGCGCCTGGACAACAAAGCTCCCTGGACACATTCCAGGCCACATCCCTACCTGCAATGGGCTTGGATGCCCCCTCCTCCTGGAAGCCTGCCCAGAGTCCCCTGGGCCCTCTCCCCTGGGACAACTGTCAGCTCCTGGAAACAAGGGCCCCACTTCCTTCACCTCTGCAGTCCCAGCACCACCCAGCCCAGTGCCTAGCATATAGAGTAAGCTCTGAGGCATGACAACGGCACAATGAGGGGCAGATAAACGAATTAAGGAAAGAAAAAATGCATGTTTGGGGCGCCTGGGTGGCTTGGTCGGTTAAGCATCCGACTTCGGCTCAGGTCACGATCTCACGGTCTGTGAGTTCGAGCCCCGCGTCGGGCTCTGTGCTGACAGCTCAGAGCCTGGAGCCTGTTTCAGATTCTGTGTCTCTCTCTCTCTGACCCTCCCCCGTCCATGCTCTGTCTCTCTCTGTCTCAAAAATAAATAAACGTTTAAAAAAAAAATTAAAAAAAAAAATGCATGTTTGCAAGTGGGCTGAGGCCAAGAAGAGCCCACTAGTCAAGATGGCTGGCTCCCCAGTGAAGACCAGCCAGGGCCCAGCCAACAGCAGCCAGGACTTATGCTGCCATGGTCTGTCACCTGCCCTCCCTTAGGACCAACCACACACATCTGAGGAATGGCGAGTTGAGGCTAAAGGTGATGTCAGTAGCCAAGGCAACGCTGGGGATCCAGCAACCTTGCTCTGAGTAGACAATCGCACCCACGGGACGGAGGCCCCCTTCTGCAGCAGCCCAAACCTCTGCTCCTTTCATGAATTTTTGGCCACCTGTGCAAGAGCAGTTCTTGGGGAGCAGCCCACCCTCAAGTGAGGAAACACAAGTTCAGGGGTGAAGGTCACACAGGGGTCTGGAGTCAGAGTGCCAGAATCTGAATACCTGCTCAGTCTCCTCATCTGTAAAATGGGGGTAATTTCTTATCTCTTGAGACTGGGGTAAAAAATTAAATAATTCATGTAAAAGCACCAGCCCTGTGCCTGGTACACAGACATGACGAGTCTCTCCCCCAGGGTCCCAACTCCCCGTTAGAGGGTAAGGCCGCTGAGGACGGAGCTGGGCTCTCTGCCCTCCACCTCTACTGAAGCCCCACCGAGCCCAGCACGATGCAGGCCATGCAGCAGGAGCCCCAGGGGTCTTCGGACGACTGAGATTTGCCGAAGAAATTTGGGGTCAATACCGTCAATACCCAAGAGCTGGTCTTAAATATTAAAAATAGACAAAAACTTTAAGATGACTCCCAGCCACCACTTTTCTTAGCCCAGAGATTTCCAGACAAGTGCCTGGCACCCATGCTTTGTAAAGTGGAGAGAGCAGTGAGTGGTATTTTAAAGCCGTGGCTGCCTGGACCTCCTCGTCCCAGGCTTACAGGCAAAGTCACCAGCGAGCCCTGAACTCCACTGTGTTAACCAGGAGCCGCCTCTGTGCCAGGCACGAGGTGACTTATGGATCCAGACTTGAGGAAAGACTGCCTCTGACCTCCAGGTCCTCAGTCCGGTGGGTTCCAGGATCTTCTCCCCCATCCCAGACCAGTTAGATTAAGTCACCCCCAACCAGTTCCAATGCCTGTCTTTATGTTTATCAGACAGGAAGCTCCTTCTCCAGCCCAGTGACTTCATGCAAAACACAGGAAGTGCAGTGGCTTTTGAACACAGGCAACTCTAAATAAAGGGGCCTCTCCTGCTTTTATAACGCCCTTTTTAAAAAATGCTGAACCCAGCTAAGATCCCTAACCCAGCTCAGATCCCTAACCCAGCTCAGATCCATGTGCCAAGATGAACTGTACTGTGTGGTAAGAAGGCTGCAAAGGTTGAGACCCTGAAAACCTCAGCATCCGACCCAGGAGATCTTCTGGCAGGTTCCTCAGCCTTCTTCACCTTCACATTTTGTTATCGAGGGACAGACTTGTCAGACACATTTAAAATCTTTAAAATCTGACCACACATCTCCTACTGCCCACAGAGGACAGATGATATTGGTGAGACCATGAAAAAGGAGGAAGAAGGAAGGGGAAGGAAAGAACTGGACCAGTTCACTTATCTTTACATGTAATTACCAGCCTGAAAAAAACAGGCATCTCCGTGTTGCAGGTGGGGAAACTCAGGCCGCAGTCTAACAGCTGGAGCACAGGCGGGGGTCTGGTCCCAGCTCTGCCTGATCCCAAAGCCCTTGTTTTGCTCCCTCCACCACGGGCTTCATATTGAAAAGAAAAGAAACCGATCAGCTCAGTGCTTAAATGACTAGAAATGACTAGAAATGACTAGAAATGACTAGAAATGAGGACCGGCGAACAGGCAGCGCAGAGCCAGTGTGGCCGTCCGAATGGCCCACCCTGCGGCCTGGCGCTCCCCCATGTGAAATATTGATTTCTGGGCCATGCAAGCTTTCAGCTGAAGGGGCCCTGTCCAGCTGGAAGAAGTTCAGAGAAACCGAGAACACTTCCCACCCGATTTCTTAACCATAGTGCCCCTCCCCACCAGAAGAAAAGGATGAAGGGTGTGGAAGAATAAACTCCTGAGGACAGATTAAAGGGGCTAAGTGTGTGTTCCTTGGCTAAACAGGGCATACAGGCCAAGAAAGGGAAGATAACACTTTGAAAACACTCTTAAAGGAGGCTAAGTGATTCTGAGGGAAACCAGGAGCCAAAGCTTCCCACCGCCTTGCAAGAAAGAGCTGGGGTAAATCGCTCCCCCCTCTAGTGGGGGTGGGGGGTGGAGGTGGGGTGACTGTCCATCCAGCTCAGACACTCTTTAATTCTAGGTAAATTCAGCAGGGAGGGTTTTATTGCTGTTCATTTTCCTTTGGGGCAGGGCGACACTGGGAATTACAGTTCAAGTGAAAAGGGAGAAGTCTTGAAGGTGATAAGTTCCCAAAATGGGAATGTCCACGGAGGTGAGAGAAAGCTCCCCGGGGTGGGGGGCCTGTTCTTCTGGGAAAGAAGGACTGTAAGGACCTGTGAGGACCTTAGAGGCACCAAGGAAGCAAGTGAGGGCTGGGGAGACAAGCTACACCTTCCTCTTCCCTCCAGGCCGCAGCCCAACCTGCCTCAGCAGGAAGCCACACCCTTTGGTGGCAACTTCCGGAAGGCCCAGCAAGGCGAGGCTCCCTCAGCCAGAGGGGAGGGTTCCTGGTGGAGAGACTGGAGGTGAAGAGAGCCGCTGAAGGCTGCTGCAGACACTCCCCAGAAGGCCTCGCCCTCAGCCAAAGGCCATCCGAGAGCCTCCCCTGGGCCCACCTGCCCCAGGCGTGTGCTGTGTCCCATTCTGGGTGCTGAATCACCTAGAGGGCAGAATGGGGCCTGAGAAATGCCAACAGAAGCCCTCCTAAGTTACTTTTTAAAAGGACACACATCAGGTGCAAGAGGGCAGCTCCCCTCAGGCTTCCCAAATGTACGGTGGGGAGGTGGGGAAGTGGGGAGGTGGGGAGGTGGGGAGGTAGGGACTGGGGCGGGGGAGATCCCAGCCAGCCTCCAGCCTTCAAACCATCTGCCATGTGGTGGCAGGCCCACTTTAGACCCAGGCTCATTCTGTGTGCTCATGTGTGACTCATGCCATTCCTCCAGGAGGCCCAGAGGCTGCCTGGCAGGGACACAGGCCTGCCCGAGACCCCGATGGGGGGTCTTCGGCTGGCTGCGCCACAGGAAAAAAAAAAAAAAAAGCCAACTCAGCGGTGAGCAGAGCTGGTGGCTTCTCCAGTACCCACGTCATCCAAGGCTAAGACAGTCTCTCTTGAGAAGGGGATCAGGGCCCTCCAATTCAAAACACCCCTTTTGATCACATTTTCTCAAGAATTTGGGCTTTTCCACTGTTATTAATGCATTAAAAACCCAGAAGTCTGAGGGACAACTGGGGACAGTGTGGGAAGGGGAACGCTAGTGGCTGCAGTGACTCCAACTTTAAAAAAGAAGAGGGGCGCCTGGGTGGCTCAGTCGGTTAAGCGTCCGACTTCAGCTCAGGTCACGATCTCGCAGTCCGTGAGTTCGAGCCCCGCGCGTGAGTTCGAGCCCCGCGTGGGGCTCTGGGCTGATGGCTCAGAGCCTGGAGCCTGCTTCTGATTCTGTGTCTCCCTCTCTCTCTGACCCTCCCCCATTCATGCTCTGTCTCTCTCTGTCTCAAAAATAAATAAACTTAAAAAAAATTTTAAAAATTAAAAATAAAAAAGAAGAGAATCTGGGGGCGCCTGGGTGGCTCGGTCAGTTCAGCATCCGACTTCGTCCGGCTCAGGTCATGATCTCATGGCTTCTGAGTTCAAGCCCCGTGTTGGGCTCTGTGCTGACAGCTCAGAGCCTGGAGCCTGCTTCGGATTCTGTGTCTCCCTCTCTCTCTGCCCCTCCCCTCCCTCTCTCTCTCTCTCAAAAAGAAATATAAAAAACTTAAAAAAAGAAGAAAATCCAAGTGAATAAAGGTCTGGTTTCGCCCAATGGTCAGAGTGGGCTCCCCAGGAAAGAACCACGTGTGATGTGGAGCCAGGGGAATCATGGGAAGCCCGGCAAAAGGGTATCCCCCAAATACTTTCCAGACACACACTGCGAGCTTCCTTTTCTCATACGAAGAAAAAGCCATCATCTATCATTTCCCAGCACACGAGGGAGTGGATCAGAATAGGCGTTCGTTTGAGGGGTTACTCTGGCAATATGACATCACGGGGGAAGAAAACAGGACCCAAAATGTTCCAGCCATGAGAGCAAGCCATTGCATTTCTAGGATCCTTCCTCCTTCCGTGCACACAATAGACACTCAATATGAAATTTGGAGTCTAAAGCAATGCATTTTGAAGCGGAAACCTACAAGAATGGCCAGAAGATCCCCTTATATTGACACGTAATAAAACCCAAAAGCCATTTACTGAAGAGTAATGCTCATTTCCTGGGCCTCCTTCCCTTTCTGGAGGCAGCCACTATTGCCAGCATCTCAGAATCTTTCCATGCAGAGCCCAAGTGACATACTATGTTTTCCCCCCCCCAAAAAAAAAAAAAAAAAGGAGCACCATATATCCTGCTATGCACCTAGTTTTTCCCATTTGCAACGTATCTTGGAGAGCACGCCCTGTGACTATGTACAGATCAGCCTCATTCTTCTAAGGGCGACAAGGATCCCCACTGTGCCATGATTAATTGACCCTTTTGATGGACAGTTTGCTTCCTTCTTCTTCTTCTTTTTTTTAATGACAATACTGTAAAGAATATGCTCCGACATTTCCTTTTGCATATTTGAGTTTTCTGTGGGTTGAGCTCCTGGAAATTAGTCAGAGGGACTATGCTTTGCAGACACTGCCAAAGTACTTTTAAAAAGAGGGTTGTTAAAACTTACACTCCCATCAGTAGGGCATGAGGCTGTGCTCTAAACACTTGGGGCATCTCCGAGAAATTAAGATTACTGAATCTTCCAGTTTCCCAGGCACTCTTGTGTTTCATAGGTGGGCACATAAACTGGATAAACTAGCCTGATGTCTTTGTAGGATGTTAGGGCCCTTTCTATCAAAATCAAGTTTTCCTCCGACCAGAGCCAGAAGGCAGATCTCAAGGCCCTTGAGTCCTGTGCTCTCTCCATGTCACCCCTTGGCTGTACCCTAGACTTCCTAGATCACAGGAAACCATGTTTTAGAACTAAAATCGCAGATGGTTTACACACCTTGTGCCTGGACCAGAGTCCTGAAACCAGGCTACGCAGCACAAGCTCATTACCAAGTGCATCCAAAAGCATCAGCGGGTAGGTCCCAGACCCACCTGGGCTTTACAGTCCACAAGGCGCGCGCATGCACGCACACGCACACACACACACACACACACACACACACACACACACACACACATTTTTAGAAAGCAGGAAGAGCACTGAGCAGGAAGGAGCCAGGAAAACCATCTACCCTTCCCTTCCTTGTTTCCTCACCTGAGGACCCAGGGAGGTGAGACCGGCCGTTTACATATTTTTTTTAAAAACTTAAATAGCCACTATGTATGAGGCCCTTTACACACCTTATTTCTTTTAGTTCTCACATCTAGTCCTTCAGGGTAGGTACTCATTCCCATATTACAGATAAGGACACTGAGACGCAGGGAGGTTATGCGACTTGCCCAAGGTCATAAACCTAATTAAATGGCAGGGTGAGGATCTGAACTCTGCCTAGCTCCAAAGCTCACGCCCCCACTCTTCCCAGATCTAAGAATGGGACTCTGTAAGCCACAGGAGCACCACCACTCCCCAGGGGGCAGCCGGGACTCCGTTCTGTTGTCACCAGAGGCCTTGAGCCCAGAAGTTCAGCGCGCCAAGGGTTAAGGCGGAGAGGCAGTGACTCTCTGGGGCTGCACAAAGGGAAAATGCACTTCCTGCCCCTGCGGGCAGAGATGCTGTTTTATGCTCAGCAAATTAGGACGTTTGTTTAATTAAGACGACACACAGATTTTGTTATTCTAAATATTTTTGGAACATGATGCTGGGGAGGAAGCTGTCAAGGCATGGATTTTTTTTTTTTTCCCCTTTGCTTTGGGTTTCTTTCTCCCCGTTCAAGAGAAGGGTAAGGCCAGGCTCAGGGGAAAACAACAGCCAACCCCTCCTCTCCTTTTGAAATAAAGATGTCAAGCTGGTAAGGGCTGTCTTAAGCACTTTATTGAAGGATTAGCTAGAAGAGGAAGTGAAGAAAACACAGCTAGTCTGGTTTCTAGCAATACCCTACCAGGCCGCACAACAATGCTGCATTTTCTGAGTGTGCTTTGCTCCTTCTAAAAAGCTAACAGATCCTTGTTTTGTTTTTTCTGGAGCAAGAACAGGCAAGAGGCAGCCTGTGATTCACATGCGTCCTTCATCCTGCAAGAGGGAAGTTCTCCTATCTCCAACCCCTTAGGTTAAAGAGTTTAAAATTAAAAAACAAAAACAAAAACAAAAACAAAACAAACAGAAAGCCAGGACCCTGATCCTCTCTCTCCTGGACCTTCATGTGCCCCCCAGGTAAGCAGCCCCACAGAATGTCCCTCTCCAGCTGCCCTTCCCAGAACAGAGCCTGCCAATCAATCCAGGCACCTGGATCTGCCCAGAGCATTTTGGTGTCACCCTGCAGCCAAGTGGGGGGCACAGTGACTCTCAAATTACACTAAGCAATCTCTTGATTGCTCAATTACGCACTAATAGGAGGCCTCGCTTTCCAACACTGAGGGCTTGCCTCAGTTTGCCCAGCCTGCAGCCCTGCAGCGGGCTCCCTCTTTCGGGGCCAGCCTCCCTCCTTGTCCCCCTAGCTCCAGACAGAAGTGCTCCCTCTTGGAATTCCTCGAATCCTTTGTCTCTGGTGTGCTCGGGACACTCATCACAGGCTGCCTTTGTATTTCAGTCATTCAGATGTTATTTCCCCTTGAGGACTGTAAACCCCTGGAGGGCAGAGGTCTCCTCCAAGAGCCTCTGGGATGTCAGCAGAGTGGACTGGCTCCTTTCTCCTAGTCCCCATGACTCACAGTACCTTTCTGAGGGCCATGTCATCTACAGATTTGTCTCGGCTCTCCGTAAGTGCCCGAGGGCAGGGGCCAGGTCTTACTCAACCTCACACCCCCCACCACCTGGCAGAGTCCTTGGCACACAGCAGGCAGTTAAATATTTGCTCAATTACACATCTATGTACCCTCCCCCACGCATCTAGCAGCCTTGTATATAAACTGACTAATATTAATCGGGTGATTGTCTAAACAGGCCTTAAAGCAACCTCCCTCCTTACCAAAAGGGGAATAAACCACCAGGTGAGGTTATGAGGCAGGTATCGGAGGAGTCAGAAATGGCCACAGTGTTGCAGGAAGGAGCTGCTGCTCTCTTCCCCTTCAACAGTTACTCAACAGTTACTCTGAAATCCTGTTAAACCCAGAAAAGGATGCAGTGAACCGAGAAGCTGCCGGGCCTCTCAACTGCCCAGCAAAGAGAGCCGCCTGTCTCCACGACCTGCCAAGACCTGGGATTTCCCGGGAATCTTTCTCCCCACACCGGCTGGGTGGGGCCACAGACTGCAGCTGGGCCCTCACCCTGCCCCCAAATCCAGGCAGCCGGCCACCTTGTCCGGGAATTTGTTATAAACGACTGGGCTCTCTGCAGGGATGCGGGGGTGCAGTCTGCCCCCCACCCCCGCCGTGGCCCCTGGACAGGGTGGAGTGAGGCCCCCAGTACAGAGAAGTGGGGGAGGGAGGGCAAAGACCCCGACTCTTGGGCAAAGACCCCGACTCTTGGCCCAAGCAGGGACGATGCAATAGCCCCGGCCGGTCCTAAAGGCGCAGGGCCCGGCTCCCCGCCCCCGCCCGCGTGGGGCGGCCCCCAGGTGCGGTGGAATCAGGTGCGCTCCCGGGCGGGCGCAGATGGCTGCGGGCATTCCTGGGTCTTTCTCTCCGGGGTAGCGGAAGTCAGAAGCCAACGGCTGAGGGGCTGTAGAGGAGGGGGGTAGTCTTTCCTGCCTCGTCCGGCCCCCGCAGATCCGCGGTGCCCACGCACCCGCCCGCACCTCTCCCGGTCCCCCTCCTCCGCCCGACCGATCGCAGCCGGGCGAATGAGGAAGTCGGGAGCGGAGGGCGGAAACTGAGCCGAGCGCAATGTCTACAGCAGGACAGTCCGAGTCTGACTCAGGAGGACGCCCTGACAGCTGCCAAACGGTCCCCGCCTGCCCGTTACCTCCGTGGCGAGAACGCCTGGAAAACTTCCAAAGGAGCCGCTGCCCCAAGCCCCCCAGCTCGGCTCACCCGTTCGGGTCCAGGGACAGCGGCTCCCCGGAAGGGGTTAAAAAGTTTGCCCAACTCGGGCACTTGGCGAGGCGAGGGCGGGGCGCGTGCCCCGGCGGCAGGGGGAGGTCGAGGCTCCCGGTGCCCCGCCAGGGCAGTGCGCCTGGCAGGGGGAGGGGCGGAGGGTTTCCGGGGAGCGCCGGCCCCGTAGCCTTCCCGGCTCCCGAGGCCTCGCCTCCAGCGGCGCCGTCCCCGAGCATCGCGCAGGGGTCCCGGGGCCCCTCCCGGAAGGATGCGGTGCCCCGGCCGGGCCCCGCGGCGTTCGCGCCCGCTCGCGCCGGTCGCCGGCCGCGCGGAGGCCGAGAGCCACACGTCGGCCCGCTGGCCCCAGACGCCGCGCGTCCCGTCGCCACCGCCCCCGCCCGGGGCGGGACCGGCCGGTGGGGCTCGCTCACCTGAACCTGGATCTGCGCCGGGGAACGGGCGCTGCTTCTCCCGAAAGGGCTTTCTCGAGCGCTCGGGCGACGGCGGGGGTGGGGGGCGAGCGCGCGAGGCGGGAGCTGCAGGAGGTCAGTCTCGCTCAGCCTTCCGTACCCTTCCCGGGAACCGCGGTGATCTGCGCGCCTCACCGCACCCAGCTCGGCTCCTCGCCGCCTTCCCGCCCCGCCCTAGCAGCCGCCCGCCTATTCCAGCCCGGCGCCGGCTCCGGGGCGGAGCCTGGAGCACGACTCCGCCCCCTGAGCTGCGTCGCCCACTCCAGTGCGACCTCGGTTATGATGGACAGACACCTTGGCCCGTGGGAAGGGGGTGAGAGGAGCCTCTGAGACCAAAGGCGTGGTTATTCAGCCTCCTCACCCGTCCCCACCGCCGTCCGCTCCACCTTCCTCCGCGCTTCCTAGGCGGGAGCCCCGCCCCCTAGGGCGGGCCCGACGAACAGCCAGGTTCCAGGGGGGGGGATAGACACAGAAAGAGTCCAATCAGGAGGAGGAGGCTCGCAGAGGGCTCGGGCAGGGATTTTGGTGCATTGCCGCGGCCGGGCGAGGCAGGGCGGGAGCCGGCTGGGGAGGTCCCGGACTCTGACACCCCGCCCCTCGAGCTGTTTTCCCGGTCCCGTGCCCTCCTACCAGAAGAACAGATATTAAGTACCATATATGGGAAAAGTGCTATTTTACATAATTATGGTGGCGTGGGGGGTGGGGGGGTGGGGGTGGGCGTGGACTCAGCCCGGGATCCGCTGCGGGCGCCCTGAGTTCGATTCCTGACCCTGTCTTTAGACCCCGCTGCGGTCTTCTGGCCTCCGGATCTTGGCTCAGACAGGTTCTTGGGGTGCACTTCCAGGCCTCTTTACCTTCACGCCATTAATTGGCACATTCCCTTTCAGATTTTTGTTACGAATTTGTGTGTGTGTGCGCTTTTTCTCAGGTAGGCAAAGCGCCGCTCTTTTTGGTCACTGCCCACTACACGAGGTAAAAACTTTGTTATTAAAAAATATTTTTTTAGAGGTGCCTGGCTGGCTTAGTGGGTAGAGCATGCGACTTGATCTAGGGGTTGTGAGTTCAAGCCCCACGTTGGACGTAGAGGCCACTAAAAATTTTTTTTTAATAAAAAAAAATTGTACTTATCTTTTTTTTTTAAATGTTTATTTATTATTGACAGAGACAGAGGATGAGTGGGGGAGGGGCAGAGAGAGACGGAGACACAGCATCTGATACAGGCTCCAGGCTCTGAGCTGTCATCACAGAGCCCGTCGTGGGGCTCGAACTCACAGACAGCGAGATCATGACCTGAGCCGAAGTCGGACGCTCAACCAACTGAGCCACCCAGGCGCCCCTGTACTTATCTTTTAATCCATTTGGAATTCAGTTTGGTTGTGGAATGAGGGGGAAAGCTAAAACAATTTTCATAAAAGCCCAGTTGTCCACACACCGTTGTCTCCACTGATTCATCACCTTTCTAACATATATGCTGGGACCTGTTTCTGAGTTGTATCCATTGACCTTTCTGTGCTAGTTCCAAAATACTTTAATGATGGGAGCTTTATAATATATTTTATATCGAAGAGGGAAAATTTCTCATTACTCTTTCCTTTTGGAATGTTCATACTATCATGATTAAATTGTAACTTCAGAAAAAATTTATGATGTAAAGGCAAAAGAACACTAGGGAAAAAAATGATGCAACCCTAAGAATTACTACCAACAATATACAAAGAGCTCTTCTCAGTCATTAAGAAAAACCCCCAAGTACTCTAGGGGCGCCTGGGTGGCTCTGTCGCTTAAGTGGCTGAAGTCAGCTTTGGTCATGATCTCCAATCTGTGAGTTTGAGCCCCCAGTCAGGCTCTGTGCTGACAGCTCAGAGCCTGGAGCCTGCTTCAGATTCTATCTCCCTCTCTCTCTGCCCCTCCCCTGCTCATGCTCGCTCTCTCTCTCACTCTCTCTCTGTCTCTCAAAAATAAACATTAAAAAACAAACAAACCCCAAGTACTCCAAAATAAAAATGGTTCAAAAAAAGGAATGGGCAACTAAGAAAGAAGAAACATAAATGGCCACTAATTATGAAAAAAAATGAGTCATTAGAAATGCAGACAGAACAACATGGGATGCCATTTTTCGCCTAACAAACTTTAAAAAAAACAATAAAAGGATACAAACACCCACTCTTAGACAGGTTTAGAGATATAGGCGGGAAAGTAAACTGATCAGTTGTCTCCGAAAATTCACCGTAAAAAAATAATTGGAAAAGTGCACAGGGGCATCTGGCTGGCACAGTCAGTAGAGCGTGAGACTCTTGATCTTGAGGTTATAAATTCAAGCCCCATGGTAGGTGTAGAGATTACTTAAAAATAAAATTTTAATAAAGGGGCGGAGGGGGGACGCTGGGTGGCTCCGTGGGTTAAGTGTCCATCTCTGGATTTTGGCTCAGGTCATGATCTCACCATTGGTGGGGTCAGCCCCAATCAGGCTCTGTCCAGACAGCATGGAGCCTCTTTGCCCCTCCTGCAAGCAGGGGCTCTCTCTCTCTCTCTCAAAATAAATGAATAAATAAATTAATTAATTAAAAGGTCATGATCAGGTCATGATCTTGCGGTTCCTGAGTCCGAGTCCAGCATCGGGCTCTGTGCTGACAGCTCAAAGCCTGGAGTCTGCTTCAGATTCTGTGTCTCCCTCTCTCTGTGCCCCTCCCTCTCTCTCTCTCTCTCTCTCTCTCTCTCTGTCTCTCAAAAATAAATAAACATGAAAAAAATTTAGAGGAAGAAAGAAAAATGCAGCCAGTGGTTTAAAAAGTATTCTTTCCAATAAATAAATAATAAAAGGTATTCTTTCCAACATTGTTTATAGTTACTAAGTATTAAAAATAAATGTATAAGAGATTGAATAAATGTTGATGCATCCATATCTTGCAAAATACTCAGACACTAAAATTTTATTTAGATTTGTAATTACTGATTTAAGCTATGTTAAATAAAGAAAAGCAAGTTAGAGAATGTTGTTATAGCAGGATCTCATTTATTTTTGCACAGTGTTTGTGTGTCTGTCCAATGTGTGTGTGTGCATGTGTGTGTTCTCAGAAAGAGAGAATGAGGCTTAAAAGGAATAATAACGTGTAAATAAGGGCTATGTCTTTTTTCTAATGTTTTATTTATTTATTTATTTTAAAAATGTTCATTTTTAAGGGATAGAGTATGAGCAGGGGAGGGGTACAGAGCAAGAGGGACAGAGGATCTTGAAGCAGGCTCTGAACCAACAGCAGTGAGCCCAACGCAGGGCTCAAACTCACAAGTCATGGGATCATGACATGAGCTGAAATCAGACACTCAACCGACTGGGCCAGCCAGGCACCAAAGCTGACAGCTGTCAGCTGTCAGCACAGAGCCTGATGCGGGGCTCGAACCCACGAACCGCGAGATCATGACCCGAGTGGAAGTCAGACACTTTTTTTTCTTAATTTCTTTTTAATCTTTGTTTATTTTTGAGAGAGAGAGAGAGAGAGAGAGACAGAGCGTGAGGAGGGGAGGAACAGAGAGAGAAGGAGACACAGAATCCGAAGCAGCTCCAGGCTCTGAGCTGTCAGCACAGAGCCCGAGGCGGGGCTCAAACCCACGAACCGCGAGATCATGACCTGAGTCAAGTTGGAGGCTTCACTGACTGAACCACCCAGGTGCCCCAAGGGTTACCTCTTAATAGAAGGATTGTGGCTGATTTTTTCTTTTGCTTCTCTGTATTTCTAACACACATATCACTTGCATAATTTTATCTGAAGTAGAAGAAAGTGACTCACTTCGATGTCACCTCTTCTAAAATGTCTTCCCCGACCCTGCAGGCCAGTTTGGACGCGTGTCCTTTGTACAATCACATCACATCATCTTTCCCTTATCTCTCTCATTGCACACTGGATTTTAACCCTCCGTCTACTGGCTGTTTCCTCCGCCCCCGCTGGAAGCTGCCTGAGGACACATAGGGGCTGTGCCTCGTTTGTCTCTGTGGACCTGGAACTAACACAAAGCCTGGCATAAAATGGTCCTTAGTGAATGCTTGAGCAGGACTCGGCATCTGTTTCCTTATCTGTAAAATGGGTATAATCACTGAGTCTTGCTTGGTCCCAAGGATGGCTGGCAAGAAGACAGGAGACCCACGCCTCAAGGTGTTTTCTAAACTGCTAAATAGTATGCACTTACAATAGAGCATTAATGATAATGTTCATTTCCATTTACCTCATAGCCCCAGCCTCCTGGCACCACCCTCTCCAGGGAACTGAGGTCGCTCAAATGGAAGGGCCTGTTGGCCAGGCCCTGAATTCTCTCATCCCCATCCACTGGCCCAGATGCTTCCCTAACTATAGAAGCCCTCCTTGGCTCAGTCTGTTAAGTGTCTGACTTCGGCTCAGGTCATGATCTCGCAGTCAGTGAGTTCAAGTCCCTCACTGTCTGTGAGCACTGTCTGTGCTGACAGCTCGGAGCCCGGAGCCTGCTTCAGATTCTCTGTCCCCCTCTCTCTGCTCCTCCCCCACTCACGCTCTGTCTCTCAAAGATGAATAAATGTTAATAATAATAATAAAATGTAAAAAATAAATAATACACATTAAAAAAAAATTTTTAATAAAAGAATAAAGAAGCCCTCCCACCCGCTATCTGGCCTAACCCCTCCTCTGTCTCCCAAGAAACTGCATCCTTGATATAGAATCTACACTTGAAAATTTTTTAGGAAAATATTTCATCTATATGGTCTGAGAATTAAAATAGTATTATGGTTGGTATAGAAAATATTAAAAAGCAAGAAAATTAAAAGCACCCATAAACTTACCACCACAATATAGCAACTATTAACAAACCTTGTTTCCTTCAAATGTTTAGACACACACATACATATTTGAATAAAATGGAGAGGGCCACATATATACATGGTTGTCTGAGATATCACAAAATTGCCACTGAAAATAAATGAAGAAAAGATGGTCTTTTTAGCAAACGGTGCAGGTCAATTGCATATCCACCCGTGGAACCGTGAATCTTGATCCCTACCCTCACACCATTTAGGGAAATAGTTCAGGAGGAATCAGAGGCCTAAATATGAAAAGTAGACAATAAAACTTCCAGAAGAAAGCATAGGAGAATATCCCCATGACCTTGAAATAGGCAAAAATTTACTTATTTATTTATTTATTTAATCTTTATTTTTGAGAGAGAGACAGAGTGCAAGTGAGGGAGGAATAGAGACAGAAGGAGACACAGGATCCAAAGCAGGCTCCAGGCTCCGAGCGGTCAGCGCAGAGCCCGACGCGGGGCTCAAACTCATGAGCTGTGAGATCATGACCTGAGCCAAAGTAGGATGCCCAACCAACTGAGCCACCCAGGCACCCTGACAAAAATGTCTTAAGACAAAAAAGTATAAACCATAAGAAAAGATCGTTCGATTGAATTTAATTAAAATTAAGAACATCTGTTCACCGAAAGACACATTAAAGAGAGCAAAAAATAAAATTTAAAAAAGAGTGAAAAATCAAATCACAGACTGGGAGAAAATAATAACAATATATATGTCAAAGGAGCTGTATTCCAAATTTATCAAGAACATCTAGGGGTGCCTGGGTGGCTCAGTTGGTTAAGCTTCCAACTCTTGATTTCAGTTCAGGTCATGATCTCAAGGTCATGAGATTGAGCTCTGCATTGGGCTCTGCACTGGGTGTGGAGTAGAGCTTGCTTAAGATTCTCTCTCTCTCTCTCTCTCTCTCTCAAAAGAAAAAAAATCTGTGCTAAGAAAAAGACAGATGGGGCATCTGGCTGGCTCAGCTGGTAGAGCACATGACTCTTGATCTTGGGGTTATGAGTTTGAGCCTCACGTTGGGGGGCAGAGTTCACATAAAAAAATAAGAAAGAAAAGACACACAACCCAATTTGTTCCTAAATGGGCAAAGATCTGAATGGCCACTAATATGAAAGAGGATATCTAATTATCCAGGAAACAAATAAAAAGGTGCTAAGCATCATTAGTTATAACAGAATGCAAATTAAAACCACAATGAGAGAGCACTAACCCCCAACCCGCACGACTCAAATGAAGATACGAAATGTTGGCAAGAACGGGAGGTCCTGGACTCTCAAGAATTACTTGTGGGAGTGAGTGCAAGTTTCTACAACCACTTTGGGAAAATGTTCGGCCGTGTCTACTAAAGTTGAATATACATGTATACCCTATGATCCAGTAAGTCCACTCTTTTTAATGTTTATTCGTTTTTGAGAGAGACAGAGACACAGCATGAGCGGAGGAGGGGCAGAGACAGAGAGAGAGAGAGAGAGACACAGACTCAAAAGCAGGCTGCAGGCTCTGGACTGTCAGCACAGAGCCTGAGGCGGGGCTCGAACCCACGAATCCTGAGATCACGCCTGAGCTGAAGTCGGACGCTTAACGGACTGAACCGCCCAGGCGCCCCCAGCAAGTCCACTCTTCAGTATATACTATGCCCGAGAGAAATGAGTGCTTGGGCCCAACAAACATGTGTAAAAATGTTCTTAGCAATGTAAAGTAGCCAAAAACCAAGAGGAGAAAAGTATATGGATGGTAAAATGAATACATGGAGGGTATCCATACAGTGGACTGATACAAAGACAGGAAAAAGGACAAACTAGAGCTAACATAAAAAAACACAAAGACTTGGGGCGCCTGGGTGGCTCAGTCCGTTAAGCGTCCCACTTTGGCTCAGGTCATCATCTCACGGCTTGTAGGTTCAAGCCCCGCATCAGGCTCTGTGCTGACAGCTCAGAGCCTGGAGCCTGCTTTGGGTTTTCTGTCTCCCTTTCTCTCTGCCCCTCCCCTGCTCATGTTCTGTCTCTCTCTCTCTCTCTCTCTCTCAAAAATAAATAAACATTTAAAAAATTAAAAAAAAACACAAAGACTTAAAAAAAAAACCCACACACAAAGACTTAAATGTGAACTGATGAATGAATAAACAAAATGTGGCATCTTCGTACAATAGAATATGAGTCAGGTGTAAAAAGGAATGAAATATTGACACGAGCTACAACACGGGTGATCCTTAAAAACATGCCAGGTCGAAGTGGCCGGTCACAAAAAAGCACACATACTGTGTGATTTCGCGTCTATGAAATTTCCGGGATAGGCGAATCGATAAAGACAGAAAACAGATTAGTGGTTGCCAGAAGCTGGGAAGAAAGGAAGAAATGAGAAGTTAGTGCTAATGGCTAGGAGGGTTGGGCTTTCTTTTGTTTTTGTTTTTGTTTTTGTTTTTGTTTTTTTTGTTTTGAGGCAACGAAAATGTTCTAAAATTGGATTGTGGTGATGGTTGTGCAACTCTGTGAGTACGCTAAAAGCCTATGGAACTGTCTACTTTATGTATTTATGTGTTTACTTAGTTATTTTTAAGTAAGCTCTGTGCCTAACGTGGGGCTCGAACTCACAACCCAGAGATCAGGAGTCATATGTTCTACCAACTGAGCCAGGCAGACTCCCTCCCACCGCCAACTTCTTTTTTGTATTGTATTTTGTATTCTTTTTTGTATAAAGAATTGCATACTTTAAAAAGGAGAAACTATATGGTATGTGACATAGCTCACTTAAGCTGTTGTTTTGTTCTGTGTGAAGTGAATGAACCTCTCAGACATACTGTTTGAAAGAGTTTAGATACCCAAAAAAAAAAAAAAAAAGTAGAAGCCGTATAATACAGGCAAAATCAGTCTCTAGTGGCAGAAGCTGGGATGGAGGTTCCCTATGAAGAGTTTGTGAATGTGAGGGGGGAGTCTTCCAGAGTACTGGAATGTTCTATATCTCGACCTGGTTGGTGGTTACTCTGGGTCCACGCAGGTAAAATTTATTGATTTGTGATCTACTGAGTTGTTAGCCCATTTTTTTTAATTTTATTGTTTATTTTTTTAAATTTACATCCAAATTAGTTAGCATATAGTGAAACAATGATTTCAGGAGGAGATTCCTTAATGCCTCATTAGCCCATTTTTGACTTGGGTGGTTTGTTTTTTGGTGTTGAGTTTTAAGAGTTCTCTGTATGTTCGGCATATCAATCCCACATCAGATCATTTTCTCCCATTCTGTGGGTTGCCTTTTTACTTTACTGATCATAGATGCGAAGGCACAGAAGTTCTTTTATTTTCATCACATTTAACTTGCCTATTTTTTTGTTGCATGTGTTTTCCAGTCTTTTTCTCTTAATCAGCACTTTCTTAAGATTTTATTTGTAAGTAATCTCTACACACAACACAGGACTCTAACTCCCAGCCCTGAGATCAAGAGTCACATATTCTACTGACCTTGCCACCCATGCACCCCAGTCAACATTATTTTTGTTTAAAGTTTATTCATTTATTTTGAGAGAGAGAGAGAGAGAGAGAGAGAGAGCGCATGAGCAGGGGAGGGGCAGAGAGAGAGGGAGACACAGAATCCAAAGCAGGCTCCAGGCTCAGAGCCCGACGTGGGGCTCAAACTCATGAATTGCAAAGTCATGACCTGAGCCGACAGGTTGGACACCCCATCGACTGAACCACCCAGGTGCCCCAATACCAACTCAAAAAATTTTTTAAGTTCCAAAATATTAGAAAAAAAAAATGGAAAACATGTAAATTACCTATAGTTCTCTTGCCCAGGATTCTTGATGTGTTTCCCTGTTTTCAGCGTCTAATGATGAACTCCCACCATCATGGGTCTTGCCAAACCTGTCTGTGTGCCTGACTTCCAGCTCTGGTCACATTTCCAGCCTCTCCATGCCAACCGACTCAACCCAGAAGCCTCCCCTCTCCTCCGCCTTCTCTGGGAGACTTCACTCTTGCTGAGACCATCTTACCCAGGCTTTCTTTCCTTTTCCCTGGATTCTCACTGCATTCTGTCCCTTACCCTCTCCTCCTCCCCTCCAGACAAGGATCTTAGCGTCTCCACTGTCTCCTCCCTCTTCCCCCCTTCCCGGTATTTTCCACCTCCAGAGTTGATTGTCCTGAAGTATGGCTATGAGCATCAGCTCAGTACAGATTTTTTTTTTAATGTTTATTTATTTTTGAGAGCGACAGAGAGACAGAGCATGAGCAGGGGAGGGGGAGGGGGTGAGAGAGAGGGAGACACAGAATCCAAAGCAGGCTCCAGGCTCTGAGCTGGCAGCACAGAGCCCGACGCGGGGCTTGAACCCACGAACCACGAGATCGTGACCTGAGCCACATTCGGACATGCAGCCATCTGAGCCACCCAGGTGTCCCTCAGCACAGATTTACTGAGCACTCACAGGCAGGCTCGGGGCTAAGGACTTGGCACATAGATTGCCTTATTGCATCTCCGTCTCCGTGCTTTGATGTGGGTACTATTATTCTCCCCCATTTCACAGATGAGGAAACTGAGGCACGAAGGAGTCAAATAATTTGCCTAAGATCATAGTAGAGCTCTCAGTTTCTAAAAACATTATCATCATTACTTGTCAATTACTGTCAACAACCCAATTGTTATTATGACTTTTTTTCTCTCCTCATTTTACAGAGGCCAAAACCAAAGCCCAGAATGTTAAGCAACTTAATCAAAGTCCTTGGGCCCATAGGTAGGCAGGCTGGGATTTGAACCCCGATCTCCTAGCGGCACCAAATTCATAACTTCTCACTTTGCTGCGCTGTGTTGGTGGACTCTGCCCTGACCCTCAAAGACCCGAGCACATCCTGCTTCTCTCCAGCCCAGGAACGTTTCTAGCGCTTTCTGTGTGCCGCACAAACTCCTAACCTGGTAGCCTAGGCCCCCTGCAATTGTCTCCAGCATCCTGGTAAGCCCTGTCTCTCCCTGGCCTTCTGCAGGGTCCTATACCCCAAGCGGCGGCCGTTCCCTGCACTTTGAACCTGCCCATTCTACAAATCGGCCACTGTCACGCCACTGCTCTCATACCTTTTCTGCCAGTTCTGCCCCCTGGGCCCCTACCCACCTTCAGGACCCCCACCCTCCACTGGAAAGTGACTTCTCCCTCCATCTCTGCGGGGTTACTGCTTCCTTTCTGTCGTGCGTCTGTCTTGAGCCACCCAGATCAGAGTCCAGACTCTGCCACTTACGGAACCTGTCTGTGCCTCAGTGTCCTCAGGTGTAAAATGAAGACGATAAAAGGGGCGCCTGGGTGGCTCAGTCGGTTGAGCGTCCGACTTCAGCTCAGGTCATGATCTCGCGGTCTGTGAGTTCGAGCCCCACGACGGGCTCTGTGATGACAGCTCAGAGCCTGGAGCCTGCTTCGGATTCTGGGTCTCTCTCTCTCTCTCTCTCTGCCCCTCCCCTGCTCGTGCTTTCTCTCTCTCTCTCTCTCTCTCTCAAAAATAAATAAGCATTAAAAAAAAATGAAGGTGATGACAGTCATTGCAAAGTTGGGTTGTTGCAAGAATGAAGACGCCGGAATGGTTTGTACGATGATGATGATTGCGTGTCCTTGTACCTCCTCTCCTCCAGGAGGTTCATTTTGTCATTCCCCAAAGATTCCCTGAGGGCTTATTATTTGCCAGACCCTGCTCCAGGGTCGGCGGCTGACACCCGGCCCAGATCTGCTCGGGTGCTGCTCACACAAGTTCTAACGGGCTGCTTGGGTGCTGCAGACACAGCGCTGTAGGGGGCTGGGGAGGCGAAGGGCGGCATCTGGGGGGAAGGGGGAGGAGTTCGTCCCAGGCAGAAACACTGGGCACAAGGCCCAGCGGGGAGAAGACACAGACTGTGAAGGACCCTGAGCAGCCCAGAGATGCGAAGAGTCAAGGAGGCGGAAGGGGTCAGAAGGGGCTTGCTGCAGAAAGTAGGGTTCTGGGACCAGAAAAATGGCAGCATCGGCCTTATCTGGGAGCTTGATTTTTTTTTTTAATGTTTATTTATTTTGAGAGAGAGAGACAGACAGACAGAGCACCAGCGGGGGAGGGGCAGAGGGAGAGGGAGACGCAGAATCCGAAGCAGCTTCCAGGCTCTGAGCTGTCAGCACAGAGTCTGATGCGGGGCTCGAACCCACGGACTGTGAGATCGTGACCCGAGCGGAAGTCAGACGCTCAACCGACTGAGCCACCCAGGCGCCCCTGGGAGCTTGTTAAATGCAGGGTCGCAGCACCCAGGCTAGACCCACCGAACCCAAATCGGCATGTTAACAAGCTCCCCAGGTGTTTCACGTCATCTTAAAGTGCGACAGGGGCGCCTGGGTGGTCCAGTCGGTTAAACGTCCGACTCTTGATCTCAGCTCAGGTCGTGACCTCATGGTTCATGAGTTCGAGCCTCGCGACGGGCTCTGCGTTGTCAGAGCAGAGCCTGCTTGGGATTCTCTCTCTTCCTGCCCCTCCTTCCGCGCATGCACACGCTCTAATAAATAAACATTAAAACAAAATGAAGTGTGGCAAACACTGGGCTCAATCAGGAGGTGTCCTGTGGTCCTCCTGAGGGGTTTCCACTGCATCAGACGTTAGAATCCCTGGTGAGATTTTAATTAAATCAGTGTCTCAGGAGAAGCGTCCTGAGCACCTCTATTTTGTGCATTCATTATTCATTCCGAGAATGATTACTGAGCACTAGCCATGTGTGCTCTCTCCCTAGGACCATGCCTTCTGCTTCCCTGGAGTGGCACTCAGGGCCTTCTCTCTAATATGCACCCAGCGGACATTATTCCATGAATCTAGTGCAATGTCACCCAGGCCCGATTTACCCCTTCTACCTCGGGACCGCTGGGTCTCCCGGCCATCACTCAAACATTCCCACTGCCCCCTTTCTCTTGAGCCTTTGAGTGTGTTGAGTCCTTCAGGAGGCCTCCCAGACCACTTGGTGCAGCTGGGAACCGCGGTGCTCCCATCACACTCCGGCCTACCCTCGGTCACGGTGACTTCACCCCGTGAAGCTTGCCTGTCTCCGGACGAGGAGGCCAGGAGCTTCCGAAGGACAGCTCGGTGCTCTGTTCATGCTTATTTCCCCAGGACCTGGCGTGGTTAAATGTTTGTAGACTGGATGAACACACACATAAGCTAATAAAAATGAAAATGAGGACACGTGCCAAAGAAGTACACCAAAGCTAGGAAATGCAATTATTCATGTGTGTGTGTGCGTGCCCCATGGTTTCTCAGCACACATGGGTGCTGGAGAATAAAGAACCACGCTTCCAGTTTTTTCCGACAGCTTTCCTGCGATATAATTCACATCCCATACATTTTACTCATTGAAAGTATACGGTTCGTTCGGTGGTTTTTCGTATATTCACAGAGTTGTGCAACCATCACCACTATTTAATTCCAGAACATTTTCCTCACTGCCAAGGAACCCCATATCCATCAGAGGTCAGTCACCATGTCCCCCTTACCTTCTCCCCCAGCCCTAGGCAACCATGCATCCTCTGTCTGTCTTTATATCTTTGCCTGTTCTGCACATTTCATACAAATGGAGTCATACAGCCTGTGGTTTTTTTTGTGTCTGGCCTCTTTCACTCAGCATGGGTTTTCAAGGCTCATGCATGCTGCAGGATGAGTCAGTACCCCGTTCCTTCCTATTGGTGAGTGACACGCCACACTTTGTTTCTTCATTCGTCAGACCGCAGTCACCAACCGTCGTGCAGGTATGTAGCATTTCGCTCCCGCTGCAACGTTTTCGTGCTGTCTCCCTGCCTCTTGACATGTACCATTTCACCGTTTCAGAAGGGCGGTGTTTGTTCCCATTTTGCAGAGGAGTGAAACGAGGCAAGAGTGAGCAGTTGTGACTTGCCAGAGGCCACAGGCCATCAAATGGCAGTCATAACTTGAAGCCCTTTTTCTCTGCGCCGTTCTGTCTCCCTCCACAATCCAGTTTCTTATTTTTTTTTTTAATGTTTATTTATTTTTGAGACAGAGAGAGACAGAGCTTGAACGGGGGAGGGTCAGAGAGAGGGAGACACAGAATCTGAAACAGGCTCCAGGCTCTGAGCTGTCAGCACAGAGCCCCACGCGGGGCTCAAACTCACGGACCGCGAGATCATGACCTGAGCTGAAGTCGGACACTCAACCGACTGAGCCACCCAGGTCCCCCCACAATCCAGTTTCTATCGCGTGTCTCTTTTCCCCTCATAAACCCCCTCTTCGTGGCGTCCACAGTGCCCTATGGCCACCAGGCCCTGGGCACACGGAAGTTTTGGTTGTGAGCCCAGGGAGGGTTTTAAGCCTTTATCTCATGTGGGTTTGTAAGGCAAGAGTCTGCACTCTTTCCAGCCTCAGAGCAGACAGGCCATTTCTAGGTTGTGGGTGTGGGTGGTGAGGACATAGTCAGGGGAGACTGTGCTCCACGAGGCCTCGACCTCGCTGTCCACCCTGCACAACGGGGGCCTCTCACACCTGCCCCGGGGTTGCCCAGACCTCCCAGTGGCCACTTCCTTCTGCTTGCCACGCCCCTCCCTCCCCAACAGAGAACCTTAACAGCACTTATCACCCGGGGACGCAATGTGTTTCACGTCTGCTCCCCCAAACCTGTGAGCTCCAGACATAAAGGGTATTAATCATCTATCACAGAAACTGACCCTTAGTAGGAACTCAGCTAGTATTGGTGGAATGGATGGATCTTTCCATGTTTCAATAATAGCCCTACAAGGGGGCCCCGGGCTGGCTCAGTTGGTAGAGCATGGGACTCTTGATCTCGGGGTCGTGAGTTTGAGCCCCATGTTTGGTGTAGAGATTACTAAGGACAGTAATAATAATAGTGCCTATGATCTATTGCATGCTTACCACAAGACATTTTATCCTGACAACAACACTTTGATGTGGTATCTAATCTCCTTTTCACCGAAAAGGTAAAGTTGACTGGCCCAAGGTCATAGATAGCAAGAAACAGACCTGGGATTTAAATCCAGGACTACTTGTCTCCCAATATGCTGTTCTTCACCACCAGCGGGTCCCCTCATAGAACAAGTGGGAATTTAGAATCAGGACTTCAGGAGTGGATGATTTTAAAAAATTAAAAAAGAAAACAAAAGGAGGGCCTTGTTGCCCAAAGCTTCTCAAATTCTACTCACCTGTGATCTCTATTACGCGCTCCTACTTCAGGTCTCAAGAGAGAAACCAGCTCAGAGAGGTTAAGTGGCTACCAAAAACACACAGCACTCAAGGCTAGGCCTGCTTGTTTCCAAGGGCAGGCTTGCATCAGTATACCACAGTCACTGAATATTTATTCCACTTGTCATTGCTTAGGCGGAAGTCTCGGTTTCCACTGAGCAGCTTTAAAAGTAAATGACTACACCCAAATCCTGGAGAAATCAGAACCCTCCCACATTGCTGGTGGGATCGTAAGAAGGTGCAACCGCTTTGCAAAACGGTGTGGCAGTTCCTCAAACTCTGTTTGGTAACAGAGTTGCCATCTGATCTAGAAGCTCCACTCCTAGGTATCTGCCCAGGAGAAATGAAAACATATGCCCACACAAACACTTGTACACGAATGGACCTGAATGTCCACAGCAGCGTCGTTCATGACGGCCACACACACACACACACACAGGAAACAACTCAAATGTCCACGAACTGATGAGTGGATAAGCAAAATGTGGCACATCCATACAATGGGATGTTACATGACAATAGTGTGTGTTACCAACTCTTCGCAGACAACATGATACTCTGTACAGAAAACCCAAAAGATTCCACAAAAAAAAAAAAAAGCCTGCTAGAATCGATCCACGAATTCAGCAAAGTCACAGGGAAATAAAATCAATGCACAGAAATCGGTTGCATTTCTATACACCAGTACCGAAGCAGCAGAAAGAGAAATCAAGGAATCGATCCCACTTACAATTGCAGCAAAAGCCATAAAATACCTACGAATAAACTTAACCAAAGAGTTGAAAAATCTATACACTGAACACTATAGAAAGCTTGTGAAAGAAACTGAAGAAGACACAAAAGGATGGAAAAATATTCCATGTTCCTGGATAGGAAGAACGAATATTGTTAAAATGTCGATACTACCCAAACAATCTACATATTCAATGCAATCCCTATCAAAATAACACCAGCACTCTTCACAGAGCTAGAACAAACGATCCTGAAATTTGCATGGAAGCAGAAAAGGCCCCGAATAGCCAAAGCAATTCTGAAAAGGAAAACCAAAGCTGGAGGCATCACAATCCTGGACTTCAAGATGTATTGCAAAGCCGTAACCATCAAGACAGTATGGTACTGGCACAAAAACACTCAGATCAATGGAACAGAATAGAGAATCCAGAAATGGACCCACAAACATATGACCAACTAATCTTTGACAAAGCAGGAAAGAATATCCAATGGAATAAAGACAGTCTCTTCAGCAAATTGTGTTGGGAAAATTGGACAGGGAAATGCAGAAAAATGAACCTGGACCACTTTCTTACACCGTACACAAAAATAAACTCAAAATGGATGAAAGACCTCAATGTAAGACAGGAAGCCATCAAAACTCTGTAGGAGAAAGCAGGCGAAAACCTCTTTGATCTCTGTCACAGCAACTTCTTCTTCAACGTGTCTCCGGGGACAAGGGAAACAAAAGCAAAAATGAACTATTGGGACCTTATCAAAATAAAAACCTTCTGCATAGTGAAGGAAACAGTCAGCAAAACTAAAAGCAACCGACAGAATGGGAGAAGATATATGCAAACCACATATCAGATAAAGGGTTAGTATCCAAAATCTATAAAGAACTTATCAAACTCAATACCAAAAAACAAATAATCCAGTGAAGAAATGGGCAAAAGACATGAACAGACACTTCTCCAAAGAAGATATCCAGATGGCCACCCGACACATGAAAAAATGCTCAACATCACTCATCATCAGGGAAATACAAATCAAAACCACAATGAGATACCACCTCACACCTGTCAGAATGGCTAAAAGTTAACAACTCAGGCAACAACAAATGTTGGTGAGGATTCAGAGAAAGAGGAACTCTTTTTTACTACTGGTGGGAATGCAAGCTGGTGCAGCCACTCTGGAAAACAGGATGGAGGTTCCTCAAAAAACTAAAAATAGAAATACCCTATGACCCAGCAATTGCATTACTAGGCATTTATCCACGGGATACAGGTGTGCTGTTTTGAAGGGGCACATGCACCCCAATGTTTATAGCAGCACTGTTGACAATAGGCAAAGTACAGAAAGAGCCCAAATGTCCATCAACAGTTGAATGGATAAAGAAGATGTGGCATATATATATATATATATATATATATATATATATATAATGGAGTATTACTCAGCAATCAAAAAAAATGAAATCCTGACATTTGCAACAATGTGGATGGAACTAAAGGGTATTATGCTAAGCGAAATTAGTCAGAGAAAGACAAATATCATATGAATTCACTCATATGTGGAATTTAAGATACAAAACAGATGAGCTTAAGGGAAGGGAAACAAAAATAATATAAAAACAGGGAGGAGGACAAAACAGAAGAGACTCTTAAATCACCACTTAAATATAGAGAATCTCTTAAATATAGAGAACAAACAGGGTTGCTGGAGGGTTTGTGGGTGGGGGGAAGGGCTAAATGGGCAAGGGACATTAAGGAGGACACTTGCTGGGAGGAGCACTGGGTGTTATACGTAGGGGATGAATCACTGGAATCTACTCCTGAAGTCGTTATTGCACCATATGCTAACTTGGCTGTAAATTTAAAAAATAATAAATTAAAAAAATAGTACATGTTACAACATAGCGTAATGAAAACACTACACTAAGTGAAAGAAACCCATCACAAAAGGCCACTTATTGTATGATCCCATTTATACGAAATGTCCAGAATAGGCAAATCTATGGAGTCAGAAGGTAGACCAGTGGTCAGAGGGGAGGAGGGAGTGGGGAGTGACCATTAATGGGGATGGGGTTTCTTTTCAGAATGATGAAAAGGTTCTGGAATTTGATAGTGGTGATAGGTGCATAACTCTGTGACTACGCTAAAAACCACTGAAAGGTACACTTTAAAAGGGTGAATCTTATGGTATGTGAATTATAGATCAATAAAGCTGTTATTAAAAAAAGAAAAATATGGGGCGCCTGGGTGGCTCAGTCAGTTAAGCGTCCGACTTCAGCTCGGGTCATGATCTCGCGGTCCGTGAGTTCAAGCCCCGCGTCGGGCTCTGGGCTGACGGCTCAGAGCCTGGAGTCTGCTTCGGATTCTGTGTCTCCCTCTCTCTCTGCCCCTCCCCCGTTCATGCTCTGTCTCTCTCTGTCTCAAAATTAAATAAACGTTAAAACAATTTTTTTAAAAATTAAAAAAAAAAAAAAAGAAAAATAAATAAAAATGAAGTGACCTTTGTCTTTTCCAGCTCCGTGGAAACGGGTATTGGAAGGAGAGACCACCGGCCAGTACACTCCATGCCCCTTTGGTGACAGAGCATGGCCTCCTCTGAGCAGGAACCAAGGCCCCAGCAGCCAACCTTGGCATATTTGACTGGTAGGAGTGTCTCTCAGCCTGTCTTCCCTTCCAGGGTGTGTTTTTAACATTTGGCCTCATAGCACTTCTGTGTGGCAAAGGACTTTATGGTTAATGTACCCTGTCTGAGTGACATCCATTCTGCCGCCTCAGTAGCCCAGCCCAGATGGGTGGTGGTGGAGTCAGGGTGACATCACAGGATTTCAGCCATTTTGGAGCAAATGCAGCTTGGAGCCCCAGTGCTAAAGCCGCTGAAACAGAAAGGCAATCACCCAGGATCTGACCCCCCCAACACCTGAGTTTGAATCTCTGTTCTACCACCTTACTAGCTTAGAGGTCTTGAGCAGTCTTTGAACTGCCTGGAGCCTCTATTTGCTCACCTGAAAAACGACGGTGATGATTTCAACCTCACAGGACACGGAAAGGTTCCTGGCTATCCAAACCGGAGTCCGTGGAGCCCAGCAGCCTCAGCATCCCCCGGGGAGCTTGTTAAAAATGCAGACTCTCAAACAAACAAACAAACAAAAAGATGCAGACTCTCAGGCCCCAACCTCGGCCCGTGAAATCAGAGTCGACCTCTTTTTTATTTTTATTTTTTTAATTTAGTTTTGAGAACATGCGTGGGGGGAAGGGCAGAAAGAGAAGCCCAAGCAGGTTCCATGCTCAGCGGGGAGCCTGATGGAGGGGGGGGGGCTCAATCTCACCACCAGGAGATCACGACCTGAGCCGAAATCAAGAGATGAATGCTCAACCAACGGAGCCACCCAGGCACCCCCAGAATCTATGTCTTAACATCAGGCCCAGGGGATTCACAGAAGGTAAAGTTTGAGAAGCACTGGAAAGAGCTAGAATGAGGTAGGCAGGTGAAAACCTGGCACAACAGGATTTCACACACGGATGTTACGGTGTTTCTTTTGTTATTTACAAAGAGGGCTGGACTGAGGTCCCTGCTGTGGGATCATAAGCTGGGCGCCTGACCACTCTCGGCCTTCGTATCTCCATGTCCCTGCTAACAAGATCGGTTTGATGAGGTTCATCTGATAGAGCGTGTGGGAAAATGCTCTAAAAAGGCGAAGGCTGTATGTGTTCAGGGTTGTCTTGGCCAATGTGGACAGAGAATGACTGGCGAGATTCTGGAGAGAAGAGAAGGTCTGAAGCACCCGCCCAAGCATCAGACAGAGGGGGCAAAGACCCTGGCAAGCCGAGACGAGTGACTGAGGAAGCGCTGCTCTAGCCTACCAGAACCCTCTCCACCTTGAAGTCGTTTAAAGGCAAAAGGGCCAAAAACCATAAAGTGCCCTCAGGCAAGATAGGGAGGTCTGGGCAAAGGTGAAGGGACAGGCTCACAGCGGTGGCGGTGGGAGGGGGGGGTGCTCCTGGTAAACAGGGCAAAGGTATCAAGCTGCAGAAGCCTTGAGTGCAGAGGACCCAGGCAACCCTCCCATAAATGCCTGCGTCCGGTTTAGCTAGTCTTCAAAGGGCTGGAAATTCCTCCTCTACTCACGCCTCCTCTATTGGTGGCCAGCACATAGGACCTGCCACGCATTTTCCGAGAACAGTTCCACATACTCACTCCCCAAATCCTCACATCGGCCCAAGAGGTAGGTCTCTTTCAATCCCCCATGGTACAAATGAGGCTACTGGAGCACAGAAAGGTCGAGTGACTTCCCCAACACCGCAGAACTATTAAGCGGTGGGGCCAGGCTTCAAGCCCAGGACATCTGGCTCCAGGGCCCCTTTCTAGAGCAACGCTTCTTCAGCATTTTTAAAAAGCCTTTATTTTTTAGAGCCGTTTTAGGTTCACAGAAAACTTAGAGAGATTTCTCCTATATCCCTTGCCCCCATAGACGCACAGTCTCCCCGTCGCTAACATCTCCCAACAGAGTGGGTGTGATATTGTTATTTATACACACATACATTGTAATATACACATGGGCAACTAGACTACAAAATGTGTTTCTCATGTTTGATCTCGGTCAAGGTTCCCAGCTCAGAGCTCCTAAAACCCTTGGTATTTGCAAAGTGTGTCTTTTGTTACGTTAATGAGGCGACTTTTGGAAAGTACCTAAGGATGGGGGCTTGTAGCCAGTGGAACCCACTGAGAACAGAGAAGTTTGGAACTTTCCATCTTACCCCACCCCCCACCTCCAGGGAGGTGAAGAGCTCTTGAGGTTGAATGGATGGCTAATGACTCATGATGTAATCAATTGTGCCTTTGTAATGAAGCCTCCATAAAACCCCAAGAGGATGGGATTCAAAGAACTTCTGGTTGGGGGGCGCCTGGGTGGCTCGGTCGGTTAAGCATCCGACTTCGGCTCAGGTCATGATCTCATGGTCCGTGAGTTCGAGCCCCGCGTTGGGCTCTGTGCTGACCGCTCAGAGCCTGGAACCTGTTTCAGGTTCTGTGTCTCCCTCTCTTTCTGTCCCTCCCCTGGTCATGCTCTGTCTCTCTCTGTCTCAAAAATAAATAAACATTAAAAAAATTTTTTTTAAAAAAAAGAACTTCTGGTTGGTAAACACCTGAAAGTGATATGAAAGCTCCAGGCCCTCTCCCCACACCTTGCCCCATGCGTCTCTCCTGTCTGGCTGTTGCTGAGTTATAGCCTTTTATAATAAACCAGTGATCTAGTGAATAAACAGGTTTCCTGAGTTCTATGGACAGCTTTAGGAAATTAATGGACCCAAGGGGGTGGGTCTTTGGAACCTCTGGTCTATAGCGTGGGTCAGAAGGACAGGTGACAACCTGCCCTTGTGAACCAGCATCTGAAGTGGGGCGGGGGGTGGGGGGACAGCCTTGTAGGACTGAGCCCTTCACCTGTGGGACCTGACCCTATCTCCAGGTAGAAGGGTCTGAATTGAGTTGAACTGGAGGGCACTCAGCTAGTGTCCAGAGCATTGCTTGTTGGCGTGGGGACACCCCCCCTAGTCCCCACCACCACATACAGGAACTAACAACCCTAACCCTTATTAGTGGCACATTTGTTACAAGGGATGAACCTACATTGACACATCATAATCATCCAAAGTCCATAGTTTATATTACGGGGTCACTCTTGGCGTTGTACATTCTATGGGTTTGGACAAGTGGATAACAACGTGAATCCATCACTATAGTATCATACAGAGTATTTTCACTGCCTTAAAAATCCTGTGTGCTCTGCCTATTTAGCCCCTCCTCCTCCCCCCCCACCCCTACCCCTGCCACCACTGATCGTTTTTACTGTCTCCATAGTTGTGCCTTTTCAAGATGTCATAGAGCCAGATCATACGGAATTCATGTCGCCTCTTCAGATTGGCCTCTTTGATTTAGTAATATGCATTTCAAGTTCTTCCATGGCTTTTCATGGCTTGATAGCACATTTCTTTTTTTTTTTTTCTTTTAAATGTTTATTTATTTGAGGAGGGAATGGGGAGGGCAGGGAGGGACAGAGAGAGGGAGAGAGAGAATCCCAAGCAGGCTCCACGCTGCCAACGCAGAATCTGAGGCAGGGTTCAAACTCACGAACCATGAGATCGTGACCTGAGCTGAAACGAAGAGTCAGACGTTCAACTGACTGAGCCACCCAGGTGCGTGCCCCCACAGCACATTTCTTTTTTAGTGCTAAATAATATTCTGTTCTCTGGATGCACCACAGTGTGCATCATCTACTAAAAGACATCTTTGTTGCTTCCAGGGCGCCTGGGTGGCTCAGTCGGTTAAGCGTCCGACTTCGGCTCAGGTCATGATCTCGCAGTTCGTGGGTTCAAGCCCCGCGTCGGGGTCTGTGCTGACCGCTCGGAGCCCGGAGCCTGCTTCGGATTCTGGGTCTCCCCCTCTCTCTGCCCCTCCCCCGCTTGTGCTCTATCTCTGTCTCTCAAAAATGAATACATGTAAAAAAATGGTTTTTTTTCTTAAAAAGGACATCTTGGTTGCTTCCAACTTTTGGCAATTATGAAGAAAGCTGCTATGAACATCCGTGGGCAGAATTTGGTTTGGACAAAAGTTTTTACTTTTACTGTTTTTTTTTTGTTTTGTTTTGTTTTTAAGCCTGGAGATGGAGGTGGTTGTTTGGAGGCTGGCCTGAGAGCCATGTAGCAGAGAGGTCAGGGCTAGATGGGGTCCTCTAGGACTAGAAGGAGGAGGAGGACGACGACGATGACTAATCCAGCACTTCTGTTCCTAGCATCAGTCTGGCACAGAGGTCTGGTGAACCAGGGTCACTAGCAATTTCACGTGTGCTGCCTGATTAGTTAGGCTCCAATAACGGCCCTCATTGCAAACCAGTAGACGCCGGGTGCTGTGACAGGTGCTTTATCCATGGCGGTGTCCAAAACAGTGTTCTTAGAGTTTTTGGTCTTTTTACCTTCACACGACTGCAAGGAATGTATTTTATCATACAAATGCACTCACGTAAATGAAACAGGTGACCCCAAATACTCTAATGTCTTCTAATCTAGATCTTTTTTTTTGAAAAAATTTTAATGTTTATTTATTTTTGAGAGTGAGAGAGAGAGAGAGAGAGAGTGCGAGCGGGGCAGGGGGCAGAAAGAGATGGAGACAGAGAATCCAAAGCAGGCTCCAGGCTCTGAGCTGTCAGCACAGAGCCCGATGCAGGACTCGAACTCACAAACTGCCAGATGGTGACCTGAGCTGAAATCAGACGCTTAACTGACTGAGCCACCCAGGTGCCCCGATTTCATTTGTTTTTAATGCCGGTCATGACATTGACTTCCTGGCACGACATGGAATTCTATTGACAGTGCAGCTTTGGGCAAGCCCCTGAACCTCTGTGAGCCACCAGGCGGGCCTTAAAATGTTGTTCTGAGTGGTAAGTGAGATAAGGTCTGTGAAAAGTTTAACACCAGATCTTTAACATTGATAAGGGCCCAAACCAGGGTTGAACCTGGAGCCAGGTTCTCCTTCCCACAATTCCGAGCTGCTTCTCTGAGAAGCCAAACTTGCCGGGTGTGGCTTCCCAAGGCTGTGCTACTGGTTACAGCTCAGTCATTTGGGTAGAGGCCAGGTTCGCCACTCCTGGAAAATGTAAGAAGCTGTCCTCATGCTCTCCTGCACCAGTGACAATCTTCTCTCTCCCTCTCCATTGCTCAATTTATTTTATTTTGTGCCATTTGTAAGTGATCTCTACACTCATCATGAGGCTCGAACCCACAGCCCCGAGACCAAGGGCCACCTGCTTCACCGACTGAGCCAGCCAGCGTTCCTCCATTGTCCACTTTAACTCAACGTCCACTTGCCGGGCACGAACTGGACACGTGGCTGTTCCCTCTTTCTCTTCCCCAGCCTGGAACTCTCCAGAACTGCCCGGTGCCCTCCTTACCTCATTCAGATTGCTCCTAAAATGTCACCTCCACAGAACCATCCCTAAATCCCTGATCCAAACGAGAATCACTCTCCCTGTCTAGGGTAACCCCTTTTCCCTGCTTTAGTTTTCTTCACGGTTTGTTACTACCTGACAAATTATACACCATGTTGGCTTATCCATTAACTCTTCATCTTCACTAAAACATAAACTCCAGGAGAGCAGGAACTTGGAGGCTTGGTTCCCTGCTCTATGCCCAATACCTAGAACAGCGGGGCACAGAGTAGGTGCTCAATGGATGTTTGCCGAATCAACAAAGGACACTAGGCCAAAGCTGGGGAGGTGGGCTGATGAAACAACGGGGGCCATGGGGAGCTGTGTGGGTGGACCTTGTGACAAATACACTCAGCCAAGTACAAACCAAGTGCCTGGAAGCACAGAGGAGGCAGAAATCAACTCTTAACTCTGGATCAGGGAGGGGGCTGAGGGACCGCAGAGGTTGGGTGGAACCTCAAAGATGTAGCTGTACGGAGAGAGAGTGTCTGTGTAGAGGCAAAGGCAAGGACAAAGTCAGGGTAGAAAGGCGGGTTGGGCAGAGACCAATCTGCGGGGGCAGTAGCTGTGGGTTCAGGGATGATGGGCAGGTGGGAAGAGGCTAGAGCAGGATGTAGAGGGCTTTGAATGCCAGGCTGAAAAGTTTGGCATTTATAACTCTCTGACAGTGTCCTAAGAAGATCCATCCATCTATCTATATCTATATATCTATATCTACACACATATGTGGAGCACATTTATATATGCACACACCATGAGAACCTATTAGAACATAAAATTCAGGGGCACTGGGTGGCTCAGTCGGTTGAGCAACTGACTTTGGTCTTGGCTCAGGTCATGATCCCAGGGTCACAGGATCGAACCCTCAGTTGGGCTCAGCGCTGAGCACGAAGCCTGCTAAAGATTCTGTCTCCCTCTCTCTGCCCCCTTCCCCTGCTCACATGCTCTCTCTCTCTTTCAAAAAAAAAAAAAAAATCAATAATATTTATAGATATGTAAAATTTTAAATTAAATTTAAAAATTAAATAAATTAAATATTCAATATTAAATTAACTATAAATTAAAATTAAATACACAACGCAAAATAATATATACTTTTTTATTTTTTTATATATAATTTTGGGATTTTTAAATTGTTTTTTATGTAATCTCTACCCTCTAATGTGGGGCTAGGACTAGGATCCCAAGATCAAGAGTCAAGGGCCGCATGCTCTACTGACTGAGACACTATATATATATATATAATATATATACACACTTGTGTATAGTGTATATATATTTATATACATATAGTTACATATGTACTTTATATATATACTTTATATATATACTTTATATATATACTTTATATATATACTTTATATATATACTTTATATATATACTTTATATATATACTTTATATATATACTTTATATATATACTTTATATATATATATAAATATATAACTATATATATATTTAAAAATTATGTTTTAATAAATTCCCACGGTTCACAGTTCAGGCATAAAAGACTTTAGGATGAAGATCTCCCTCCAGTTCCTGCCCTTCCCCGCCTCATCCCCTCCCCAAGGAAGTCCCGCAGAAGTAATCAGTGTCACTGTACTTTGTGTTGTCCCAGCAAATGCGCGTTTGCGCCAGGCCGCGCTTGCGAAGCGGCTGTGTGGGGTGTGGACGGGTTCCTGCCTCGGGTCCATCAGTAGGACGCCCGGCCTCCTTCACCGCTGCCAGGTGGCCCTTCCCCCTTCTGCAGCCCGGAAGCTCTGCGTGCTCCACCCTCTGACAGGTAGATTTGCTTGAGCCCGCCCACTCCGGTCGCTTGAGCCAATCGAACACGACATGCAAATCGAGTCTCATAGCGCTACAACCAATGGTGGCGGAGGTGCAACAACGGGTTCCCCCGGGCTCCCCTTCTGACTCTGCGCAAAGTCTGTAAACATTCCTTTCAGGGGCAAAAAGAAGTTTGCAAATGCGGGAGCTGGAGAAATGAGGACGGGGACGTGAAGGGAATGCTGAGGTGGGAGGACACTGAAGCTTGAAGGACTGCTGGAGGTCATCCCGCCTGGCCCCCGGGCTGACTCTCTCCCTCCCTCCGCGCCCGCCCTGCCAGGTGCTCACACCGTCTCTGGTGAAGTCACTACCGGCAGGCGCCCGCCAGGCTGAAGTGAAAACCGGATGTGGCTTCTGCAGAAACCGACCCGAGGTCTGGGCGTGGGGCGAAAACCCCAGAGAGAATCCGAAGCAGCCTCAAATCCTGCCTCTACCACTTGTTAGCTGTGTGACTTTGGGCAATCGGCGCCCCCTTACTAAGGCCTCGGTTTTGCCACCTGGAAAATGGGAATAATAACACTACCCTCCTAGCTCCGATGCTGGGATCGATGGGCTAGTCAGATGAAAACGCCACAGACTTCGATCTCTGCAAGCTACAGTACTTGATAATTAAAAGACGATCACTTTGAAGTTAGATACACCAGGTGACCCGTTCCCGGTGTTCCCAACTATTTGTGGTGTGATCTTAGGCAGATCACTTTACCTCTCTGACTCTTGCTTTCTTCAACTCTTAAGTAAAACATTTCAGTGGCTGTTGTTGGGATTCAATGTGTCAAGGTTTATAGGGCACTTGGCACAGGGCCAAGCCACATGTGCCTAGAACCGTAGGTCCTCCTGGAACCTCAGTCTCATCGTCTGTATTCTGGATACAACAATAATGTCTTCCCTGCCTGCCCCACAGGATAGTCATGAGCCTTAAATGTCTTGCGACACAGTTTATAAATAGGAAAACATTATACCAATGTTAATTAGTGATATGCAAGGCAGTCAGCACACTGGAAAGAGCGTGATGTTGGCCCTGACTCTGCCTTTTATTCTCTGTGTGACCTTGGACATGTTATTTTTTTTCTGTCCAAGGGTCAATTTCCTCTCTTGTAATATACCAAGTATATAGGGCCATTGTGGACATTGATAAAATGGTGTGTGGAAAATGCCTCCTTTATGCCCAGCACATGACAAATTTTAATAAACAGTACCTATTATTACCAGCAAGTTTTTCTTTAAATATCCCTAGATTCTATTTCCAGAACAGAAGGATTGAGAGAGAAGGGCAAGAGCAAGACTTGCTTCTCACTGTACATCCTCCCGTATCTTTTGACTTGTATTATGGGAACGTGTTATTTTTCTAAGACGTAAAATTTAAATTAAAAATGGAAATACAATTAATTATGCAACTATAATAAGTAATAAAAATCAAAACAATAAAATTTAAAACTAATTTTATATTTATTACTTTCAATTTTTATAGTTTATTTATTTATTTTAAAAAATTTCAATCTTTATTTGTTTTTGAGAGAGAGACATAGTATGAGCAGGGGAGGAGCAGAGAGAGGGGGAGACACAGAATCTGAAGGAGGTTCCAGGCTCTGAGCTGGCAGCACAGAGCCCGAAGCAGGGCTTGAACGGATGAACTGTGAGATCATGACCTGAGCTGAAGTCGGACGCTCCAAGGGCCAGATGCTTAACCGACTGAGCCACCCAGGCACCCCTAAAACTAATGTTTAATCTCATGGGTAGAGAGGCCTCGTCCGGGGTAAGAAGCAGCCCAAATTCAAAGAATAGCCTTGTGTCCACAAATGCCAGAGTTTACCACGGAGAGGCAGAGTCCTGCTTTTTTTCTAAGATCAATGGGAAAATTTCCAAACCCCAACAGGGGGTCACCTCTGCAAGGACTGACCACCCATCGGTGTAAACATTCTCGAAGCCACTGTGAAGTCATTTTCTATGGAAGGAGATGACGGGGACTAGGAAGACTGGGCTGGATTTCTCTCAACATCAGAGGTATTCAGGACTCAGGGTGAGTCACTCCTGCCCAGAGGGCTTGCCCTCCAACCCCAATAAGGATGAACACCTCATTCCGCAGTATTAGTGTTCCCCCGGCCCCAAGGCCTTACATGGGTATCAGCGAGCCATGGGCCGTCCAGCCAATCCACCCCCAGGTTCCTCCAACTGTCCTGAGATGCCTCTGGTCTTGGACAGCCTTTCTGTTCTTCCTCGTCTGGAGGCCAAGTCCTCAACTGACCGACACCACTCTAGTCTGGAAGCTCCCATTCAGCTGGAGGAAGGCAGGAAGGAAGAACACCAAGGCCCAAGGCCACCTTCCCTCCAGTGTCCGCTGTTACATCTTTACTGTGTATGGCAGTGACCTTGCAGTTCAGATTCTGTTTCTCAGACTGTTCGTCAAGGCAGCAGAGAGGGCACAGACTTTTACCTGCTTCCCCGTGGTAGGGACGCGTGCCACTTTCGCTCACATCTCATTGGCCAGAAGCAGTCGTGGGCCCCGACCCAGTGAAAGGGTGTGGGCTGGTGCTGGGGAGTGACTGGAATATTCGGTGAATGTTGCTCTGTCTGCCACAATCTTTCTGCTCAGCCTTTAGGCCAATAGTAATTAACTTAAGAAAAAAAATTTAAAAAAAAATTTTTTTTAATGTTTATTTATTTTTGAGACAGAGAGAGACAGAGCATGAACGGGGGAGGGTCAGACAGAGGGAGACACAGACTGAAACAGGCTCCAGGCTCTGAGCTGTCAGCACAGAGCCCGACGCGGGGCTCGAACTCATGGACCACGAGATCATGCCTGAGCCGAGGTCGGCCGCTTAACCAACTGAGCCTCCCAGGCACCCCTTTTTTCTATTTTTTTTTTAATTTTTTTTTTAGAAAAAATTTTTAACGTTTATTTATTTTTGAGGCAGAGAGAAACACAGAGCATGAGCGGGGGAGGGGCAGAGAGAGCGAGAGGGAGACACAGAATCCGAAGCGGGCTCCAGGCTCCGAGCTGTCCACGCAGAGCCCGACGCGGGGCTCGAACCCGTGAACCGTGAGATCATGGCCTGAGCCGAAGTCGGACACTTAAGACTGAGCCACCAAGGCGTCCCCAACATTAATTAACTTTAGAGCCAGGGGACATTAGGGTGGGAGGGACCCCGGGAGTCATCTCATCCAGCGACTTCTGAAAGTAGAAACATATCAGAACCTTTGGGTCGATGTCAAAAATGCAGAGTCCTTGGTTCTACCCCAGAACTACTGCCTCAGAACAGTCGAAGGTGGTGCCAGGGAATCTACATTTTTAACAAGCTTACCGGGGAATTCTACAGTCTCCGTGTGGGGTGACGCACGGTGGACAGGAGCACCCTCTCTGATCACACGGGCTTCCAAGAAATGGCCCCCCTGCCTGAGTCGCTGCAAGGAGGCCTCACAGAACAGTCCGCAAAGCTGGGGTTTCTGCAAAGAGGTAGGAAATGTGGTTGGGAGTGCTCTCTGGACTCCTGCACACCCCACGGAACTGAAAGCAGGGTCTCGAAGAGATGTGGGCACATCCCTTTTTATAGCCTCGAGATTCACATTAGCCAAAAAGGTGGAAGCCGTCCAGTGCCTTAAAGACGAAGGACATTCTGACCCGGGTGATAGCACGGATGAACCTGGAAGACAGACGTTCCACTTAGTGAACTACGCCACTCACAAGGGGACAAATACTCTATGATTCCACTTACGTGAGGTACTTCGACGAGTCGACTTCGGAGAGACAGGAAATGAGATGCCGCCTGCCAGGGGCTACAGGGCAGGGCAAATGGGGCATCAGTGTTCAAAGGGGACAGAGTTTGTTTTGCAGGTGGAAGAAAGTTCTGGAGATGGACGGTGGTGACGGCTGTACACAGCATGAACGTGCTTAAGGCCACAGAACTATTCATTGAAGATGGCTAAAATGGTAAATTTTAGGTTATGTGTATTTCACCACCATTAAAAATTAACTAATTAGGGGCGCCCGGGTGGCTCTGTCTGTTAAGCATCTAAATTGGGCTCAGGTGGGGGGCGCCTGGATGGCTCAGTCGGTTGAGCGTCCGACTTCGGCTCAGGTCACGATCTCGTGATCTGTGAGTTCAAGCCCCACGTTGGGCTCTGTGCTGACAGCTCAGAGCCTGGAGACTGCTTCGGATTCTGTGTCTCCCTCTCTCTCCGCCCCTCTGTTGGCACTCTGTCTCTCTTTCTCTCTCAAAAATAAATAAACATTAAAATGTTTTAAATTAATTAATTACAAGAGTGGTCCTTTAAAAAATTTTTTTTCAATTGCTTATTTATTTTTGAGAGAGAGGGAGAGAGGGTGAGCAGGCGAGGGGCAGAGAGAGACAACAGAATCTGAAGCAGGCTCCAGGCTCCGAACTGTCAGCACAGAGCCCGATGCGGGGCTCGAACCCTCAAACTGTGAGATCATAACCTGAGCCAAAGTCAGATGCTTAACCGACTGAGCCACCCAGGTGCCCCAAAGTGACAGCTTCATTTCAAACCCTAGCTCTGCCACTCCTGAGCTGTGTCAACTTGGGCAAGTTTCTTTGCCTTTCTGTGTGTCAGTTTCCTCACTTATAAAAATGAAAATAGTAGGGGGCACATGGGTGGCTCAGTCGGTCAAGCGTCCGACTTCAGCTCAGATCATGATCTCACAGTTGGTGAGTTTGAGCCCCACGTCGGGCTCTGTGCTGACGGTGCAGAGCCTGCTTGGGATTCTCTCTCTCCCTCTCTCTCTCTCTCTGCCCCTCCCCTGCTCTCTCTCTCTCTGTCACAAAATAAACTTAAAAAATAAAATGAAATGAAAACAGTAACGGCACCCAGGCCAGTAGAAGTCTGGCGAGGTTTCGATGCCTCCAGTAACGCACTCAGAACAGTGGCTAGAGCCAAATATGCTCTCACCAGTGTTGCCTCGTATTATTTTCATACTAGTCACTTGGAGCCAGAAAAAGACACTAACGAGCCCTTCTCCTCTAGCTTCTCAGTCTCTTTCCCTAAGTTCCAGCAACCTAAAGAGACGGAACTGTCCCTGCGCGAAGGCACAGAGTGGGCTCATGGAAAAGATGGGTGTCACAGCCACGCAGGGCGAGGCTTCCACTCAGCCCCTCCAAAAGTGCCGCTGTGCAACTTCAGGCCGATTCACTTACCTCCCTGTGCCAGCATTTCCTCATCCAAGAAACGGGTGAACTACTCCACCTCCCAGGTAGACGTGAGGATTCAGAGAAAGAACGGAAGCACGTAGGGGCGCCTGGGTGGCGCAGTCGGTTGAGCGTCCGACTTCAGCCAGGTCACGATCTCACGGTCCGTGAGTTCGAGCCCCGCGTCAGGCTCTGGGCTGATGGCTCGGAGCCTGGAGCCTGTTTCCGATTCTGTGTCTCCCTCTCTCTCTGCCCCTCCCCCGTTCATGCTCTGTCTCTCTCTGTCCCAAAAATAAATAAAAAAATGTTGAAAAAAAAAAATTTAAAAAAAAAGAACGGAAGCACGTGGGTCCGGCCCCCCACAGGCAGCCCACACACATCCGTCCCTTCCTTGTGCCACTGAGCCACAGCCAGGGGCCAGCACAGTGTGCGCCCTCAGTCCCCAGGCTGTGGCTGCTTTGCAAAGGACCTGAGGAGCGTAGTCGCCGAGGACCGCTGCTTCGGTCCATGTGACCAGGATGAGGGTCATTAACGAAAGGCCACCAGCCCTCCGAGGCTTTGGGAAGAGCTTCTGCCTTCCTTTCAGGGCCTCAGATGGGGGTCAAGACATGCTCAGGGCGATAAATAAAGAGGAAGCAAACACAAAACCAAAGTGTTGCCTCTGAGATGAAAATACATTGCTAAACACTAACCTCAAGGACTGATGTACAGAAACCACATGTCGGGGATGCTCTGGAATGTCACAAGCTCCGATGGTTTGAGAGAGGCAGGCTGGGCTGGGGTCCAGGAGGCAGGACCAGGACTACCACCCCCCCCACCCCCCCACCACCCCACCCCCGAGGCAGCCCTGCTGGGTACCCTGGCACCTTCACGTCCAGGGTTCCATGATCTCTCACACCCCACCTCCCACGGCCTGAGCCATCCATACGCCCGCCCCCTGTGGCCACCCACTGGCCGTTCCTGTCTCTGCTGCCTCCTCTGTGGGGCCCTTCCATCCACCTGGAGGGCCCTTGCCGCCCCCCCCCCCCCCTTAGCCTCACGAACCTCGACTCATCCTTCAAAGCTGTGTTTAGACACGACCTCAGCTGGGAACCCTTGGCTGAGCCCACCCCACCCCCCAGACCCTCGTAACCCCTACGGTCTTGCCTATCACTACAATTCTACGAGGAATATCGGGTATCGGTGTCCTTGCTTCTCATCCCTAAGCTGCAAACCCTTGTATACCGTTAAGGATGTGGATTTGGAGCCAGACTGCCCTGGTTTGAATCCAGCTTCCCAGCTGTGTGACCTTGGGGGAATGAATGAATCTCCTATACTTCAGTATCCCCCCCCCCCCCCCCCCGCCAAGATAGGGACGGTAACAGCGTCTGCCTTATGGGGATTCTGTCAGTTGCTGAGTATGTCTATCTCAATTATACATTCTGGAACGGGGGAAATAACCACGGGATGGGTTTGGGGGACCCGTTTGGCCAAGTGTCAGACAGACCTGAGCTGACGCTCCTTTGATCGCCCGATCTCTCCAAAAGCCCTTGCTCTGACCCGGCGGGGCCATCGTGATATTCTGGGTCTCTCATAGTTCATGTCAGTTCAGAGTCAGAAAAGTCTGATTATGTCCTTTCCCTAATGCACAGTCGCCCAGATAAAAGGCTGGAGTGCCCTTGGGGAAGAGTGGGAGAAAGAGTTAGAAAGTAACTTGTTTTTTTTTTTTTTAATCGGTCCCTCTTTTCTCCCTCTTTTTTCACTGAGCCCCCTTTGAAATTCTCGGGCTTGTTACTTTATTTCTTTTTTACTTTCCATTCGATACATGTGTGGCATGCCCATTTTTCTTTTGAGTCCTAAATTGGCTAAATTTCTTTTCCTGCCAGAGAAATGGCAAGCCCAATTTTAACCGTCTCGTGTGGCTTTTTTTTTTTTTACATTGATCTTTTCTGTTAATTTTTTAAATTTAAATTCCAGTGTAGTTAACATCCAGTGTTATATGAGTTTCAGTCGTGTAATATAGTGATTCAACACTTCCAAACAATACTCGGTGCTCAGCAGGATAAGTGTACTCTTAACCCCCTTCACCTCTTTCACCCACCTCCCACCCACCTCCCTTCTGGTACCCATCAGTTTGTTTCTATAGCTCAGAGTCTGTATTTCAGTCTGTCTCTCTTTCTCTTTGTTTCGGTCCTTAAATTCCACACGAGTGAAATCATTTGTCTTTCTCTGACTTCTTTCACTTAGCATTATGTTTTCTACCTCCATCCATGTCTTTGCAAATGACAAGATTTCATTCTTTTTCATGGCTAAGTAATATTCCGTTGCATAGATATACCGCATCTTCTTTGTTCATCTATCAACGGACACTTGGGCTGCTTCCATAGTTTGGCTCTTGTAAATAATGCTGCTATAAGCACGGGGGTGAAGACTTTATGCTTTCCTTCTTCCTTGGTTCCCATTCGCCTTCCCTAAACACGCGTGAATCTTGTAAAGTTTCTTTTAAGGATTTCTTGCATGGGTTTTGATTTTCAAAACTGAAATCTCGCTCTGCTTACTGCTTTGAGATCTGCCTCTCTGCACTGCTGCTATGGACGTCTTCTTATTCTTTGTCAATGCTCCAGCGTCCCTAGCATGGATCTGTGACATTTTGTCACCAGCTCTTGGTAGTACTGACCTTTCTAATAATCTGTGATGGGTGTCAGGTGGTATCTCACTGTTTTCATCACTGTTAACGGCCATCTTCCCCGCTGGATTGTGAGCCTATGAGGGTGCCAGTTCCACGCAGAAGGCACATCTGTGTCCTTAACATCCTGCTCAGTGCCTGCCACACCAGGTATTTCAATCTGTACCTTCAAAGGGATGAACGAATTATTCTCGAAAGCCCCCCCTCCTGAGGTCGAGTTTGACTCCTGGGGAGGAGAGGCACAGCCACGAGTGAGCAAAAAACGGAAGAGCTGATTCGCTAAAGCCTCAGAAAGACACCGGCCGGGGCGCCTGGGTGGCTCAGTCGGTTAAGCGTCCCACTCTTGGTGTCGGCTCGGGTCATCATCTCGCGGTCCGTGAGTTCCAGCCCCCCATCGGGCTGTGCTCTGACAGTGCAGAGCCTGCTTGGGATTCTCTGTCTCTCCCCTCTGCCCCCCCCCCCCCACTGTCTCTGCCCCTCCCCCGCTCGTACTCTCTGTCTCTCTCAAAATAAATAAATAGACTTAAAAAGAAGAAAAAGAAGAAGAAGGCCAAGGGGAGTTCCCTAGGGACTTCCAGACACAGCTGGAGGGAATGTAAAGGAGGGGATGTTCCCACAGAGCCAGGGAGAGCCACTGGGTTGCAGACGGGTGTCTGTGTTCATCTAGAAAAAAAGGGCTGCGCTGAGATACGGGAAGACCCTGGCAGGGGCTGCCAGGCAGAATCCCCGGAGGCAGAGACTTGAATATCAAAGGGGAACAAAATTCCTGCTGCCAGGTGGTTGGACCAAACGGACCTTGCTCACATGTTATTTTAGTGACGGTTATTAGAATTTGGGATAAAATGAGAGCCACGTGCCTCTGAACTATCCCGACCAAAGTCTCCCAGTGGGGTTTGCACAGAACCACTGGCTGGCAAGGGTCTGAGGGATGCTTTTCTGCCGGCAGCCTCAGTTTCCTCATCTGTACGGTGGGGACAATGACGGTGCCCATCTCACTGCCCAGCATGTAGAAAGCACTCGGCAAACACCGGCGTTGACTGACTTTCTCACGGGCTTGGGACTAATGAGGGCCAGGGCATGGTCAGGGAGAGGCAGCCGGGCCTTCCTATGACCTCCGTTTTCTGGTTCCCGGAAGACTCTCTTGTGACTTGGGTCTCTACATACCCTCATTCAGTCAGTCAACAAACTCCTAAAGCAGCACCGAGGACACAGCCCCTACCCTCAAGGGGTCTGCAGGCACTGAGGTGAGGCTGTGATGAGGGAAAGACAGACCTCCCCCCCCCCCCCCCCCCCCCCCCCCCGCACACACATCCTCTCCTTGCTATCCCTTCCAGCTCTGTTTGAGCCTTGCTTTTTTCCCTACAAAATGAGACTCACAGGGTTGTTTTCATGTTCAAGGGAGAAAAGGGATTGATGGGAAAGAACTTTCTAGACTGCCAAGTGCATCTAAACAGATGGCCAGGACTATATTAGGAAAGCGGAGACCCACTCATGGAGTGATGCTAATGGTCAGTGGGTTCCAGGGCAACGTAAAAACCTCCGGTTTTAAGAAGTTTTCAAATAAAGGAATGATGCCTTTAGCCCATCCTTTGAGTAGGAAGAGACATGGGGGCAGTTGGTAGGGGAGGGATGGGCTGAAATTTGGTTGCTTACCTTGCTTTCTAGACGGCCAGGACCTGAGCTACGGGAGGGTGGGGCACAGAAGCAGATGAAATCCAATGGCTGTCTTCCCCTCACCTAGCCGCCCAGAGGTCAAGGTGCTGAAGGGGTGGGGACACCAAGCTCAAAGTCTCACTTCCTGGGGTGGCTCAGTCTGTTAAGCGCCCGACTTCGGCTCAGGTCATGATCTCGTGGTTTGTGGGTTTGAGCCCCGCGTTGGGTTCTGTGCCTGAATCCTGCTTTGGATACTGTGTCTCCCTCTCTCTCTGTCCCTCCCCTGCTTGGGCTCTGTCTCTCTGTCTCTCTCTCTCTCTCAAAAATAAATAAACATAAAAAAATTTTTTTTTTAAATCTTGCTGCTTCAGCAAGGGGACAGTATTGGTTAGGGGGCAAGCAATGTTGCTGTAACAGTGTGGAAAATATCGTTGCTTCAATGACACAGAGACAAGCTTCTCCCTCACGTGACAGTCCAGGGAGGTTGTCCAGAGCTGGCGTGGCAACTCCCCAGGGCTGGGCGCCCAGGCTCCTTTCATTTTGTAGCTGTCTTCCCTCTTATCCACGTGCCTTCTGCCGCAAAACTGCAATTCACTTGTCATTCCAGGCAGAGGGAGAAGAGAAAGAGAGAAAGGGCTGACACATTCCTCTCCTATTAAGGACATGGGGTGGCCAGCCTCCAAGATTGTCCCCGATGATCCCTGCCCTGCCCCTACCCCCCATATTCGTGCCCCCGTGTTGTCCCTTCCCACACTGAACAGGGATGACTGCATGACCGATAGGGTATTTGGGAAAAGACCGAGTGTGACTTCTGAGGCTAGGTCATAAAAGACATTGGAGCTTCCACCTTGCTCTCTCTTGGGTCACGCGCTCTGGGGGAAGCCAGCCGCCATGTCATGAGAACACTCATGCCCTGTGGAGAGGTCCATACAGTGAGCAGAGGCCTCCCACCAGCGGCCAGCGTGAACCTGCCCGCCACCTGAAGCAGCCACCTTGGAAGCGGACCTCCCGGCCACAGCCCAGCCTTCAGATAATCGCAGACCCAGCGGACATCTTGACAGCAACTTCGTAAGAGATGCTGAGCCAGAACCACCCAGCTAAGCCCTTCCTCAACCCCTGACCCACTGGAACTGGGTGAGACCCTAAATGCCTATGTTTGTTTTACGCTGCTAAGTTGTGGGAAATCTGTTACTCGACACTGGGTAACTCACACAGGTCACCCTCAGAAGGCACGCTCATCAGAGTCGTTCACATCTATTGGCCTCAACCCAGCCACATGACCACATGTAGCTGCAAGGGAGTCTGGGAAATGCGGTCTTCGGTTGGGCGGCTAGGTGCCGGGCTAAAACTTCAATGACTCGGGTCCTCAACTCAATCACATCTGCAAAGTCCCTTTTGCCAGATAAGGTAATATAACCACAGGTTCCAGGGATTAGGATGTGGACACCTTCGGGGGCCATTATCCTGTCCGCCACAACTCAGTAGCTTGTACGTGCATGTTCACAGCAGCTTTATCCATAGTAGCCAAAACAAAAAAAAATGGCCAAATATCCTTCTAATGGATGAATGGTTCCGAAAACTGTAGTACATCCACACCATGGACTACTACTTGGCAATAAAAAGAAATGAGCCATAAATACACGCAACTCGGTTAAACCTCAGGAAAATTAGTCTGAGTGGAAAAAAAAAATTTCAAGAGGTTACGCGTCGTGTGACTCCATTTACACGACGCCTGTGAGCCAACATCGTTACAGAGGCGGGGCCCAGAAGCTACAAGGGGCCAGTGAGGGTCGCTATATATAACGACGCATCTCATGTTGGTTAAGTGTCTTGATTACGGTGGTGGTTACATGAAGCTCCCCACGTGATAAAAGTGTGTAAAGCTCCCCACGCACCAGCACACGAGTGCACGTATCACTGGTAAAATCCAGATAAGCTCTGTGGATCCCACTCATGTTGATTTCCTGGTTTTGATGTTGTACGATAGTTAGGCAAGATGTTACCATGGGGGAAGTTAGTTCAAAAATTAAAAGTTGGGGCGCCTGGGTGGCTCAGTCGGCTGAGCGTCCGACTTCGGCTCAGGTCGTGATCTCGCAGTCCTTGAGTTCAAGCCCCGCGTCGGGCTCTGTGCGGACCGCTCAGAGCCTGGAGCCTGCTTTGGATTCTGTGTCTCCCTCTCTCTCTGTTCCTCCCCTGCTCGCGCTTTGTCTCTCCCTGTCTCTCAACGATAAATAAACGTTGAAAAAAATTTTTTTTAATTACAAGTTAAGGGGCACCTGGGTGGCTCAGTCGGTTAGGCGTCCGACTCCTGATCTGGACTCAGGTCACGATCTTATGATTCATGAATTTGAGCCCTGTGTTGGGCCCTGCACTGACAGCGTGAGACCTGGCTTAGGATTCTGTCTCTTCCTCTCTCTCCATCCCTTCCCCAGCCATGGTCCCTCTCTCTCTCTCTCTCTCAAAATAAATAAATAAACTTAAAAAAAAAAGTAAAAAAAAAAAAAAAAAGCAGGGTGGGGGGCACCTGGCTGGCTTAGTCGGTGGAACATGAAACTCTCGATCACCAGGTTGTGAGTTCGAGCCCCACGTTCGGTATAGAGATTACTTAAAAAAAAAAAAAAATGCTGGACTCCCAGCCTGGAGACCTGGATCCTGGGTTGTAGTTCTGGTTCTTTCCTTAACTCGCCTTAAGTCGACGGCAAATCCCTGGCCACCACTAGGACTCTATCAGCCCCCCTGTGAAACGGGGGTTTTGGCTTGTGTCACAGGTTTTCACAGTTTGATGTTTCACGGCGATACGTTTTGTTCCAAACATCCTGATGGAGACATGATGGGCACTGGTGCTGTGATCCCCCATGGGACTTCTCCTGCCAGCACCTGCACCATCTCATTGGAGGGCTCTCCCTGAGCTCAGGGGAGGCCGGAAGTGCCGAGAAAGGGAAGTCCTCTGATGGGAGCTGGTCATCAAGTGTCCGGGCGCCTTCGCCCCTTGGGCAGAATGGCAGGGCTGTGTGTCTTCTGCCCTGGCTCCCAGAGATCCCCAGTGGAAACCCACATGCTTTGTCCTTGTCTTGCCTTCCTTGTCTCACCGTCCCCTCTCCCTGACCTGATTTGCCGGGGAACTTTATCCAAACAAATGACTCGTATTCAAATCATCATCTCAGAACCTCTGCGAGCCCCGTGTCGGGCTCTGTGCTGACAGCTCAGAGCCCGGAGCCTGCTTCGGATTCTGTGTCTCCCTCTCTCTCTCTGACCCTTCCCCGTTCATGCTTTGTCTCTCTCTGTCTCAAAAACAAATTAACATTTAAAATAAAAAAGAAAAGAAAAGAAAAGAAAAGAAAAGAAAAGAAAAGAAAAGGAAGGGAGTCAATAGGGCAGCACAACTAGAGAGGAAACCTCGTGAACCAAGGCCCTAGGAAGGACCCTGAGATGATAACTCGCTGTCCCCATCCTCCGCGCTGACCAAGTCACTTGGTGGCAGTTCTCTCCATATCTTGCCTTTTCACTCAAGACCACGTTCCTGTTTTGACCAAGAAAGTGACCCAAAAAGGACTGCGGTCACTCTCTTATCGGGCCTGTGGTGGGGGTGGAGGACACACGTCAGACCCTTCCCCAGCTGCTGTGGCCCCAAGCCACTTCTCCGGGGAAGACACCCCAGCCCCACTGGAGGCCACCACTGGGCACCTCTCAAACTCTGAGCCAGACTAAGGGATGTGTCCTGAGCAGTGGGCCCAACGGCACCCAGGTGGCCTGGTCCTCCTAGGAGAGAGCACTGGAGAGGGAGTCCAGCGGCCATCTTTGTAAAGTCTGTATCTTTCTGAACTTCAGTCTCTTCCACATCCACACACCAGGATCACAGGCAGGGACGTGCCCGGTCTTCGCAGGCCACAAACCGTAACCAGTCGTATCCTTCCAGTGGGGGCAAAGCTCTGTCCTTTTTCCACCGCGTCCCAGCCCTCGGCACAGGGCCTGGTGCATGTGAGGGGCCCAGTAAACGCCGGCTGGATTAACGAGTTGGCGAATGAATGAATGAGAGTCTGGGTATGTCGTCTAGTTCAACCATTCAATCCAACGTGGTATCGCGAAGGGCCTACTATGTGCCAGGAGCTGGGCAGGCGACCGAGGAAACTCACAAATAGCAAGACGGGATTTCTTACCCTTCCGAGCTCATGGTGTAAGAGCAGAGCAACCTGTCGTCAGGGCCCGTGTGTGTATTCCTGAGTATCCTCTGTCTACTGAACTTGACTCTCAACCCTGGGCCGCTGCTCAGTGTCTGCGGCGGCTGAACTCTGAACTCTAGGGCAGCCCCACGATCCTTCCTCCTGGCGTTCACACCCTTGTGTGATCCCCTCCCCTGGAGTGCGGACAGGGCTACGATTTGCTTCTAACCAACCGACTGTGGCAAACGGGACGGGGTGTACATAGTCACGCGTATGTGACTCTGTTATATACCTCCTTCTCGTGAAGAGGCTCCGTCTCCCTTGCTGGCTTTGACGAGGCAGAGAGCCATGCTGGGGAAGGAACGGAGGGAGGCTCGCCCCTGACACCCAGCAGGGAAATGAGGCGCTTGGTCTGATCACAGCGAGGAACTGAATTCTGCCAGCAATTGTGGGAGCTTAGAAGTAGACTCTTCCCCGGTCAAGCCTCAGCTGAGACTACAGCTCCTGCCAACACTTTGTCACCTTGTGAGACCCGGGCTGGTATTTAAGCCGAGCCCATATTCCCGAGCCACAGAAACTGTAAGTTCATAAATATGTGGGGTTTTTTTTTAAGAATTGTTTTTTATTCTTTTTTTTTTTTTAATGTTTATTTTAGAGAAAGAGACAGTGCGAGTGGGGGAGAGGCAGAGAGAGACAGACAGACAGACAGACAGAATCCAAAGCAGGTTCCAGGCTCCGAGCTGTCAGCACAGAGCCCGACATGGGGCTCGATCTCAGGAAGCGCGAGATCGTGACCTGAGCCGAGGTCGGCACTTAACCGACTGAGCCACCCAGGTGCCCCATAAATGTGCGTTGTCACTGTGCAGAAAAAAAAAAAAAAAACACTTTGGAATAGAGCCAGTGGGAGGAAAGCAGAGGTAGATGTGGACGGAGACAAAGCCTTCGTGATACTGCTCACTTAAGCACCTGGATCCAGCCATGCCTGAAACTGGTCATCTACCCCTGGACGTTCCACTCATGTGAGTCAATAAATTTTATCTTATTATTTCTCTAAGCCAATTGAGTCCCTTGCAAAAGAGAAAGTCTCAATTAATACACTCATCTTTACAGGTAAAATTCAGTAACTTCTCTCCTCAAGGAAGCCTTCCCTACCCACACCGGATGGCTTCTGCCTGCTACACCACTCTCCCAACTTACCCTTTGGTTTTATCCTCTTCCGGCGTTCTTTAACGTCTTGAGTGTGAGTTGTGATACTCGAGCACGATTTGACGCACTTTATTTATTTATAAAACGTTTAAGTTTATTTATTGAGAGAGAGAGAGAGAGAGAGGCAGAGACAGAAGGAGGGAGGGAGAATCCCAAGCCTGCTCTGCACTGTCAGTGACACGGGGCTCAAACTCACGAACCATGAGATCATGACCTGGGCCTGCGTGGGGCGCCCCAAGAGAAAGGTTTTTAAAAAGTGCTTCAGGGGTGCCTGGGTGGCTCAGTCGGTCAAGCACGAGTCTCTTGATTTCAGCTCAGGTCATGATAGTGTGTGTGTGTTTGAGCCCCACATCGGGCTCTATGCTGCCAGTGCAGAGCCTGCTTGGAACTCTCTCTTCCTCTCTCTGCTCCTCGTGCATTCTCTCTCTCTCTCTCTCTCTCTCTCTCTCTCTCTCTCTCTGTGTGTGTCTCAAAATAAGTAAATAAACTAAAAAATAAAAATAAAACAAAACACCTCTCTCTTGTTGGCACATAGTATACACTAAACAAAACTGATCCAAAAAAACGCTTTTGGATCAAAATGCAAGGTTGTCAAGGCGCGGATGAAAGGAATGAGGTTCACGACCCTGTACTGGCCCCCACGGTACTCCAGGAACTTTCAAACAGGCTGTCCCAGTAATTCTCCAGAGCTTTACGGCTTCCGGGCACAGACACACAGAAAACCCAGAGAAAGTCTGCGAGGTCCAGGTATCCCAGGTGGCCTGTCTGGGCCTGGCCTGCCCGGTCTGTTTCCGTTTGTCTGGGCCTCTTTCTCGAACTCTCATACTTACTGTTCCGTCTCTGGGTGTCTAACTTGCTCCCCCTCTCCTGTTTCTCTGTCTCTTTTTCTCTTGCTTCTTTCTCTCTGCATCTGACCCTCTCGCTTCTGTTACTTTCTGTCTCTGGCTCTCTCTCTCCTCTCCCTCTGCCTCTCTCCCCTCTGCCCTGTCCTTCCTCCTCTCCCTGCCTCCCTCCTCCTTTCCCTGCCCTCTCTCCTCCGGGAGTTCAGGCAAGGACCCAGCTGGCCTCTAGGAGACACAGGACTCCCCGGGGGCCCAGCAGGAAGGTGCAGTTTCCCCTCCGACCTGTCAGCTGGCCGCGGGGGACCCGGCTTCCCTCCCACTCTGTCCACTCACACAGCCTGTGCGGGGATAGAGTATCTCCCTTTTGAGGAGCTCTGAGGACAGCCTTTCCCGGGAGGGTAGAGGGTAGGGGGTTGGGCTGCGGCCTGGTGAGCAGGAAAGGAGAACCCCGTGTTCACTGTTCCTGGGTGTTAGCACTGCAAAGGTTGGGGGGCGATGGAGACAAGTGTCAAAGGCCACAGTCCAGTTCCCTTCCGGAAAGACAGAAGGACACAGGGCAAGGAGCTGGGGGATGGGGGTTGGCAAGAACTGAAGTTCGGGGGGGGGGGAAAGAGAGAGGTCTCTGCAGAGGCAGGGGCTTCTGGCCAGCCAGGGAGGATAAGAACCACCCCCGTGGATTTGCACAGCCATTAACATACTTTTACATCCCCTGGGCGACCCTTAGGAGAGGCCCTGTGGTGCGTCAGCATCCAGGGGCCAGAGTCAGAGACCTGGTTTCTGATTCCATTTCCACCCTGCCGCACGCGTGACCTCGGACATGTCACGTGACCCCTCCCAGCCCATCTCATCATGTATGAAATAGGGGTAAAAGGCCTGCTTATTGCAGGGGTGCAGAAAGGATGGGGGACTAAAGGCCCTGGAGACAGGAAAGGAGCCAGCACAGGACCAGGAGCCCGGCTTCAAACCGCACACGTGGATTATCTCACAGCCGCGGGGGCCAGAAGTCCAGCACTGACCTCACTGCACAACATCAAGGTGTCAGCAGGGCTCTGTTCCTTCCGGAGGCTCTGAGGGGGGGACGGCACTTTCCAGCTTCTGGAGGCTGCTCACACTCCTTGGTTCACGGCCCCTCCCTCCATTTCTCAGACCATCCTCTGTTGCAGCCTCTTCTCCCTCTCCCCCTCCGTTAAGGGATTACACCGGGTAATCCAGGATAATCTCCCTGTTTTAAGGTCAACTAATGCGAAACCTTAACTACCTCTGCAACTTGAATGCCCCTTTGCAGGAAGCCTAACTATTTACAGGTTCCAGGGATTAGATCATCTGGATGACCATCTTCGGGGGGCCATTTTTCTGTTTACCATGGGCTTTAACATGCCCCATCTCATTTTAATCTCCCCAACAACCCAGGGCGGGGGGGAGTAGTGTTGTGAACCCATTTTACAGATAAAGAGATTGAGGTCAAGATCACACCAACATGAAGTTAGTGCTCTGGAGGGACATGCAGAGGGTTTAGATGTGAGCTCTACCTTCTTGGGGATTTTTAATCTAGGGGAGTGGAGGGGGAAGGGCGCACCGCACCCAAAAGCAGAGAAGGGAGTGCGGGAGAGACAGGGGAAGGGGTGGGAGGAATGGCTTCTTGGTGGCCGATTAGGATCTCGCCCCCCCTTGACCTGTCCTGCTCTCCCTCCCTCAACAATAAATTCATATGGAGAGCCTCCTCAGTGCCAGGCTGGGCTGGGCATCGGGCGGAGACTCACAGGAATTAGGCAGGGCCCTCCTCTGGGCAGCTCTGAAGACAGGAGCCCAGCCTCCAGGGCGGGAAGCCCCAGGAATTTGTTCTCCCACATTCCTGCCCCAGGGCCTAAGGACTGGGTCTCAGCTCACCAGCCCCCAGATGGCTCTGTGCGGACTTGAGTGGCTGTGGGACAGCACCTCAGCGGGCGCTGGTAGAAGGAGCTGGGAGTCCGGGAGGGGTGTCTGGGTTCAGACTTCACTTTGCTCCTCTGGGTCTGCCCCTGTGCTAAGGGAGAAGAATGGCCCCCGGCCTCTTGACTCAGGAATGCGGAGCATTTCTTAGCACCACTAAGAAGGAAGGGGTCAAGGCCTCCTATCCCAGGCTCTAGAAGGATCCAAATTGTTTGCTAAAACCACGGCCCAGGAGAGGTCTGAGGGGAAATGGAAGTCTGAACTGGGGGCAGATATCCTGGCTCTGATTACCCTATGGGGAGGAGGGGCCTGCTCTTAAAAAGGAAAGTTACCCAAGGGGTGGATGGAGGGAGGGAGGCAGGAACAGAACTCTCCCTCCCACGCACCCCCTCCCCCAGCGGCTCCCAAGGGGTGTGAACCAGGCGTGTGGGTGGGCTTCCCCCCTCCCCCCAGGCACCCACCTCCCGGCCCTGCCCCCCTTCCCTCCCGTTCTGTGTTCTCAGATGTTGTCAAATGCCTGTTGGCCAGGCCTGGTCTCCTCTGATTTGTTCAGTGACTATTAGGTGCCAGACAGCTCGCCAGCATCCCCAGGGAGGGACAGTGTGCCCCAGGAGGGGTGGGCCTCCTGCTGTGTCCCCAGGCCCGGGGTGTGATCTCACAGCCTGGCTTTTCTCTTCCAGCCCCTGTAGGCCTGCTTTCTCCCCATCCCCCCGGAAACCTCACCCTCCTCCCAGGCCTGTTCCAGGCCTTGTTCTTCCCCGCGGCCCCTCCCTAGCTCTGCCGCCCGCCCCCCAACTCCTGTGGGGACTGCACCCTATCTCCACCCATCCCTGGGGACCTGGGCCTGACAGACCCCAGCTGAGGGGCACCCGACCTTCTAGACGCTTCCTGAGCTGGCTCTCCTCTGCCCACCATGACCCCATTCTGAGTGGTCTCCCACATACAGACCCCAGAGGCCAATTTCCCTTGGGTCCTGTTAGCCTCGGGGCTCAACCAGAGGAAGGGAACCAGTAGGGCACATATATCCTGAATGATTGGTTGACTGTAAGGAACTTACGATTGATTAACTGACTGCAAGGCAAGGCAAGTCTGAAATCTGCAAGGCAGGCCTTCAGGAAGGGCGGGCGGAACTTCCCCCAGCTCCCCAGCCTGAACTCACCTACACCTGGAAAGTTCCTTTTGCCCATTTAAGGTAATGTATTCACAGGTGTCGGGGATTAGGATGTGGCCTTCACTGGGAGGCCAGTATTCTGCCCACAGCCCCTCCACACACACACACACACACACACACACACACACACACGGCCACCACCCTGCCCATTCCTTCATGAGCTGTTTTCTAGGTGGTCAACAGACTGGCCCGAGCCTGGGCTGGGGCCTGGGGGCCGCTGTCTAAGCTGAGGCAGTCACAGAAACAGATGGATGGGCTATAGTGACTTGATAGGGGTCAGATCTGAGAAGGGAGGAAGGGAAGGCGGTACTCAGGGATAAGAGTGTCCTGTGGGGGGCCATCCCCACAGGGATCGGTGGGGACACTGCTGGGCCATGGTTAGGAATGGCATGCTCTCTGCAGTCAGATTTACTGTGACCTTCATGGCAGGAAGAGAGGGAATCATGATTTTATATACATATATAAAATCCTCCCGGGGCGGGGAGGGGGGGAGTGGAATCACGTTATATTAAAACAAACACAGATCTGCTAGGGAGTGGAATGCAAAATTCACAAGGTTTCTTAAGAAAACAATGGAGGCTTGAAGGAACCGTTGGGCGAGCCTCCGGTTCAGTGCTCGGAGCCGCCTTCCAGCTTCCCGCTTCGGCTCCCGGAGGGTGGCGGCTGTGCCGGGCGCTGTAGCGAGTTTGAGAAGCTGGCAGGGCGGAGCTCGAGTCGGACCAGCTACCGGGATGTGTACCCGGACCCGGGAGGAGAGAGGCCCAGCCAGCTTCTCCCCGACCAGGCTGGCGCACACCTGAGCATGGGCGGAGCCAAGTGGAGGCCTAGGCCCCGCCTCCCCCCCTTCTCCCCCGCCCCCCCCCCTCCAGCCTTCTCCAAGTGTCCCAGTCTCGGTCTCTCTCCGACCGCTAGGTGCTAGGGACACAAGGGAGAGCCAGGTGGCCTGGAAAAGCAGACCCTGGGGGCGAAGCCAGGCTCTGACCATTGAAGCTGAGTGGACCCGGGGAAGTCAGATTAGGGTAACTCCGTGCCCTGGTTCCTGGTCAAAGGGCATAGGCTTGGGGAAAATCCTGCCCTAAGTGACAAAGCCCCAGTTACTTAACCTCTTGCTGCAATTAACCACATCCACAGCCCTTCGAGAAAGATCTCCAGGAAAGCAGCTACTGGGCCGGCCCATTCACCAGGGTCCCCAGTGTCGCCTACAGGGTCTAGCATACGGTGGGAACACCAGAAGTACCCCCTTTCTTCCTTCCTTCCAACGATGCATATTAATTAGTCTCCAGTGAGGTGGGCAGGCACCAGGCTGAGACTTAGACATGACTTCACTTTACAGCTGAAGAAAGGGAGACTCAGAGAGGTTAAGTGACTTGCCCAAGGTCACACAGCAGGTACCTACTTGTCCCTGGAGTCCCTAGTTCTTCCACCTGACTTTTTCCCCTTGACCGCAGCATCGAAGCGTGGAAGTTGGAGGCAAGGAAGGGGAGGTGCCCAGAGGCAGGGGACAAGCCTGGAGAAACAGGCAGGGCAGACTCATGGCCATCATCAAAGGTCAAGGAAGGGACCAGTGAGAGTTTGGCCTTCATCCTGTGGACCACAGGGAACAGAAGTCTGTTCCCGCTTTGGGCCCTTGCAAAACCAAAGTGGGCTCAGGGAGAGGGCTTGTCACAAGTACTCTGCTTTCTCACCTGAAAAAACTGGCACAAGTATATCGATAAGTGTTCATAATCCCGGTGCAAAGGATTTGAGCCTTAGTGTCAGACACATCTGGGTTGGGGCGCCTGTGTGGCTCAGTCATTTAAGCATCAGACTTCGACTCAGGTCATGATCTCACGGTTTGTGGGTTCAAGCCCCGCGTCGGGCTCTGTGCTGACAGCCCAGAGCCTGGAGCCTGTTTCAGATTCTGTGTCTCCCTCTCTCTCTGCCCCTCCCCCGCTCACACTCTGTCACTTTCTCAAAAATAAATAAAACATAAAAAAAATAAAAAACAAAAAACACAACAACAACAACAAAACATATCTGGGTTAAAACCCCAGCATTGTCACTTCACGGTTGGGGGATCTTGGCGAATGATGAGATTAGTTACCTTTTCCGGGCCTTAGTGTCCAGCTGTGGGGACAGGACTGCTCTGACTCATCATGCAGGACCACTATAGGACTCAAAAGGGACAAGTTGGTTGAACACCCAACACAGTGTATGTACCCGACAGTGACAGCTATTATTATTATTATTGTTGTTGCCATTAGCCAGGTGTTGTGGGGATTGGACCCATACTGGAAACCTCCCTGCCAGGGAGCAGGGCTCCCCAGGGTTTTGTGGGCCCGCCTCTCCCCACAGAACTTGGAGCCCTTGGTTTCTGGCTTCCCAAGTGTCTGTGCACGTTCCAAAAGCTTAGGCTTACAACTCATGACCCCTGTGAGTATGTCACGCTAAGCAGCCTGAGAAAAAAACCGTCTGGAGACGGGAGACAGAAATGGCCTAGCCCCATTCTGCCCCGACTGGCTGTGTGATCTTGTGTGAGTCATTTCCCTCTCTGGGCCTCAGACAAGGGGAGGTGGATCAGATGACTCGGAGAGGCTTTCATTTCTCATCTTGGCAATGGGGGCCTGGAGATGGAAATCTAGTGCTGGACCTTCAAAGTCCAGGGGGTGGATGCCCACCAGGTCCCAGGTGTCCGATTCCTGAAGCTTCCAAAGACTTTAAAAAAAAATTTTTTTTTTAACGTTTATTTGTTATTGAGAGACAGAGAGACACAGAGCGTGAGCAGTGGAGGGGCAGAGAGAAAGAGACACACAGAATTCAAAGCAGGCTCCAGGCTCTGAGCTGTCCGCACACAGCCCGACGCGGGGTTCGAACTCACGAACTGCGAGATCATGACCTGGGCCGGAGTCGGTCGCTTAACCAACTGAGCCACCCAGGTGCCCCCCAAAGACTTAGTTATAAGGAATCCCCATGAAATACTGCAAGATTGGGCAAACGAAACCACGGGATGCCTGGTTAAATGTGAATTTCAGATTAGAAAACAAGTAGGGTTTTTGTTTTTGTTTTTTAGTGTAAGTATGTCCCAAATGTTGCATGAGACAAACTTCTACTAAAAAGTTAATTTTTCTTGATCGGAAGTTCAAATAATTCAAATTCAACCGAGAATCCTGTACTTTATCTGGCAACCCTAAACACAGACAAATAAAAAAAAAAAAAAAAAAAAGAGGAAGCTCTTTAGGTGCCGATATGACATGCTCTCAAGGACACGTGAAGGGAAAAAGGAAAGTGAGGAAAAGTGTGGCTACTATGCGTCCCTGTATGAGAAAGAGAAGAAAAGAAAAGAATGCAGAAGCCCCTGGAAACACAGGCCTTCTGGGGAGAGGAACTGGATGGCAGGAAGGGGAAGAGGAAAGACTTTTCACTGTGTCCCCTTTGCACTTTTTGAATTTTGTGCCATGTGAATTTTTTATCCAGGAAAAAAAAAAACCCACATAATAATAATAAATAAATAAGTAACATAAGCCGGCAGTTTTGCTCCGACCCTGCTCCCCGCACCCTTGACCTCCTGCATTCTAGAAATACTCCAGGGCTTGTGTTACCCTTATCAAAATTCCTTTAGGCCTTTGGACTCGTCTCAGCCTGTCGTCAGCATCCCCCAGCCTGCAGGGGTGGGGTGAGTCACAGCCACCCCCAGCCAGCTGTTTGCCATCTGCCTTCCTGAGGCAGAGCCCCTTCCAGATGTGTCTCCTCCCCCCCATCCCTGCAAAGACTGGCCTCTCTCTTCATCTCTCTCTCTCTTTCTTCTGTCTCTCCCCTTAGACCATAATCCCAGTGGATTCAACCCCTCCCCCCCCCATTGGGTGTGCCAGTCACTGTTCTAAGAACGAATCTGAAAGGGAGGGATGGCTGGAGCCAGGGGAGAAGGGTGGGAGGATCAGTTGTAGGTGTGTTGCAGGGAGGTGTCATCTGGGAAGGCTTCCTGGAGGAGATGGCACCTTGAAAGAAAAATACTCTCCTGGGGGCACCCGGGTGGCTCGGGTCGGTTAGGTGTCCGACTCTTGATTTCGGCTCAGGTCATCATCTCACGGCTCGTGGGTTCGAGCCCCACGTGGGGTTCTGTGATGACAGTGCGGAGCCTGCTTGGGATTCTCTCTCTCCCTCTCTCCCTGCCCCTCCCCTGCTTGCTGTCTGTCTCTCTCTCTCTCAAAATAACCTGGGCAAAGCCAAGGTCGCTGGAAATGTATCAGCAGGTCTTTCTTGAGCACAATAGTACGTAGAGCTCAGTGCTTGGTGCAAGGCTGAAGGCAGGACGAGGAGGCACAAACACAGGGCCCTTCCCTCATGCGGGGGAGAACATGGCACATCTCATAGGCTGTGGGAACAAGTCAGCGGGATGCCTTCGCTGCCATATCCAGGAGGACAGGCAGGGCTGCCAAGGGATCCAGGGGAGGGTGACCAAGTTGGGGTGCGAAGGGCCTTTGCACATCTCACTCATCCTCCAGGCAAGGCCACAGGCCCAGAGAGGGACAGGGAATCGGGCAGGTCACACAGTAAGTCAGCTGCAAAGCCAGGACCAGACCCCGGGCCCCTGACTGCCAGTCCAGGGCTCTCTACACAACCAGAGCTCAGGGCTCAGGCTCGCATCAGAGAAGCCTTCCAGAAGCAGGGATGCTAGGCACTCTGACCCTGGCCATCCCCTCTGGCAGGTGGTCCCAGGAAGGGACCTGCCTACTTTGTAAGGTGGGGCGACTCTGCCCGGTTGGGCTCAGCTCACGGCAACCTGCCAAAACAATCTAGAGAGGAAAGGGCCACCTGCTCAAGGTTATCCCAGTGGAACCCTGTGCAGGCATCATCTCCGTTTCCAGGAAAGAAAATGATGGCTTAGGGAAATGAAATGATTTACCCGAGGTCGCTAGGCAGTGATGATCATGACCTAGCCATAGCAGCGCCCCGTACTGTTTCCACACCATTCTGCCTGCATTTGGGAAGTCCGTAGCCCTCCCACCCAAACACGCACATGATGCCTCCAGACATGCCTGACCAGGTGAAATCCCACCGTGAACTCTCTTCCTTCCTGTTTACCACAGGCAGCCCCCGAAAAGGAGCACGTAACCCCCGACGGCGCTATCAGCCATTTCTACTCGAGTATAAGTTAGTTATCAGAGCCTCAGACTGGGGCTGAACGCAGGGCCCTGCCCAGAATGACACACGACAGGTGAAGAGAGAGAGGTCCCTGGGCTTGGGCTGTGCCCTGGGAGTGGCTGGGTAGAGCTTCCCCTGGAGCGCTTGGGCGCCGGGCCCCCGTGTCCAGGTGGCATTGTGGGGGCGGTGCCCAAGGGTGGAGGTGCACGGTGATGTAGAAAGAACACCAGCCCCGCTCAGGTTCCGACCTGCGCTCTACCTTCTCCTACCTGCACGGGCTGAGCCTCCCACTCACCTCCCTGAGCCTCACAACCACGCCCGTGCCTCAGGGCCACCTTGTGTCCACCGGGCAGGTGCGGGTGCTTGAGATGCTCCATCCCAGGGTTCTCAAGCTTAAGGGGGCATTGGCATCCTTTGCAGGGCCCCCGAAAACTCAGACTGCACGGCCCCACCCCAGACCTTCTGCTTTTGTTTGGGGGAAACTAACTACTAACTAACCAACTAACTAACTACTAACTAACTAACTAACTACTAACTAACTAACTACTAACTAACTAACTAACTAACCACTAACTAACTACTTACTAACTAACTACTAACTACTAACTAACTAGTAACTACTAACTAACTGCCCTGGCAAGTTCCATGGTTCTGCTGCTGCTTGTGCTGGTACCGCTTCTCTATAAAAAGCAGGTGATCGTGGGGCGCCTGGGGGGCTCAGTCGGTTAAGCGGCCGACTTCGGCTCGGGTCACGATCTCGCGGTCCGTGAGTTCGAGCCCCGCGTCGGGCTCTGTGCTGACCGCTCGGAGCCTGGAGTCTGTTTCAGATTCTGTGTCTCCCTCTCTCTCTCTCTGACCCTCCCCTGTCCAGGCTCTGTCTCTCTCTGTCTCAAAAATAAATAAACGTTAAAAAAAAATTAAAAAAAAAAGCAGGTGATCGCTATGAAAGCCTAGAGGTGGGGGCTGGGGGCGGGGGGGCGGCGGTGATACAGAGCAGAGCCTCGGAAAGACAAGTACAAACTTGACATTTTGCAGGGATTTCACGCCCCCGTCGTCAGGGTTGGACAGAGGGTGCCCGGAAGCATGAGAAAAGGGGGGATATAGGGCCAAGGTCAGGGAGCGGGATGCTGGGCTCTCTCCAACGACTGCTTCTGGGAATGTCAAAGTCTTCCTCTAAGCGCCCGGGGGCAACTGCTGGGCACTGTGCCCAGCCTCTCACGAATTGTCTCACATAGTAGGTCTCCCCACGGGTCTCTGAGGTGGGTTATCGATACCCCATGTTACGGGTACAGGAACCTGTGGCAGACAGAATAACGGCCCCCAGGGGTGTCCACATTCCAAGCCCCAGAAGCTATGACCATTCCCCAACATGGCAGGAGGGACTTTGTAGATGTGGTTTTGATATGGATCTCCAGGTGGGGACACTATCCTGGGTTATCCAAGTTAGCCTGGAGTAATCACAAAGGCCCCAATAACAGAGAAGTAGAAGGTCAAGGTCGCCATCTAGTCAGGCTGTTAAAACCAAACCCCACACACTGCCTGGCTTGTAAACGACAGGAATTTTTTTTTTTTTTTTTTTTTTCCCTCACAGTTCTGAAGGCAGGAAGTCTAAGATCAAGGTGCTGGCACTTTCACTTTCTGCTACGGTTCCTTTTCCGGATTCACAGCTGACACTTTCTCCAGGTGTCCTCACCTGGTGGGAGGGACGGAGCCAGGGAGCTCTCCGGAGCCTCTTTTACAAGGGCTCTGATCCGGTTAGTGAGGGCTCTGCCTTCCTGACCTAAGCGCCTTGCAAAGGCCCCGCCTCCAGAAGCCGTCATCTTTGGGGGTTGGCATTGCAACGTATGATTTTGAGGGGGACAGAAACTGCAGACCACAGCAGTCAGAGAGTCAGAAAGGAGGTGGGACAGAAGCAGAGATTTGGGGTGATGAGGGTGGGACTGCCAGCCAGGTGTGGGGATGGCCTCCAGGAGCCTGAAAAAGGCAAGGAAATTGATTCTCTCACTCGGAGCCTCCAGAGAGACTACAACTCCGCTGATGCTTTGATTTTCGCTTTTTTTTTTTCTTTAATGTTTATTTTTGAGAGCCAGAGAGAGAGAGGGAACGAGCAGGGGAGGGGCCGAGAGACAGGGGACAGAGGATCCGAAGCGGGCTCTAGCTAACAGCCCACTGTTTGATGCGGGACTCGAACTCACGCACCATGAGATCATGACCTGAGCCGAAGTCAGACACAACGGGCCGAGCCACCCAGGCGCCCCCAACGCTTAGATGTTAGCTCCATCAGATTCATTGTGAATTTCTGACCTCCGTGAGTGCGAGATAACAAATTTGGCCTATTTTAGGCCACGAAATTTGTGGTCACTGGTTGTGGGAGTCATAGAAAATTCATCCCGAACCAGAGGCTCAGAAGGGTACAGTGATAAGATCCAAACGTAGTCTTTCTGTCTACAGGAACTGCGCTCAGACTCCTAACCACAAAGTTGACTCAACAGCCAACTGGGGTCGGGAACTGAACACACCAATACCATTCTCTCCCCCTCCCACCCCACCCCCACCATGGCGAAGAAATGACCCTGGGAGTGAGCAGAGGGGAATTCTGCTGGTTTTAAATGTTGGAATTGTTATGGGAAAGGGGTGGGGTTGGGGCCGGGCACAGCAAAAGGTTTCCCTATCATGGGACTCCAGTTGATGAGAATTGGCTGCCCCGAGCTCTGTGCAGAGCATCCTGAGGCTGAGCCCAGGCTCCCGGGGAAAGTGTGCTGTGGTCGATTGGTAATGCCTGACTTGGCCTTGCCGTGGCTAATCAGCAGTGTATGCTGATCAGGATTAGATGGGTTCCCTAGGACTGGCCCTGGGTCTGACTTATCTTTTAATTCCCAGGGCCTAGCAATGTGCCCGAAACAAAGCAAACACTCAATCAGTGTTTGAAGGAGGGAGGGAAAGCGGGAAGAAGCAGGGAGGGGAAGCAGGGGAAGAGGAATTTATTCTCAGGAGGCCAGGATGAGGGCCGGTGGGTAGAATCCAGGGTGGAGAGCTTCTGATTCCCCTCCTTGTTCTGTTCATAGCAATCCCTTCCTTTGGGGGGATCCACCCCTGCCTCGTTCCACCTGGTGATGGCAGAACGGCCAGTCACAAGGTCCTGCCCCTCCTCTCCAGGGGCAGGCCTGTGACTCAAACCAGGCAAGACAATCTGAACCCCAATGAGAAACACGGGGGCAGGGGTGCGGGGGAGAGAGCGTCTGATGGCCACATCCTGGAAAGGTGGTCCACGAACTCAACCCGTGGAGAGGAAGTGGGCCAGAACCCTGGTCTGAGACTCCCGGGGCTGAGCTCAGACGCTCCTAACCTTAAAGTCATCTCTTTCAGGACGGCCAGCCAGAAGGCCCAGAAGCCACCAGGCAAGAAGCACCCTCAGGAGATGCGGGCACCCAGCCTTTCCGGCTTTGCAGAGGCGTGGCCAATGTGTCCCAATAACCACCTCCACCTCCATTTTTATTCTGCTGAGTTATGCAGAGTCAGTTTCTGTGGCTTGAAACTGAAGAATCCCAGCCTCCTCGTATGGTCTTTCTAGAAGGAGGAGCCGGCCAAGAACAATTGCTGTCCCGCTAGGGAAAGTCTCTTTAGTTGGAGACTTGAGAAAAGAGAGGTTGGTGTTCCCCCAGATTCCTGTGTTGAAGCCCGCATGGGATGGGATGGGATGGGACGGGATGGGAGGTGGGGCCTTCAGGAGGCGAGCCCCCATGATGGGATTAGTGTCCCCTGAACAAGAGGGGAAACGCTAATGATGATACGAGAAGACAGCCATGTGTAAACCAGGAAGAAGGCCTCAGCAAGGCCCCAACATTGCTGGCACCTTGATCTTGGACTTCCAGCCCTCCAGTCTGTGGAATTCTGTACAGCAGCCTGCCCTAAGGCACAGGGGCTGGGAGGCTGTCCGGTGGGGATGTTGTGGAGGCAGTTGGGGAATGAATGGGAGGGAGGGTCCAGAGACCTGTCGCCTCAGTGAGCGTGAGTTAGATTCCTTCCCTTCTGGCGTGGCGCCTGACTGAGTCCCCTTGCTCCCTGAGCCTCAGGGAGGTCATGAATATTATTTATCTGATAGGGTCCCCATGGGGCACATAGAGATAATGCAGATGAAGCCCAAGGTTACCCAAGCAGGGCACTGGGGCTGGAACCCAGGCACTTTCCTTTGAGAACCCCAGATCTTACCCAGTACTCATGCTGCCTCCCCTAGGGAGAGAAGTCCAAATCCCTCCCACTGTAAACTCTCTTGATCGCAGATACAGGGTCTGAAATCCTGCCCTAAGAATCACGTGGGTCCAGTTAGGAGATGCCCACATGGAAAAGGAGAGTGAACTGAGAAGGCAAATCATGCGTATGCACGAGCCCAAGGAGCCAGCAAGCCCAGGGGGAGGAGGGCCCCTCTGCCTGGATTTCAGACCATATCCAATGTCTCCAGAAAGAAAGGACTAGAAGCCACTATCCTAATCCGGAGGCCCCCAGAGGGGAAACAGCAAGTTCCCGGAAGAAGACAGGTTCCCACAGGCTTTGTCCTCCCCTGTCACTGCTCCAGGCAGCTCAGGCTTGGGGACAGGAGGGAGAGAGGGTGTTCTCTTATCTCATGCTGGGGGAGGGAGGGCCCTCCTCCAGCATACGAGAGGGGAAGGCAGGCAGCTCAGGCTCAGAGCAGGAAGGGCTCTGAGACCTCCTGGGGTCCTGTCCCCTCCTTATAGGGCAGTGCCTCGGCCGGGGTCCACAGAAAGAGAGTGGATTTGGAGCCGGGAGACCCGAATCTCAGTACTCACTCCGAGACTGACTCCTGTGGAGGAAACTCAGCTGAGTCTCCTCCCCGCTCTGGGCCTCAGTTTCCAGAAAAATAAAACCAGAGGGTTGGACTCCATCTCGAAGGTCTCCTCTGGCTCCAGTGTCCTGAGGGCCAAGGATCTTGAGTTGGGACCACGCCCCTGCCCCAGGGGAACTAGATGCCAAGTGGAGACTTCTGTCTTTTTTTTTTAAAGTTTATTTTATTTATTTGGGGGGGGGGGCATGAGTGGGGGAGGGGCAGCGAGAAGGGAGAGAGAGAATCCCAAGCAGGCTCCATGCTGTCAGCGTAGAGCCCCGATGCGGGGCTCAAACTCACATGCCGTGAGATCATGACCTGGGCTGAAACCACGAGTCGGACGCTTAAGTGACTGAGTCACCGGGGTGCCCTGCCAAGTGGAGACTTCTGAGGGTACGGGTCGGGGTTTGGGGGACCCACCCCACCCTCTTGGGCTGCTTTACAAGTGAAAAGAGCCATGTTGGGGCGCCTGGGTGGCTCCGTCGGTTAAGTGACTGACTTCAGCTCAGGTCATGATCTCGCGGTTCGTGAGTTCGAGCCCCGCGTCAGGCTCTGTGCTGACGGCTCGGAGCCTGGAGCCTGCTTCGGATTCTGTGTCTCCCTCTCTCTCTGCCCCTCCTCTGCTCTCACTCGCTCTCAAAAATAAATAAACATTTTTTAAAAAAAAGGGAAGTAATGGGGCGCCTGGGTGGCGCAGTCGGTTAGGCGTCCGACTTCAGCCAGGTCACGATCTCACGGTCCGTGAGTTCGAGCCCCGCGTCGGGCTCTGGGCTGATGGCTCGGAGCCTGGAGCCTGTTTCTGATTCTGTGTCTCCCTCTCTCTCTGTCCCTCCCCTATTCATGCTCTGTCTCTCTCTGTCCCAAAAATAAAATAAATGTTGGAAAAAAAAAAAAAAAAAAAAGGGAAGTAAGAACAAAGAAAGTGGCTGTGGAATGGACTCAGGATGCTGAGCGTTTAAATTCTTTGTGCATTAAAAAGGGCCTCCCAGCCACTACCAGACCCTTTGGAAGGACGCTTGGATCAATGGTTTTCAACGTGCAGGTCAAAGTGCAGGTAGCTCTTGAAATTAATTTGGTGAGTCAGACTCAGAATTTCATAATGGGGACGAGGATAAGAATGATGGGAAAAGAGCAGAGTGAGTCTCGGGTAGTAAACGGTCTCGTGAAATGCTTGCTTGGATTTTGTGTTTTGTGCCAGGTCGTGATGTAATGTGTGCCTTCGTGCTGGTCGCAGTCAGAAAACCTTGAAAAGCCGCTGCCTCCGACGATGTGCCCTTTGTTCACCAGCAGGGGCAAGACAGCTGGCACGGAAGGAGCTTCCTGTCTGCCTGGGCTCCCTGCTCACACACCCGGACCAAAGGCTCGGGCCACACCCAGCTGGGGGCCCCCACCCCGGCAACCGCACAGCGCCCGGCACACCTCTCCGTCCTCCAGGTTCCCTCTTCTCTCAGCCTCACGCCCAACCCCGCCTTCACTCCGGGAGGCCCTGTCGAAATGACACTTCCTCTGGCCATCAACCCACAGGGGGCCAGGCAGGCTGTCCCCTTCCGCTGCTGGCCGTCCCACAGTCTGCTGGAGCGCAGCACTCTCACCCTGCAAGTCAACTGCTCCACCACCAGCGGCTTGGCACACTCTGATTTAGTGGGCGGGTGGAACTGTTCGCTTAAAATGAATGAACGAATGATCGATTGAAGGTTGACTTGCTCTGGGGCGGGGGTCCTGGTGTGGAGGCTCGCTGCTTGAATCGTCATCCAAGGATTGCTGTGTACCTACTAGGCACCACGCACGCAAGCGACCGGGGGACACTAGACCGACCAGAATAGGATGGCTTCCCTCGAGCAGCTCACAGTCCGGTGAAAGAGACAGGCATGTGAATTACCACCCAGATAAGAGCCCCAGATGAAGACATTGGCCAGAGGACCCCACCTTGCTGGGAACACTGTATCACAACTCCCCCACTAGCCAGTGAACTCCAGGAGAGATGGCTGGACCCTGCCTGTATTGCACATCACCACTGTGGAGCTCTCTTTCTGGTGTCACATACTAACGCATTCAATATTTACTTAATGAATATTCGGGAAGCTGCAAATGGTGCATGTTGACCTGAGAGGAAAGTGGGAGGAAAGTGCTAGGAAGAGGCGCTGAGCAGTCTGTGGGCCCCGGACCGTGGAAGGCACGTCAGCCCTGCTAAGGTCTGGGTCTTTCTCCTGCAGGCACTGGGGAAGCCATGGAGGAGTTTCAGCGGTCTAGAAAATTCCTTTGGCTCTGGTGTGCCGGGTGGGTGCCTGTGGCCCAGGAGGGCAGCTGAGAAAGCAAATGCAGAAGTAACCCAGGCGAGGAGACTTGAGTCTAGAGGCAGCCGGCTGGGGTGCGCTGGCGTGGAGGCATTTGCGTGCTGTAGATGTGTGCTACGACGCGAGGACGCTGGCCAGTCAGGCTCTGAGATCCCACCTCCTCCGGCCACACCGTCCCCTGCTGGGGCAGGGTCCAGTCTCCAGGAGGTTCCTGCCAAACGTCAGCCACTGCTAGCAAACTCAAGAGCTTTGCCTTGGCACTCTTTGTACCCTTATCTTATTCTTCTCATTAAAAATCAGCTCCTGTTTTGGGTGCCTGGGTGGCTCGGTTGGTTAGGCGACCGACTTCGGCTCAGGTCACGATCTCGCGGTTTGTGAGTTCGAGCCCCGCGTTGGGCTCTGTGCTGACAGCTCGGAGCCTGGAGCCTGTTTCAGATTCTGTGTCCCCCCCCCCCCCCCCGCCCCCCGTCCTGCTGCTCACACTCTTGTCTCTCAACGATAAATAAACGTTAAAAAAATTTATAAAAATTTTTTTTGAAAATCAGCTCCTGTTTTAACGCATTTATTTACGAACATTACATGAATCTATGAAGGATCTATGCCCTTGTGTGTATTTCTGCACATTTTCATACTAAAAAACATTAAAGTGAATATTATGTCACCACCATGTATGGAAAGCCAAGTGCCATAAACAGTAATTCTACACTCTCAATGGAAACTCTGAAGTCCCCAAAACAAAGCCATGTTATGAAACTTACCCAGCTCCTATCTCCTGCTCCTGTCTTCCAGTCTCAGGCCTGTCTCTCCTTTGCTAAGGGGTGTGAGAGACATTCTAACCAAAGCCATTCTCCTTGCCCCTAACCAGGATTCAGGAAATGTGAGAAATAAGAATCTCAGGGTTTGAGGCTTATCTATTCATTTTGGGACAGAGACAGCGTGTGTGAACAGGGGAGGGGAGAGAGAGAGACAGAGAGAGAGAGAAAGAGAGAGAGAAAGAGAAAGAGCCACGCAGGCTCAGTGCTGTCAGTGAAGAGCCCTACACAGGCCTGGATCCCACAAACCATGAGATCACGACCGGAGCTGAAATCAAGTCATAGGCGCACCCAAATGACCCACCCAGACGCCCAATACCTGCGTGTTTTTAAAAACTGCTCCTAAACCCCCTAACACTGGCAAAAGAAGACCAGGACCGAGGCTGAACTTCTGGCCGTTTGGGTCTCAACATCTGAGAAGCAGCCCTTTGGGGTGTTATCAACTCCACCAAAACCTGCTGAAAACTGCTCACTTATATGAACACATTTGATGCTCAACCCCAACCCCGAGCAAGCAGCCATTATATATCTTCACTTTACAGATGAGAAAACCGAGGCACAGGAGAACCGCTGAACTTGCCCACAGCCCACCAAGGCCAGAATGCAACCTAGTAAATGGAATCTGAGTCGTGTGGTTGCTGAGTCCTGGCTCTTACTAAGCCACACCGCGCAGGCTGACTGGGCGGTTAACTTTGTCAGAGTTGAGTTCAATGCCGGGTTTAGCAGGCACCCGGCGGGCTGGGGAGTCCCGAAGAGGGGCCGATTTTCCTCCCACCCCCACCCCGGCTTGCGCCCAGCCCAGCGCTGCCTCCCCCCACGCCAACTTTCCGGGCCCCCCAACCCGCGGCGCCTCGCCGCGCGGGGACCCGGTTCCGGCACGGCTGGCTGGGAACCGCGCAGGTGCGCGGGCAGGGCGACGCTTCTGGGTACGAAGGCGCAGGCTGGCGCGGCCTTGGACTAGTGCCCCTGGCGGGCGGGCCTAGGCGCGGAGCGGGCGGACGCAGGTGACGACAAGCGGCCCAGACGGGAGCGCGGCGCGGCTCTCACCTTATAAGGCCAGGCTCCGCGCGGCGGGGCGGGGCCGGGCGCGGCAGGGGCGGGGCGTCCCATCCTGCCGGCCCCGCCCAGAGGCCCGACTACCTCGGGGTAGACTTTTCTTGCTCGGGCGAGGTCCCTCCAGGGATGCCCCTAGGTCCCCCGAGGCCCTTTGGGGTTCCCCGCCGCGCACCTCTCGGCTGAGACCCGCCCTACAGGGGCTGAACTTGACCGCCTCGCCCTGTGGCTGTGGGCGGGTTTCCATCTTCCCTCCACTGGCGGCAGGTGTGCAGGAGGTAGGCAGCTGGGGGAGGAGGACCTTTAGCGACTGCGATTTGGAGCGCTCAGACCTTGCGCTCAGATGGTGAGCCCTCCTGGGCCCGGCCTGCGCTAATTGGACTCCTTTTCCGACTGGCCCTAAACAGTCTCTGTAACCCCCGGCTCAGCCCAGGACCTGGCTAAACATTAGCCATTGATCATCGGCCGTGTATGGTTGACTGAACCCTTCCTGGAGGGACAAGACCTTAAAACTAATAGGAAGTGTCCAGGGGCGTCCGGGTGGCTCAGTGGGTCGAGCGTCCGACTCTTGATTTCGGCTCTGGTCATGATCTCACGGTTGGTTAGTGAGTTCGAGCGCCTGGTGGGGCTTTGTGCTGGCCGTGCAGAGTCTGCTTGAGAGTCTCTCTCCTTCTTTCTGCCCCTCCCAGCTCTCTCTCTCTCAAAATAAATAAATAAACTTTGAAAATTAAAAAAAAAAAAAAAGAAGTGTCCAGCATAAGTCAGCCCACTGGTCACCTGGCCTCCACTCTTGTCTCCCTACAGACGTCCTCTCTACTCCACAGCCCCTGCAGGGTAAGTATGAACCCTTCACTCAATAAGCAGGCCTCGGTGAACTTGCAGGTACCTGGAGGCATCATGCTGGTCCCTGCTTCCCAACGTTTGCACCTGCTGCTCCCTCCCTCCTGGAAAGCTGTTCCCCTCGGCACACACAGAGACATGAACCCTTCCTTCAAGAAGATTCCTCTTAATGTCCTCTCCCTGGCTTCTCTACTGATTATTTCACCTTCCCGAGCCTCAATTTCTTCACGTACAAAACGGGGATAGAATAATCTTCACCTCACCGGGTTATTGCGGGGGTCCAATGAGCTAATAATGTCCGCACAACGTTCAAGGCGATGCTTGGCACATAGTAGCTGCTCATGAAAAGTTGTTGCCGAACAAATTCCTCTTTCTGCGTTTCAATTAACGCCTGCATGCGCTCTGAGTTCCGTGAGGGCTGGGCTCTTCTTTTCCACCCTTGCACATCCAGGGCCTGGCACGTAGTAGGTGCTGATTAGCGTGGGGCAGGGAACGGGTGAATAATAGGCAGCGGGAGGTGGGGGGAGGGAGGAGGAGATCCCTCACCAGGGGGGGCCACCGCTAACAGTGAGAAAATAACTCCACATCTGCTGGGAGGTAACACATTCCACCTTTGCCTCCACAATCTTCTGGGAGCTTCATGAGAGGGATGTTGGTTGGCTATTGACCTCACTTTCCAGCTAAACTTCCGAGGCATGCAGAGGGGAAGTGACTTAGCCACGGTGACCCAATGAGTGGCAGAGTCGAGATGTGGCCCACTTTTAGCCCTCACAGCCCATGACTGCAGGCAACTCCCTTATGTGGCAGGCAAACCAGGATGGTTGGTCACTTCGGATCAAATTCCAAACCCAGGTCTCTGAGGACCACACCCCCCCCCTTCTTGTGGGACATCCCATTGTCCCCAAGCTTTTTAGTGAATCTCCTGAGGAGACAACGCTCTCCAGCCAGAAGTTCTGGGCAGCTAAAAAAGAAAAAAAAAAAAAAAGAAATCACTCTCTTTCTTACTTCCCAAAAGCCAGACTCCCAGCACAAGGCGGGTGGGGGACGAGAGCATCAGAAGGACACAGATCCGGGGCTAGGAGTTCAGTTCGCTTTGACACAGGCTCATGGCCACGCCTGTGCCCGGAGATGGAGAAGGCCGACCCCGCCCTCTAGGGCTCCTGCTCCTGGGGGATGACAGGATGCTCACACACAGCGACAGGCTGGTTGACGGACAGCTGGAGAAGGGAGGGATGACTCAGTGGGGGTTCTGAAGGACCTCCTCCTGATTCAGCCACTCCTCGCCGGCCCCTACCTCCTCCCCTTGCCGGGCCTGGCTTCCTCTCTAAACCCGGGGGTGGAAACTGGTCTCTGGGGGCTTCTAGCCCTGAGGTTCATGACATGGGGAGAGCAGGGTTCTGGGAAACGCGGCCTCCAGAGAGGAGGCAGCAGAGGCCAATCCCGCCCAAGTGATGAGGGCGGGAGCCTGGGCCTCATGAAGCACAAATAGCTTCACCTTCCCAGGCTGCCCGGCCCTGCCGGCCTCATCCTCCTGGGCCGCTGTCCAGAGAAGCCAGTTCTCTTCCTGGTCCCCCGAGTCTGTGGGTGCTAAACCAGGAGAGGGGGTGCCCGGGCCTGCCCCCCACCCCCGGCATCCCCCAGGCCTTTGCTGGGGAAGAGACTTGCTCTTGTGGCCTGAGCCCTGCAGCCCTGAATTTGGCCTGGCTATGCCTCAGCGGTCAGGGCCAGCACTGAGCAAACACCAGGCCCTCTGGGCAGCCAGGCCCACCGCGGCCACTTGTTCTGTGTAGTTATTCCTGAGCTGGCCTTGGAAGGAAGGAGGGTCTTTCCTGGGTCCAGGGACTGAGCAGGGGGAAGGGGACCCCTGGAGGACTATTTCCTGCCTTCATCACCTCTTTTAGAAATAGTTGACCCCCAGGCAAGGCCTCTGCCCTCTCTGGGCTTTCATTTTCCTCTCCTCATCCAGATGCCGATGGCCCTTCCTCCCTTCTCTCAACACCACCGGGCCCCCATTAGATGGAAAAGCGAATATGGGAAAGAACACGGGAGTCATGAATATGCTTGCTTCATGGGGAGGGAGGGCACTGGTGGCTCAGAGACTCAGTGATGCCTCAGGTGACAGAGGTGCTGGGGCGCCGCCAGGCCTCCTTGGTGTGGAGAGGGGGACACTGGCAATGGGGTCTGGGCCGTGGAATAAGGATGGGGACCAGACCAGGAACAGGGCCTGGCATAGAACAACTCCTTGGTAAGGTTATATACTTCATTCATTCATTCATTCATTCACGTTGCAGATTCCTGTGCTCCTCCTCTGTGCCTGGCCCCATGGGAAGGGGGACATGGAAGGGACATAGAAGGGACATGGAAGGGACATAGAAGGGACATGGAAGGGACATGGAAGGGACATGGAAGGCTGCTAAAGGAAGAGGTGCAGTAGAATGGGCTTGGAGAGGGCTCTGGTCACAGGAAGGACCTTCTTTTTCTTTCTTTCTTCCTTTCTTTTTATTTTATTTTTTTTAATGCTTCTTTTAGAGAGAGAGAGAGACAGAGTGTGAGCCAGGGAGGTGCAGAGAAAGAGAGACACACACACAGAATCCAGAAGCAGGCTCTAGGCTCTGAGCTGTCCACACGGAGCCCCACAAGGAGCTCGAACTCAGGGACCGTGACATCACGACCTGAGCCGCCGAAGTCAGACACTTAACCGACTGAGCCAGCCAGGCGCCCAGCAAGGGCATTTTCTTAAAGTCCAGGATCGGCTGCATCCAAATCACTAGGGCTTTAAAAATGCACATCCCCAGGTCCCACCCCAGACCCAGGACCCATCCTAGATGCATAACCACAACCTGATCCTCATATGAAGGGCTCAAGTTCTCAGGAACGCCAGAATTGGGGGCCTAGAAATTTCTGTATAATAATAATAATAATAATTATTATTATTATTATTTTACTTGGAGTATAACTGGTGGCAGAAACTTTCTAAGGCAGATGTGACTGGACAAAAAGGGGGCTGGAGGTGGGGCAGGTCTGCTGACATTCCTGTGGCTCAGCCTCCCCTCCCCCAAAGTAAACCAGCAGTTAGGAGGTGCGGGTGCTTGGAGGGAACCCGGCTCACGTTTCAGCCCTGGGGACACGCCTCCCAGGCCCTCAGCTACAGCAGGCAGCTCCCTCTGCCCTGGGGATCCCGCACCTATAAAATTGAAAACAAGAAAGAAGCTCTACGCTCAAACTCGTTCATTCCAGCCTCGTTAATAATGGACGGAAATTCTAGCCGGAAAATAGCTAAGTGTGGGACAGTGGGGGAAAGGCTAATGATGTGACCTTAGCTGAGGGACTTCCGGGGGTCTGGGTGGCAGGAATGCAGTGAGTTGCCGCTCTGAGGTCCTGGTAAGGATCTAGGGGACAGTGAAGAGTGGGGCACCCAGTCAGACTGTGGGGTCTACATCCTGGCTCTGCACCCTCCTAGCTGTGTGACCTGGGATCGTAACTAAAGCCCTCTGTGCCTCAATTTCCCCACTCACAAACTGGAACCTGCCCCCTAGGGTTATGTGAGCATTGAAGGAGTTAATAACTGTGTTTAGGACAGGGCCTGGAACCTCCATGCTGTCCATTATTATCAAACTATGTAATGGGCTTTTATGGGCTGAGTGTGTCCCCTCCAAACTTCACCTGTTGAAGCTCTAACCCCCAGGACCTTAGAATGTGACTATATTTGGAGATGGGTCTTTACAGAGGTGATAAACTTAAAATGAGGCCGTTAGGGCGGGCCGCAGCCCATTTGGACTGGTGTCCTTACAAGAAAGGGAAATTTGGACAAAGAGACCCGAGGAATCCATGGGCACAAAGACGATGTGAGGGCACAGCGGGAAGGTGGCCATCTGCAAGGCCCCACCGGGCCCCCTGCATCCCAGCCTCCCTCCTTGGACAGATCAGGTACCTTCCCACCTCCGTACCTTTGCACATGCTACCCCCTCTGCTCCTCCCACTGCTCTCTCTTCAGGCTAACTTCTCTTCCATTCTTCCAGACAAAACCTGTCTGAATGTCCCCTCCTCCCCACGAGGATGTGCAGTCACTCCACACCTTGTCTTCCTGACATGCATGTTCTGGGGCATCCACACCAGGCCGAGTGAGGCGCTCACAGACACCAGCGGGCTGAGGTCGGAGCGGGGGAGGCTGCCCTGCTGGGACTGGAGAGACTATTCCGGCCTTAGGAGTGGATCCTGAGGAAAGGGAATCTTCTGCCTCTGGCCAGGGGTTGGTGGGGGGCGAGGGGGGAGGCAGATAAAAGAGAGAGGCTCAAAATCCCCACTCTTGGCATAAGACGAGGGATCCTTTGGTCCTCCTGGGGACAGCGGTGTGGCAGAGGGGGAGGATGGGGATTAGGCCAGGCCACCCCGGGGCCCATTTCCTAGGGTATGTCTCTGGGTCTCAGTTTCCTTCTATGTGAAATGGGAACAACAGTGGCGGCCCCGGGTGGGCGTTGGGCGGGTTAGATTTGGGTGGCGCAAGGATCAATGCTGGACTGCCTCCTTGCTGGGAGGTTGAGGAAGGCTGCAGAGGAGAGAGAGCCAGCTCCTTGCCTGGGGCTACCCAGAAGGCAGTTGGCGGGGGGGGGGGGGGGGGGGGGGGGGGGGGCCGGCCCCTCACCCCCAATTAGTAGTTGGCAGCCGCGTGCGGTGGGGGGTGGGGGTGGGGGGCCGGCTGGCTTAGAGGCAGGAGCCAGAGGGGAGGCCCGGAGCGCAGGGGACCAGACTCAGGGCGAATTCCAGTGGGCATTCTCCGAGGGTGAGGTCACCACCTCCAGCTCCTCGGGGCTGCCCGAGCCACAGGCACCGCTGAGCCAGCGCTGGAGCAGGAGGGGGGTGGCGGCAGGGTGGGGGCCAGGACAGGGAGCCAAATGCCCACAGCCTAATGCGAGGACGGGCCCCACCCACGGTGAGGTGCTGGGTCCTTATCTCAGGAAACCTGGTGCTTCCTGTTTAAGATGGAACTGGGGGTGGGGGTTGGGGGGTGTGCGGCAGGGGTGGGGCAGGGGTGGGGCGGGGGGAGTGGGAAGGCAAGGCCACGGACACTTTCTGGGCTCCAGCTAGGGACCGGAATGCTTCTACATGCCCCACCGTGACCTCATTCTGGAGTGGTGGTTACCGGCCCAGCTTGCAGATGGCGCCACTGAGGCTCAAAACGGTGCCGCACCTTGTCCCCAAGGGAAAGCAGTAGAGCCAATGGCTAAGGACCCAGAGACTTGGGGATCAGACACGCCCGAGTTCAGAGCCGAGCCCCGACACCTGTTGAGGCTCAAGTGCTCTGGGCCTCGCCTTCCTCGTCGGTAAAGTGGTGACAGAAGACCGGGCGTCCCGGGGTCGTGGAGAAGGCTCAGTGACGTGACGCACGCTAATGTGCCCTCAGAGAGAGCCAGCCACCGTCACCTCACTGTACTGATGTCACAGCTGGGCATCAGAACGGGGCGGCGATGCGCCCCAGGCCACACGACTAGTAGGTGGGCAGGGTCAGGACTTGAACCCAGATCTGATTCTTCCTGCCCTCCTTACACCACTGCGGGGTGGCCGCTGCCAGCCCTCGGCTCCCAAGGTGGCTGGAGAGGTGAAGCTCCTTGGAACCACCCATGGTCCCGGCTTCCGGCGGAGCCACGGAAGCCAGCGCCGGCACCCGGGGTTCAGGGTCAGGCCTGCGGCCGGTGTTCCAGGCCGCGGAGAGGAACCGGGGCAGCGTGCCTGGAGGCCCCGCTGGCCGCACAGCATCCTGCCGGCCACCAAGGCCCCAACATTGTTCTCTGGGCCCTCCCAGGTCAGGGCCCACACATCAGGGATTTCCGGCGGCCTGGCCAGAACTGCCTTCACCTTCCGGAGAAACTTTCCCCCGGGGGGTCTGGGGCAGGGGCTGAGCCCCTCGCCCTGGGCAGGGACTGCCGGGAAGGGCAGCGGCAGCACGGTCAACATCCCCTTGACCTGACTGGTCCCGGCCCCAGAGACTGGCCTCCTCAGAGCCACGGCGTGCTCCCCACCTCTCCCGAAGCCCAGGGAAGGAAAGGCTGTGACTCATTTTCATGTTAGGGCTGGCCGAGGTCAGGGCCCTTGGCCTCACGTTCCTATCGCAAATGGGCTGTGACCTGGGTAAGTCACCCTCCCGGTGCCCCTCCGAGGGAGACTTCCGGGGTGGCCCGCAGCCCCTTGCTCTGCGAGCTTCTGGAGGGCACGGTCGGTTTCCTTCCCCATCCAAATGCGCGCTCTGATGGTGCGCCCTCCTGCTGGCTCAGCCATTTCACGGCCATCACTCCGGCCTCAGTCTCCTCCTCTGAGAAATGGGGAGAACTCGGCCTGGCAGGGAGCGCAGGGGATTGTAGCGGAGAACACACTGACAGCACGACAAACGAGCTTCCGTCCCTGACCTCAGGCATCGGGAGGATGCACGTATAGATGCCGCCCCTGGGACGTCTGGGGGGCCCCAAGTGCACGTGGCCGTGCCCGCCTTCCCGGAGGGCGTGTGTGCTTCTGAGGGCGGGCGCCGGTCGCCCCCTGCCCCGCAGCGGGACCACCGGGCCCTGTAGCTGCACCGCCAATCCCCGGAGCCCGGGAGCCCGAGGAGGCACCCAGAAGGGCAAGAGCGGGGCCATGATGCAGAGCCAGCAGCGTCCCGGTGAGGTCAGCGCTGTGGAATGAGTCAAATGGGATCACCCTGAGGGTTCTGTGCTCGCAGCCAGTGACTCATGGCCTGAACAGCCGCACCGGCACAGCCTGCCAGCCTGGGATGGCCGAGGCCACCGGCTCACCTCCCGCCGTGGCACACCTTTTAAGGAGAGGGAGCTCGGGGCAGTGCAGAGGCCTCGCCCCCCAGGCCCCGAGGCCTTCACCAGCCTTTCACACCTGCCGGGGGTGGAGAGGCCGGACCCCCACCCGGGTTCACAAGTGGCATCATCACTTTTTTTTTTTTTTTAACATTTTATTTATTTTTGGGACAGAGGGAGACAGAGCATGAACGGGGGAGGGGCAGAGAGAGAGGGAGACACAGAATCGGAAGCAGGCTCCAGGCTCTGAGCCGTCAGCCCAGAGCCCGACGCGGGGCTCGAACTCACGGACCGCGAGATCGTGACCTGAGCCGAAGTCGGACGCCCAACCGACTGAGCCACCCAGGCACCCCAGCATCATCACTTTTTAGACATGACCTTGGGTAAGTCAATTTCTCCGAACTGGCTTTTGCACTTGTAATTTGGGAATAGTGCTTGCCTCACGAGAGAGGAATGGAGTGAGGTAATGAGTGTGGAAAGTGCTTGGCAGAGGGCGCCTTTTAAGGAGTGGCAGCGGGGCACGTGGGGAGGGGCCCGGGCGCGGGAGTCAAGGCGCCCCGACCCTGAACTCCGAGCCCTGCCCGCCCCCACCTTACTCACCGGGCGTCTGTGCAAGTTATTCAATGTCTGCATCAGCGCCTCTTCTGTAAAGTGAGCCGCCACCCGGCCCGTCTGCCCCGTGGGCTGTGGGACTCAGATCATACGCTACATTCTGGAGGATGACAGGAGAGGTACAGGTGCAGCCTGCCCCGCCTCGATCCCTGGCCCAGGGGCCCGTGGGCTTCGTGATCTTGGACAAGGGCCTCAACCTCTGAGTCGGTCCCACGTGTAAAAGGGAATGTTGACGAGGACGCTAACCCTGTGCGGCCACCGAGGGGTCAGGAGCCCAGAACGAGGCCCGGCGCCCCGTGAGCGCCCTCCGGGCACTGGCTGCTACTGCCCATTGCCCCGCGGCCCTTGGCCTCCTTCCGCTACTGCCAGGTGCTGGTTTATCTGGCCTCCGCACGCCTGTGACAGGTCCCGGTCTGTGGTTCTGGCCGCTCCCGGGGCGGCCCGGCTCTCCTGCCTCCGCCACAGCGGCCTTCCCCAGGTGGTGCTCACACGGTTTCAATAGGCACACGAGAGCCATCGAGGACAAAGCACACAGGAGTGGTCACAGCACCCCACAGCCGAGGGCAAGGGTACCCCCGGTGTTGAGCGCCCACGGCTCCCAGGATGCCGGCGCCTTGGCTGGGCAACTGAGCCTAAGGGCTGTTTGGCCCCAGGAGGGAGATAGAGGGCGGGCGTTCTGGGCTGGCACCTTGCTCCGCGGGCCGAGGGGAGCCGGGAACAGGAAGGGGCGGAGAGGCTGGCCGAGGCGGAGGAGGTCCTGTGGCACACACAGGGAACAGCCAGCCCAGCTCCCTCAGGGGGCCAGGCTTGCCGCGGGAGTGGCCCTGTGCCCACTGGCAGAGACGGAAGCGCTAGAAGCATCCAGGGGATCGGCTGTAAGAGCCCAGACTCCAGGGGCAACCACGCCTGGGTACAAACCCGGGCTCTGCGCCCTATGAGCCCGTGTCCTTATCTGCATAACGGGACAGGAAGCGCCCTCTTGCCTTGTGTGTGAAGGTGGCACCAGGACAGCGGCCACGACTGACAGCACTGTTAGTAACAGGAGAGGCTGGCCAAGGGCAAGAGGGTGGCGGAGAGTCAGAGGAAGCAGGGACAGCAGGCCAGCCTGGGAAGGGGACACAAGTGCTCCTGGAGCCCAGACAGAACAGAAGCTCGACAGAGCAAACCCTGGCTTTATTGGTCCGGTTTGTTCACAGTGAGGCTTCCAGAGGCAGGGGCCTGACTCCCCCCTCCCTCTGCCCAGTGCATGTTCTCCGCCCTCGTGCCTGGGAAGGAAGGAAGGTGGCTCTTTGGTGGGGGGCGGTGGCTACAGGGTAATTTAGTGTGGGGCCCAGGGTCTGTTCTTCACAGCAGGAGGTAGAAGGGATCACATAAAGTTCTTTATTACAGACCTACAAAAAATGAGAGAATTATATATTACTCTCACTTGTTTGGGTTTCTTTTTTCCTTCTTCTTTTTTACAAAACAGCAGCAGGGAAGAAAAACTGCAGGAGGCAGATGGGCCAGGCACCGGGGTGCAGATCGGAAGGGGCCAGGGACACGCGGCCGCCATTGGCCCGGCGCACCGCGGGCTGGCTGGCCTGGGGCTCTCTCCAGCATCCTGGGGGAACCGAGGCGAGCCCTGGTGGGAGCAGACAAGAGAGAGTGGGCGGGAAGACGGCTGTCCCCAGGTCAGTGGCAGTCAGCCGGCCCGGAAGCCCCGGAGGCTCCCAGGGTTTGGGGGCCTGGTCTCCAAAGCACGGGTCCACAGGGGCTGGACAGAAGGGAGGAGGCAGGAAGGGCCAGCACAGAAGGTCTGAGCTGTAGCGGGGATCCTCCTGGAACCCCGGGGCCCAGGTGGGCAAGGGCCACCAGGATTCTTCCCTGCGTGTCAGCCAATCAGCTTCTTCAGGAAGGCCTCCAGCTGGTCCTCGTCCTTGATGCCCACGAACTTGTCCACCACATCCCCGTTCTTGATGGCCAGCACGGTCGGCACGGCGGACACCTGGGTGCAGGAGACAAAGGGAGGTGAACTCCTCTCGACCGCCACTCCCAAGCCTTTGTGGAGAAGGCCGGTGGCTCCCGCGGGGCACTGACGGCCCAGGCGGCGGGCGCGGCCCCTCCTCTTGGTGCAGGGGTCCTGCGGGGCCTGGAGGTTCACCCGCCGGGGAGACTTTTCCACTGCAGGCTCCCCGCGGTCCCCTTCCTCCCCCAACCGCACGACTGACTCACTGGCCCAGTGGTTTGGCTGCAATGACAGGAGAGATGAAAATAACCCGTCCGTGCAGCTGCAGGCCGGGGCTGGGGGCGGGGCGTAGCTGAGGAGCCCGGAGAAGCTTCCCGAGGAGGGAAGACCCAGAGACTGGGGTCCGTGGCCTGGCTTGGCCCCTCGCGGGTAGGCTGCGCCACCTCCACGGCCCCGGTGCCCTCTTCTGTCAAACGGGGACCAAAGGATCTCCCTTGAAGGTTTAGGACAAACGATCCAGATGCAAAGCTGAGTGGTCAGGAGCTCAGGCTCTGGAAGCGGCCACTCTGGGGGAGCCACTTCATCACTGTCTCCGTGTCCTCATCGGCAGAACGGAGCCACCGGCGGCACTCGTGCTGGGCTTGGGGGCTGCGTGGGATAATGCACATGGTGCCCTGCGCCTGGCAGGCACATCGAGTGTTAGGACCTGGCAGAGGGCCTGGTATGCAGTGGCGCTCAACAAACGGTGGCTGCAGAGAGCATGGTAGAAAAGTCTACTGCAGGAGCCACGTCGGCTCGCTGCCGTGGCCGGTTAGCAGGGTCCAGAAACTCACGGACTCCGACCAGACAGCGTGGGAGGAGGGGCTCGGCTACACACGATCCGATGTTTACTTATTAGGGGGGTCGGGGGCAACATTCTTGGCCTGTGAAGCATTTTCTCAAGTTCCCTCGGGGGACCTGTGCAGATTACACGGCATGTCAATGAGGCCCGCTGCACTCTGGCATCTAGCATTTTCTGCCGCCTGGGCTCCCTGCCTGACGTTTGTAGACATTTTTTAAAAAAATGGATACACAGAACAAGATAAACAGACTTTTCTTACACATGTTAACTACAAAGTAACAACAGCAATTTACACAAACACACCCCGTCTTCGGGATTCTGAGCGCATCCTGCCCGTGAGTCATCTCGGGAAACCAGACTTCGGGGTTAGAACGTTCACACCGTGCGCGGGTCACTTACAAGAGAACCGCAGGCCACAGCGGCCCGAGCTCATACCTCGGGCGGTGCTACCACTCGCTCCCGACTGTGTGGCAGACCCTGACCTCCGCTAACTGGCTCTGGGTGGACAAACGCGGCAGGTAATACGACAAAGTCCCTATTCCGGTTAGTCCCTCCCGGCCCTTTTGAGGGCTGTCCTGGGGCTGACGCGGTGGCAGCTGATATGCTCCTCAGACCCATCCGGCAGGGGGCTGACCACGCGTGCCACTGCCCGTGGCCCGACCACTGGCTCCCGTCCTTGTCGTTCACGACTGTGGCAGGGGAGGTGGCACGAAGTACAAAGGTCCGGAATGTGGCTCTTATGGTCTCCAGGCACAGGCAGGGCCCAGAGAAACTTGCTCCGGCCGGGCCGCACACCCAGTCGTTTGGGGTGCGCGTGTGCACGCGTGGAACACGTAGGCTCCATCCCCAGGCTGGAGCCCAACGCAGGGCCTCAAGTCACGACCCTGAGATCAACACCTGAGCGGAGATCAGGAGTCAGATGCTTAACCGACTGAGCCGCCCAGGTGCCCCAAACGATTTAATTTTAACTTAATTTAATTTAAAATATGTATTTCTAAACGTTTGCTTATTTTTGAGAGAGGGTGAGCAGGAGAGGGACAGACAGAGGGGGACAGAGGAGGATCTGAAGTGGGCTCCGTGCGGACAGCAGAGAGCCTGACGCGGGGCTCAAACTCACGAACTGCTGGATCGTGACCTGAGCTGAGGTCGGAGCCACCCAGGCGCCCCAAGGTTTTATCTTAAGTAATCTCTACACCCAACGCGGGGGCTTGAACTCACAACCCCAGAGATCAAAAGTTCCACACTTCGCTGACTGAGCCAGCCACGCACCCCCAGAGCTATGGTCTTATGCGCCCTCTAGTGGCGTGTGAGGGCAGCTAGGGCACCTCAAATCCAGCCATTCAACGGAGGCACCAGGCTCAAGCCCTCACTAACTGCATCCCCTCCCCTCCCGTTTCTTCAACCAATATAAAAGCTGTGTCAGGGGCTAAGTGTGGCTCAGTGGGCTAAGCATCTGACTCCCAGTTTCGGCTTAGGTCATGATCTCTCTCGGTTTGAGCGTTCAAGCCCCGCATCGGGCTCTGTGCTGGCAGCTCAGAGCCTGCTTAGGATTCTGTCTCCTGCTCACTGCCTCTCCCCTGCCCGCGTGTACTCTCTCACTCTCTAAATAAATAAGCTGTGTGTCATCGTACGAGAAGTAGTCTGATTGCTTTCGCGTGTCCTCTCGGGACGACGCTCACCGTGGGGCCTGGAGGGGACTCAGTTTTCAAGAACTTCACGAGTCCCACCACGATCACACCTGTGTGTTCACATGCGTGCACGCACGCGCACAGCCACACTGCGGTCAGCTGTACCGCAGACACTCCGAGGCCTGGTCATTACTGACCAAGGGCATTCTTCCAAGCGTGAGTCCAAATCGCACAGGCGCACAGAGCAACGGGCTTGCGGGAAGTCGGTTTTTCCGGGACACTGCTGTGGTACCTGGGGTGTGATGGGACTTCCCTCCCCTGAGGTGGCTTTGCGGATCCGGAGTTTGGCTCACAAATCAGGAGGGGCTGGTGCTTGTAAACCCGGCCTTAAATGGAAGTGCACAGGTCCTTGGCACACGCCTGCAGAATGTGATCCAAGTGCAAGAGGGGCCGTGGCGGACCAAGAATGCTGCTTCCCTCCCAACTCTGGCAGCTCTGAAGGGACCGAGGGGCCAGGAGAGAGATGAACAGACGTGCGAAGACGCACTGCTTCTCCTCCTGCTCTGTGACACCACCGGGAGCCTTCCAGGCTGGACCCGATGCCCTGAGAATTCAGGGTAGGGTGGGGTGTGTGTGTGTGTGTGTGTGGTCCATCCCCACCAACCTGCAGCCCAGTGGCTCGCCCTGTGCGACTGAGCTCGGTGTCCCTGCTCAGTCTCCCCCTTCTCCCCCCCAACCTCCTCCACCTGTGAGGACCTACTGAGGGACAGACACAGCGCTAGATGTCACAGGAGGCTGGCCACCTCCTCCTCAGCTAACTGCAGAACTGATGCAAAGGAAAAGACCACTGTCACCGAGGCTGCTACCTACTGGGGGCTCCTTTAAGGGTCAGGAATGACACCAACCGCTTGCGTAGGCTACCTCATAAATTCTTGCCTCGAGGTGGGGTCGCTCTGAAGAGAAGACAGAGGCACAAGCGCTGAATGAGGAAGGGCGGGAGCTGGGATCTGTCGCGGGATCTGTCTGATTTTGCTGTCTGTGACCAAGCTGAGCCATCCCTTGGCCTAAGAGCTACCGGGTCCCAGCAGGGCGAGGATGAACGGGCAGCCGGGCAGCCTCCAGCCTGGGAAGCTCCCGGTGGTGTCACACTCCACGTTTCAAATGAGAAGCCTTTGGACACGGGAGGGTTCTGGGACAAAGCTATTATTGAAAAACTCAAATCCAACTCTATGACGTTCTGGAAAAGGCAAAACTATGGGGACAGTAAAAAAGATCAGTGGTTGTCAGGGGCACCAGGGGAGGAGGCAAAAAAAGGAAAAGGTGGAACCCGAGGGGATTTGTAAGACGGTGACGCTATTCTGCACACAACTGTAATGGCGGATGCGTGTACATTGTCAAGACCCACGAGATGGACACCATCTGGTGGGACCCCTGCACGCCCCCAGAAGGTCAGCATAGGACTTTCCAACTTTTGCTTCTCGATGTTTGTTTCCACGCTGCTGGCAGTGCTCACCTAGAAGCTGGTCGGAAGAGCAGAATCTTGGGCTCTTCCTACACCTACTGAATCAGAATCTGCTTTTAAGCAACATCCCAGATCGTATTCATGTTTGCGAAGCACTGATTTAGAATACTTGCAAAGCGGGGAGATACAGTAACGATCGCTTCTAGCTACGTATTCATAATAATATGAAATAGTAATACTCAGTAAACTATGGGGTTATACGAAACATTAAAAGGAAAAATAATTCAAATGAAACCTTAAACGAGTTTAAAACACCACCCAAGATGGTGACAGTGGTTGTATCTGGGGCAGTAAGATGACAGCTGACTTTCCCCCTGATTAACTACTTGGCTGTTTTCCTAATGCTTTTTAAAGGGCCTTCTCCATACGAGGAGAAAATAAAAGAGTAACAGCTCCAAGTGTGAAGCCAGAGGAAAGCATAAAGCTTCGAGGGTCCACATCTGGATCCACTCTCTGCCCCCAGTAGCTGGCAAGGTCTGTACGGAATGCCCAGCCAGGCAGCCGGGACGAGGAGACGGAGAGCAGAGAGCTTTTCGTCTGGCCAAGCCAGGGCAGTGCACGATCGGGTGGTGGTGGTGGGGGGGGGTACCCTAAAACTACCGAAGCCCCGAGTCTTTCCCTTCCCTGTCCTTTGGGAGACCGTGGGGGTCCAGGGTGGTCAGCTGAGCGAAGCAGAAGTGTGGTGCCTGAGGGAGGAGACTTGCCCCGAGGGCATGTGCTGGGCACGAGGGGAGGTTCAGGAAAGCCTGGAGAGAGGGACCAAATTCCCTGAAAACAATTTTTTTTTCCTTTTTTAAAAGTAGGCTCCAAGCCCAACGTGGAAGTTGAACTCAGGACCCTGAGATTAAGAGCCACATGCTCTGTGGACTGAGCAGCCAGGCGCCCCTCCCTGAACACCATTTAAAGCAGTTGCTACCACATGTTCATCCAACACTCGGAAAAGGAGGAAGCTGTCCCGGGAGGTACCCTGGATCTCTCAGCTGAAACGTCTTCGTCCTCTGGCTCTCCTCCAAAAGAACAGGTGTGAAGGAAGGAAGGAAAGGGGGTCAGGAAAGTCCCTGTTGGAGCTTCCTCAGCCCTGCAGTGACCTTGGCAAAACAGGGCTTGGCAAAACAAGGAGGCTGGGACCAGCTGATGTGACCCACGAGATCTGGACAGTGGACAGAGGGAGGAGCGAGAAGGTCCTACAAGAGGACCCAAGTCCACATACACTTTCCAGGCTTGACCACAGGACCTCAGTGCCCAGCCCTAACCACCAGGCTCCCTGGAATGCAGGTGGGGGTGGTCTTGGGAACCTCACCACCCGGGGGGTACCCTGTTGGCAGGAACCGGATTATTCTTCTTCACATCTGTACCGGTTAACCACGGTTCCTGGAACATGGCTGGCGCTGAGGGCATGTCTGCTAAAAAGTTCTACTGGCTGAGGCTGATTGGCATGGCGGCAGGAGTTAGCCGAAGACATCTTATGCCCGCCCCTCGCCCTGGGAATGTCCTGGGAGCTCCAGCCCTCAGCTCACCCCCACAGCTGCCGCGGGCCTTGGGGGAGGGACGGACAAGTAGGAGAAAGGTAGGGGCATCTGAATGGCCAGTAAGTACCCCCTTGACTGAACGCTCCGTGAGAGAGCTTTCAAACACAGCAACTTGGGATGCCTGGCTGGCTCGGTCAGTAGAGCATGCCACTCTTGATCTCAGGGTTGTGAGTTCGGGCCCCAAATAGGGACGTTGTTTACTTAAAAAAAAAAAAAAAAAAAAAAAAGACAAAACAGAACATCAAAGTAGTAACTCATCCCTCTCCCCTGCGCCAGCCCTTGTAAGGCGCCCTCAGTCACTCAGCGCCACAGGCAGTCCTACACCCCCTCACTCATCTGCAGTGACCATCGGTGGCTTTGCCTGCCCGGCATCTATTTCCTTTCCCTCTGGTTGGGGCAGCCTGATTTCCTGGCGGGGGGATCACTGCCACCCCAGTGCAGCCGGCAGCCAGCCTATGCGCATCCCCATCCCCTTGGGGACTGGCTGGAGGCGGCATCTCGACTTGAGCTGGGCTCGGGTGGGGGCGGGGGGGGGGGCGCTGAGCCTGGACTTACAAACTCGATCAGCACCCCTTCCCGTCTGGCCACAGTCAACTCCCCCAGTGGCCTGTGCTCTCACTCTCTGCTCAGTTCCCCACGCTGGCCATCCAGCCGCAGTACATCTCTCCCCTTTCTCCAGCTGTTGTGGTCTCTGAGGCCCAGAAGATGCCCCCACACCCCACTCATTTCCTGCTCCGGGCACACAGGCACTGCTATTCTGTGAGCAAACTGTGCTCACCCTGACCCCAGGGCCTTTGCATTTGATGTCTGCTCTGCCTCAGATTACTCTTCCAAAGAGCTGCTTGCTTCATTTCCTTCCTCCCTCCAGGTCTTTGCTCGGATGTCAGCTTCTCAGAGACCTTCCCTAACCCACCCTTTTATTTTTTATTTACTTATTTCTATTTTTATTTATTTTTTAAAAAGTAAGCTCCACACCCGACATGGGGCTTGGACTCATGACCCTAGGATCAAGGGTCACATATTCTTTCGAGCCAGGTGCCCCCACACCCTTTCCAAAATGAAACCCTCCCATGGGGCGCCTGGGTGGCTCAGTCGGTTAAGCGTCCGACTTCAGCTCAGGTCATGATCTCACAGCTTGTGGGTTCGAGCCCCGCGTTGGGCTCTGTGCTGATAGATGGCAGCCTGGAGCCTGCTTTGGATTTCGTGTCTCCCTCTCTCCCTGCCCCTCCCCCACTCACACTCTGTCTCAGATGAGTAAACATTAAAAAAAAGAGAAACCCTCCCCAGCCCCATGTTCAGCCCCACCTCATTTTCTTGATTTGTTTCCACAGCACTTATTACCTAAAGCAGGGATCCCATAGGCCAGACCCAGCCTGCTGCCTGTTTGTGTAAATAAAGTTTTACTGGCATACAAGTATGCCCATTTGTTTCTACACTGTCCCTGGCTGCTTTCAATGGCAGTTGAGTTTTTGCAATAGAGACCAATGCCCTGTAAAGCTTCAAGTATGTTCCACCTGGTCCTTTAGAGAAAAAGTGTGCCAATCCCCTTTTTTTTGGGGGGGGGGAGGGGGTTAGCTTTGTTCATTGTCATATCGACAACCAAGTAACAGCACCTGGCATTTAAGAGACTCTGAACACACATCTGTTAAATGCACACAGAGACCAACCAAATGCATTAGACTACCCTGTCTCAGTGTGTGCTGTGCTCTTGGCCTTTCTTCTCTGCGCATCCTTCATGGCCCCAGTCAGAGGTCCCCCAAAACGGAAGCATTCCCTCCCCCGACCCCAACAATCAGTCCCTTCTTCCTTTGTGCACCTCTGCTGTCAGCACCTCTCACCGTACGCTGAAATGACCTGTCTACCTGTTGTTCTCTTGCTAGGCTAGACTAGGGGTGCTGGACACAAGGTGTTCATCTTCTTTGTGCCAGAATCACGGATGCCTGGCTCACTGCGCGGCTCCCGAACGACGGCTGACGGAATATGTGCGTGGATGAAAACATGAACGAAGGAGTGCGTCAGTGCCCCAGGACTCAGACAATAACCTGGTGTTTTGGATCATACACTCCACTTCCTAAAGGTGGGTAGACAGACAAGCGGCTCAGAGGGTCAACAGAGTCACATCTGCAAAGGGCTCTGAATTCCTGAGAGCTCTAGGAAAAACCGAGACACTTCTTCCTGGCTGCCTGGTGGTCCCCAAGATGTGTCCCGCACCTGCTATCCTAGGGCCCAAGCACCCCTCACACCAGCTGCACTGTGGCAATCCCCTGCCGATTCATACCTCATATTCTAGGGCGAGGTCTGTGTGGTCGTCAATATCCACCTTGGCCATCACCACTTTTCCATGCTGCTTGGCCACCACCTTCTCTAACCTTGGCCCCAGGATCTTGCACGGGCCACACCACCTCAGAAGGGGAGAAAGGAAGCATCCAGTCACAAGAGTGCTCAGCAATCGATTTACTGCCTCCCCAGAAACTTCCCTTGACCCACATCTTTCTGAGGGGCCTTTTGCCCTTATTAGCTCCGTTTACAGTGTTTGAATATTAACTTGTAATGTCAACAGGTCAAATGATAAAGCCGGAACTCTGCAGCGGGGGAATTTCCAGGGGTCCCGGGCTTCTAAATCACAGTCTTCATCAGAAGACTCTTATAAGGGTTATTTCAATAGATATAAGAGAATTGCACTGTCACAGAAAAAAATATGAGATGTGAAGTTAAAAGGTTTGGGTTCCAACAAAGACTCCTCACCTATCAGCTCACTGTTCTGGGGCCTCGGTTTCCTCTTTTGAGAAAGAGAGACCATGTCTCTCCAAGCAGCGACGAGAAATCTACTAAGGCAACATGAATAAACATACTCTGTAAGCTGCAGGGTTACTCTAGATGCTTCACGGACCCACAACTACAGGGAGGACAGACCAGTGGCTAGGGAGCTTCTACGACATGCTAGTCACTGCGCCAGGGCCTTCTCAGCGTTTACCGCCCAGAACCCTCAGCCCCACAAAGGAAAAGAACACGCCTTCCTAAGAAACTGAGGAGCACACAAGCTAAGGAACATGTGCGTGGTCCCAGATCTGGCGAGCGGCGCACGGGAACTGCAACCCGAGGTTGTGTTCCAAATGTCTTCCTCCAGCCCTGGTTATCCTGGGATCCCACAGGCCCCGCGTCAAGTGCTAGCACGGTACCGATCACAGCTGTTCCCCTTCGGGTGGTGAGCTCTTTGGGAACAGGCTGTCATCTCCAGAGCACTAGGGACAGTGCCAGGCGCTGAATGAACAAGCTCACTGTCTTACTTCCTCGTCGAAGGAAATGAGGCATCATCCCATTTATCACTCATTTGGGAAGTCCTCTCTGGAGTGCTCACTATACAGGGGAGGTAGAAAGCTCCGCCTTCCACGAACCCCTGGCTGATGACCCCTATTTTATGCTCAGCCTTGAAAACGCTTTCCCTTCGGAGATTTCAATTAAGGAACTCACAACACCTAAAAACCCAGTCTGCAAGAGCTTATCTCCTATTGTGAGAAGAAAGGGAGGCACAAGGAGGTCACACGGCCTGACCAAGGCAATGTGGTGAGTCAGAGAGAGTGGGAAAGAAGGCAAAACAATCTGCCTGACGTTTGTCCGGAAGGCCTCCCAGCTTGTAACTCAGGCTATGCCAGGTCTGTCCAGTTCTTTGGTAGCCAGGTGGCTGCTTAGGACCCAAAGTCTGGAAATGAGAAGGCCAAGCTAACAATTAGAAGGCTAGAGGCATTTATCCCTAAAACACACTTGTACAGCACTGGAAAGAAAACCCTGCCCGTCCCTTGCGTGCTGGGATATCACTGTGGGGACCCTGATAACTTTTTGCCAGCCCTTCCCAGTTTGGGCGGCAAGATGTTAAACATCAACCTATCCGCAGGGCCAGGAATTGATATATACCCCACAAACCAGATGATGGGATGGTCCCTATTTTTCCTGCTTTGGTCCAAGCTGAAGGGGACTCAGCCATTTGGGCAGCGAGATACAGAACGTGAGTGTTTCTCAGCACCAATGACAGGAAGCTTTGAGGACTGTTTACTAGTGTGTGTCTTACCAGACTGCACTCAATCTTTGATGGCAGGGACTGGGTCTTACCAGCCTTTGTAAGGAGACTACATCTGAGAAGCATCGAACACGGTACGAGACACAGCAGGTACTCAGTAAATACCTGACCGAGCAACACCCCAGTCTTCTGCTGACCCCTGGGACTCACTGTGCATGAAAATCCACAACCACTGGTGTTTCACTGTTGACAACTCGGTCTTGAAAGTCAGGTCCATCCTGGATATTAAAGGTCGTTGTGCAGACTCTGGTGGTGTATATTGACCGGGCTTGGTTGGGTGTTACTGTGAGGTCACCAGGACTGCACCGCAAGGCCCAGGAGGTGAGGGGTGCCCACCGACCCTGAGGCAGTTTCCTGGAGATGACGGAGGCCAGGAACCTCCTCAGGAGAAGTCGCTGAGCCATCTGTGAGGGAAAGAGGCAGGAACAGTTCGAGAAGTCAACACTGCAGGAAAAGAAAGGTATTTGGGGAGAACTGGGGGGCTCCACATTCAGGGCCGGAAGAATTCCAGGAAATGATATGTAACATTTCTAGAGGAGGGGGCGCCCGGGTGGCTCAGTGTTTAAGTGACCAACTCTCTTGGTTGCCGCTCAGGTCATGATCTCACGGTTCATGGGTTCAAGTTCTGACAGGTTCGAGGCTGACAGTGCTGAGCCTGCTTGGGATTCTTTTTCTCTGCCCCTTCCCCGCTCGTGGGCGCATGCTCTCTCTCTCTCTCTCTCTCTCTCCTTCTCAAAATAAATAAACCTAAAAAAAAAACGATTTCTAGAATAGAGGTAAGTGAAGAATGAAAATCAAAAAGCAGGAGTCACATAACACAACTCGGAAATTGGGCTGATGACAAAAGAGAAATCAGGATATTCAGAATTATAACAGAAGGGAGGGAGGAACATATATTCATGGAGAACCTGCCAAGGGCCAAGGGGGCCTTAGTTCTCCCAGATCACCCAGGAGGAAGTTTCTACAGTACTGCTCACACTACAGATAGAGAGTCCGAAGCTCAGGTAAATTGTGACACGCCCAAAGTAACCTATTAAATGAGAGTCAACACTGGAACCCAAGGCCGTCTGCAGATTCTTTATTACTCATTTTAATGAGTGTTCTAACGGGAAATTAAGGCACAAGGGAGTTATCAAAGGATCAGAAAAGAGGAATCGCAACAATTCAAGGTGGGGGGAACCAAGAGGTTCCGGACCCGGAGTGTGTGTGGGGGGAATAAAAAAGAAGGGACATGCGTTGAAGGACTGGGGAATCGGACGCCGCCGGGGATCCCGGCCCTCCGGAGGACAGGTCCCCCCGCCCGGGGCCTTCGCCCGGTCGGCCGCCGGCCAGCGCAGGAACAGACCCGGAGCTTGCCTCCGCCGCGACACCACCTAGAGCCACCCCCACGAGCCTCCTACCTCCCTGCAGCGCGAGCGGAGGGATGCACGGCCCGGCCCTCCCCGTCAGTCAAGGGCACTCCTGCCGTCACTTCCTCGGGGGAGGGCCTTTCGAGCATCACTTCCGGGGACAGACAACCTGGAGGACGGCTCTCCGCAACTCGAGGGCGGCTTGGATTTTCCACCAATGGGGATGACGGACGACGGCACAGCGGAAGGGGTGGAGCCTCAGTTAGGGACCGGAAGAGAGTTGTTCTCGGGAAGAGACAACGGAAGAGGGGGCTGGTCCTTGGGAGGGAAAACCGGGGGAAGGGGCGGGCCCTCGGGGGGGGGGGGAGTGACCGGAAGAGGGGGCGGGTCCTTGAGGAAAGACCGGAAGAGGGGCGGCCCTCGGGGAGGGGCCGGAAAAAGGCAGGCGGGCCTTCGAGGAGGGTCCGGAAGAAGAGGAGGAGGAAGGAGGTGGGAGCTTGAGGGAGTTACCCAAGGGCGAAAGGGCGGGAGGGAGGCGTGGTTCCGGGTTTTGCAGACTCCTCCACCCGCCACCCCTTTGCCTCAGTGTCTTCCGAAAATTACAGGTGCGGGAGATTCTTTTCTTCCTTTTTACAGATGAGGCAGCTAAGCTCTTTGAAGGCGGAAGTGCCGGTTAGGGGCAAAAGACCCCGACTGGGAGTAAAGAGGACGCTTTGTGGCCCTTGTCTGTCACACGCAACTGTACCCGCTTGTGGTTTTGGACAAGTCACCCTGGCCCGGGGGGGCTTCGGTTTCCCAATACGTGACATGAAAGGCTGGCGTGGTTCAAGCCTATCTCCGGAGTTGCTGAGGAACTGGGCTTGGACAAGATGTCAGGTGGTGGTGGTACTCGGCCTGCTTTTGAGGCCCCGGGTAAGGTGTGGGGACCCGTGAACTTGTTTGAGCCTGGGCCTTCCTTTCGCACCCACCGTCGCTGGCGTGGACAACAGGGGCTAAGTATCTGTGTGGCCCAGGCTGGAGTCACAGCCATCTCTTGTCCCCCGCCCCCGCACCCTCTACCTTACATTACAACCACTCGTGGCCTGGCGGGTCTATGAATACATCACTGCCTTTTCCCTCCTCCTTGCCTTATGCTTAATTTAAATGCTCTTTTCTCTCTCCCCTTGGCGGAACACCTACTCATCACTTCTCTGAGCAGCAGTAATTGTTTCCTTCTCTGTAGTGCTTTGTTCGAAACTCTTATGTAACACATTGTGGGTGTCTGCCTCTCCCCCTAGACTTTATGCTTCCTGAGAGTAGGAATTTGTAGCTTTTGTTTGACTCTATCTGCCCACCAATCTGATACAGTGCCTGACTCCGAGGATGTTCGATAGATGTTTATTAAACACTGTCTTTGGATATCTCAGGGAGCGGTTTATAGAAAGGTTACGTGACTTGCCCAAGGTCACAAGGCAGGTAAATTGGCACAGCCCTTCTTACACCTCCGTTTCAGTCTAGTCCAGCCACTGGGAATCCCATACAGCTCCAGAGTGTGCTTAAATGTCGCTCCCGTCCCTGGATTTTGTAGTTGCTCTATGACCGGAAGGCGCTGTCCTCTACTCTCCAAGGGAGAGACTAGGCATCATCTCTGGAGACCCTTTCCTGAGCCTTCTCTAGCGGGGGAGATGCCCTTCTTCGACCTTCCACAGCCCCTGTGCCTCTGTACATCAGCCACCACACTCAGCACTCTGTATTGTTACTGTGTGTTTTGTCTCCACTGCATTTATTACTAATACAGAAAGATGTTAAAAAGAAAAAAAAATTCGGGACACCCTGCTGGCTCAGCTGGAGGAGTAGGTGACTCTAGATCACAGGGTTGTGAGATAGAGATGGGTATAGAGATTACTTAAAAATAAAAAATCGAAAACAAAATTCATTCTTAGTTTTCCAATGGCTCTCAGCCTTCCCTCTTGCCCACACAACTCCTGACCCATTTCCTCAGGGCCAGTTCAAAGCCGAACGTGTTCACTCCCAGTTTCACAGAAAACAGCCAGTGCCCGGGATGTGGGGGGAGATGACAGGAGGGTGACAGTACCGTCCAGGTTCCACCCACAGGCAGGCCGGGTGGAGATTCACAGAATTCAGACGAAAGGGCTGGTGGCCTCACAGTGATGCAGTCTAACTAAAGTGGGCTGGAGAGGAGATGGGTAGACCGTCAGAGGCTTTGGAGGACATCTCGTGGGCTTGTGTCAAACCCAGAAAAACCAACACCAGAAGGATGGAGAGTCCAGGGAAGCAGTCTTGTGGAAAGTTTCACAATCCTCCCACGTTGGGAGGTGTGGAAAGTCTAGAAGGCACCAAGAACCTCTCATTTTGGCAGAAAAACTTACTCTGGGGTTGGGAAGTCCGCAAAGATACCACGGACACTGAGCAAAGCTACAAGGGGGATGCACAGTTCCCCAAAGTGCAGCGATCACAGACCAGAGCGGTGGGGATCGGGCTACTGGTGCGGATACTACAAAATATTGTCTGTTCTTTGTTCCTCACTCCTCACTGTACTGTCAGCTCCCAAAGGGTCCATCTGTCTCTCTATGGCTTATCTCCGGGCCTGGTGCATGATAGCAGGTGCTCCGTGATTATTTGTCCCATGAACAGACAGCAGGAGCACAAATCACACCTTCTTACCCCAAATCCCATTGTCTCCACCATATCACGTGGCTCCATTATACCCTTCCCAAATCGCTGCCATGTTTTTTGTTGTTTGTTTGTTTCCCCTTCGTCTTGGCCATAGTACGCTGTTTGTTCTCTGTGCGGTTGACAGGTTCGCTCCCTCACTCCCCTGGCGTGCACGTCCTCTGGGGTGGGTGAGGGAATCTTTGGAAGAGACCCACAACCCCTGGCCATCACCAGCTGTGTCAGCCTTCCACTTTCAATAGATTGTCCACCACAGGCAGGGGGCCAGGTGAGAGCCACGGGCAGGCGTGGCCCTCCCTGCCCTGTCTGATCTCTCGCTTTTGCCTCTGCCCGTGCCCAGGGCTGGAGCCAACAGTGGTAATCCACGGTGGGAGCACCTGAGGTCAGCATCCCTTGGTCCAGCTGTGTTTGCTAGTTCCAGATGCCGTCTGGCTGGGGAGCTTCCCCCTCGTCGTTTTCACTTCTGTTGTTTCTGAAGCTCCAGCACTTTCTCTTCCAGTCGCCTCCTAATCCTATCCCTCCTTTGCACTGCATTTTCTGAAAGGCCAATGTCCCTGCTCAGTTCACATTTTGAATTCCGAAGGAGGACCAGTCCTGTTTATCCTCATCCCACAGTGACTTCACCTCTTGGCCTCAGGCTTCTCATCTGAGAAATGGGAAGAATTATGCCTTCCCCATAGGGGGCCGGGAGATTGCAGGAAAGACTGGAACAGTTGTTGGTGTTATGTCTAGGTCTGTGTGTCCTAGGTTGTGATATACAATGTGTTTCTTACTGTGGGTCGTGGTCAGAGGGTTTGAAAGCTGTTGATATACTGAAGAGTTACCCAACACCTGATGCTGTTCTAAGCACCTTACACGTATCCACTCAATCCTACAACCCTGTGAGTCCCCGTCTGTGCCCCCTAATGAGGCACATGGGGGCTAAGTGGTTTGTCCAGGGTCCCCCAAACAATAGGAGATAGATAGAAGCTTACAAGTGCTATATTGCCCCTAGCAAGGATCTGATCTGACTCAAGTCTGCTTCTTCTTCCCACCCACCAACCCCTACAGACCAGCCAGTTAGTCTAGGCCATCGAAATGCAACATGGGGCTCTAACCCAGCTGGTGGCCGAGCGGGGCAGCGAGGGTTCTCAGCAATCGTTGTCAGCAGAAGTGTCCACACGGTGGCAGTGTGGTTCACACAGTCTCCTCAGCGGACCAGGCAAGCTGGGCACGGCCCTGACGCACCAGCTCCCTTGGGTCCACTGGGCAGGGGACAGGTGTGGGAGACAGGTGCATCTCAGTGACCACATGTCCGAGGATTTCATAGCTGGAGGGAGGCACTTAAGAAAAAAGTCAACGAAGAGAGAGGTAGCGGGCCACAGTCTAAGCTCATAGAATTTTCAAGAGGTGTTTCTCCTCGAGTATCTTTGTTTTCAGTTTCCATCTTGAGGATAATTTGTGTGTTTTTTATTCAAAAAAATTTTAAACGTTTATTCATTTTTGAGACACAGACAGAGCATGAGCAGGGGAGGGGCAGAGAGAGAGAGGGAGACACAGAATCCAAAGCAGGTTCCAGGCTCTGAGCTGTCAGCACAGAGCCTGACGTGGGGCTCGAACTCATGAACCATGAAATGCCGTATGCCTAACCGTATGCCTAACCGACTGAGACACTCAGGTGCCCCTATTTTACAGGTATTCTAGAGTCCAGGGCCTGGTCCAGTTCTTCTCAGCCACCACAAAAGTCCACTGATGTGTATGTAAAGCAGAGAGCCCACCGTTGTGGGCTGAACGTTTGTGTCCTCCCCGAATTCATATGTTGAAGCCTTAACCCCCAGTGTGATGGTGTTTGGAGGTGGGGCCTTTGAGGGATAATTAAATTTAGATCAGTCATGAGAGTCGGGTCTCCATGATGGCACCAGTGTCCTTACACTTACAAGAAGAGGAAGAGAGACCGGAGCTCGCTCGCTCGCTCTCTCTCTCTCTCTCTGCCATGTGAGAACATGAGAAGATAGCAAGAAGGTGGCCATGTACAAGTCAGAAAGAGGGCTTCCCCCAGGAACTGAATCCACCAGCCCCTTGATCTTGGATTTCCAGCCTCCATAACTATGAGACCTAAATGTCTGTTGTGCAAGCCACTCAGTCTGTGGTATTTTGTTAATGGCATCAGAGCTGACTGAGACACCCGCCAAGAGTAAGAAGATACATATTTTTTTCTTCTTTTGAGCCAGGATACGATGCTGTAAAAATAGCCTTTGGATTTAATAAAAATCCTAACTCTATGATACCTATATATATATTTTTAAAATTTTTAAACGTTTATTTTTTTTTGAGAGAGACAAAGACAGTGAGTGGGGGAGGGGCAGAGAGAGGGAGACACAGAATCGGAAGCAGGCTCCAGGCTCTGAGCTGTCAGCACAGAGCCTGACATGGGGCTCAAACCCACGGACCACGAGATCGTAATAACGTGAGCTGAAGTGGGGCGCTTAACCAACTGAGCCACCCAGGCGCCCCTAGACCTTGTTTCTTTAAATGTGTAGAATGAGTATAAAATTGAAATCTTATGCAACTGTAAGCATTAAAATGCCCAACATTGTTGGGGTGCCTGGGTGGCTCAGTCAGTTGAGTGTCTAACTTCAGCTCAGGTCATGATCTTGCGGTTCGTGGGTTTCAGCCTGCGTGGGGCTCTATGCTGACAGCTTGGAGCCTGGAGGCTGCTTCAGATTCTGTGTCTCCCTCTCCTTCCACCCCTCACTCGCTTACACACTCTCTCTCTCTCTCTCTCTCTCAAAAATAAACAAACGTTAAAAAAACCCTGAACCATTGTTTTAAAAAAATGCCAATATTCTTGGCACATAGTAGGCCCACACTGTGTGCATAGTAGGCACGCACACTAAAGGACATTTCAGAGAGGATGCGTTTGGCTGTAAGAAACAGAATGCTTACCCAAAAGTGGCTTAAATGGTAGAGATTTATTACCCTATTAAATGAGAAGTCTGAACGTAGGTAGTTTCAGGTGATGAATTCAGGATTCAGTGATGTTAGGGCACCGGGTCAGCTTTTCTGCAACTTTCTTGGCCTTCTCCCACCTCCAGCGTGGCTCTCCTGGCTGCAAGCGTCCTACCCTTCCATCAAATCCTCCCAAAGCAAGTGGGTTTCTCATCCCCCGTGATGTGGCTTTTAAAAATCAGGCAGGACAATCTTTCCCTGAAACCCTCCTTACTTCTGCCTGACCAGTAGTGGATGACACGGCCTCTTCTAAACCAGTAACTGGCCAAGGGATATGGATTAGACCCATGGCAGGGTTCGCTCTCTGGAGCTGGGCCCACCTTCCCTGAGCCCCTCTAGCTGTATACACTCTGAACAAAATCAGGAAGCTGCTAGCCTGCAAGCAGTGAGGGAATGGCTACTGGGAAGGTAGCTGGTGTTATCAGAATTAGCTGAAGTTGCTGGAAACTTCTAGAAAGCAGTAAAATAAAGTACACCTAGTATGAGCAAATGAGTTCAGACCACTCAGTGGTTCAGGTGATGGGAAGGTCAGGAGAGAGGAGAGCCAGGGGCAGAACTTTATGGAAGGGTAGGGTGGTGGAGACTGTGGTCTTACACAGTAATAACATTTTACATCGAGCCCCGGCTTTTTAGCTGTAGACTGCATTTCCCAACCTCTCTGGCCGTGTAACTAGGTGGGGGGAATGGAAGTCATTTGTGCAACTTCCAGGCTGTTCCTTTAAAGTAAGGGTCAGCACACTTTTTCTTTAAATGTCCAGATGGTAAATACTTTAGGCTTTGCAGGCCCTAAGGTCTCTGCTGCAACGCCCCAGCTCTGTTGTGGAAAGCGCAAAAGCAGAAATGGGCAAATGCGTAGATGAATAAGCATGTCTGGGTCTCAATAAAACTTTATTTACACAAACAGGTAGTAGGCCAGATTTGGCCCATGGGTTACCACCAACCTCTGCTTTGCCAGCCTCTGCTTTAAAAGGATGGGGCATGGGGCCACCCGGCTGGCTCAGCCAGGGGAGTGTGCGACTCTTGATTTGGGGGTCGTGAGTTCGAGCTCCATGTTGGGTGTAGAGACTACTTAAAATAAATAAGTAATTAAAAAACAATAAATAAAAGGATGGGGGCACGCCATCCCTTTCTCTCTAGTTGGAATGTGGGTGTGTCGGCTGGAGCTGGAGTAACTACTTTGGACCACGGTGTTCAGGTCCTTTGTTGAAAATGGTGGAGAAAAATGGTAGGAGTTTGAGTCCCTCACTCTGCGGAGCCACGTACCCGCTCTGCACTGGTCATCGTGACTGTTGCGTTTGGGGAGGACTAAGCGCATCTTTTGTCCATCACTCGTGGTTTGGGTCTTGCAATGGCCACCATATTAATAGCTTAGCTCCCTTATTTCAGAGACCCTAAGGGGCCATCAGATACACATTGCGCAATCATTTCACGTGTCACTAAGAAACAAGACCACCGCTGTGCCTCTTATTAAGCTTTGTTTCTCCACTCCAGATCCACTCTGCCATATTGTGCTTTGTGATGACAGCACTAGAGAGAGACCTGTGAGCTACACCGTGCCTTTGCCTGTTGGCCAGCTTCCGCCACTCAGGGCCATTGGAGGGAAACAAGAAGGCGGGAGGAGGGAGAAGGGACTTGCTCCTTCCTCTTTGCTTCCCGTTCTTACTACTGTCCGGAGCACTGGCTCCTCTCCCAGGCGGCAGCCGTTGGTTCCAGCCTCCAGCTTTCCTCGGGACCTCAGAACTGGATTCATCATATGCCTCGAGAGGTACCGACACTAGGCAAGTCGTGCCTCCTTTTCAGAGGTCTGGGTTCCGGCCCGAGGTGGCAGGGATGCTGCTGGGTTTGCACATATTGTCCCTGAGTTATCTCTGTGTTCCCTTTGCCTTTTTGGTCCTCAATGCCTATATTATAAATTATCTCTCTCTCTCCATATATATATATATATATATATATATATATATATATATATATATATATATATATATATATATATATATATATATATGCATACACACATATATATGTATATATATAAAGTTTTATTTATTTTTGAGAGAGAGAGCAAGCATGAGCAGGGGAGGGGCAGAGAGAGAGGGAGACACAGAATCCGAAGCAGGCTCTAGGCTCTGAAGCTGTCAGCACAGAGCCCGACGCAGGGCTCGAACCCATGAACTGTGAGATCTTGACCTGAGCCAAAGCCGGATGCTTAACCAACTGAGCCACCCAGGTGCCCCCAACAAATTCTCTATATTAATTGTCCTCATCTGAAATGCGTCGTGTAGCTTGTGTTTCTGATTGACCCCGGAATAATGAAACCATTTTTCTCATCACTTACAGTTCTTATTTTATGCTTATTGAAAGAGTTCTTTTTGACTGATTGATTGATTTTTAAAGATCTTATTTATTTTTTTAAGTTTACTTATCGATTTTGAGAGAAAGAGAGAGAGTGCACAGAAGGGGCAGAGAGAGGGAGAGAAAGAGAATCTCAAGCAGGCTCCATGCTGTCAACGCAGAGCCCGATGCGGGGACTCTAACCCACAAACTGTGGGATAATGCCCTGAGCCAAAGTTAGATGCTTAACTGACTGAGCCACCCAGGTGCCCCTTTAAAGATTTTATTTTTAAGTAATCTCCACATGCAACATGGGACTTGAACTTACTACCCCAAGATCAACAGTCCCGTGCTTTACCTACTGAGCCAGCCAGATGCCCCTCCTTTTGATTTATTTAAAGAAAATTTAATATATGTCTTGTGTACATATAAAAAAAATACTAGTGAATATATTTGATAAGAAATTTCTTTTAAAAAAATGTTTGTTTTTTTATTTATGAGAGAGAGAGAGAGAGAGAGAGTGCATGAGAAGGGCAGGGAGAGGGAGACAAAGAGTCCCAAGCAGGCTCCACTCGCTGTCACGAACTGTGAGGTCATGACCTGGGCCGAGGTCAAGAGTCCGGCCGCTCAACTGACTGAGCCATCCAGGCGCCCCGATGGAACTTTCAGTACAAAGATATGATGGATGAAATCACTGGTTATTGGTGGTCGTACTCAATCTCCAGCCCCTCTCTCCTTCCCCGGAGGTGAGAGGGTGGGGCTAAAAGTTCCAGTCCTCCCATCACCCGGATGGTTGCCCCAGCAACCAGCTCCCATCCTTAGGGGTTTTCCAAAAGTCCCCACATAAACGGAAACTCCAGGGTGGCTCATAGGGCCTTGGTTCGAATAGCAAAAGACACCTTTATTGCTCTTGTCACTTAGGAAATTCCAAGGGTTTTAGGAGCTCTGTGCCAGAAATGGGGATGAAAACCAAATATATTTTCCTTATTTTGAGTCACAGTATCACAGGTGGAAATGGAAGTAGATCAGGGCAAGGAGTTTATGTAATCCCTCAGCCCCGCTCTACTTTCTGTATCCTGAGGACTCTTACTGCTTAAGTGTATGGTCTGTTTTCTCTGTTGGACTATGAACTCCATGAGGAAAGGGATTCTGATTCTTTTATTCTCCATTTTAGCCCTAGATGCCCAGTAAAAGTTGTTTTTTTTTAAAGATTTTATTACTTTATTGCTTAAAAAAAAATATTTTAAGTAATCCCTACACCCAATATGGGGCTGGAACTCACAACCCTGAGATCAAGAGTTGCATGCTCTGCTTAGCCCTGAGCCTGAACACGGTTGGCATTCAGCAAATGTGTGTTAAAAGACGGAGAAAGAAGAATGGAGTGAGAGGTCCTTCAGTTTTGGTGTATGAATGGAAGTCCCTTAACCCTGTCCCCAAGAATGGCCCTCTTTGAGGCTTGGGTTAGTCAGGATTCTTCTGCGTTACAGTAGGCGGTTAGGTTCAAACAAGATACCTGGAGGCCAGCAAGGAGGAAGTTATGGCCAGCTGTCAGGGCCCTGTCCTGGCAGCATGCCACAAGAAGCCAGATCAAAGCAGACAGGCTCAAGATGGCAGGCGTGCGCCGTAACAGGAAACCTCTGACCATATTAGGAAGAAAAAGTGTGAAACCCTGTTTCTCTGCTGCAAGTAATGAATATTTTGCCCCCTAGTTCCCAACTGCCGATAAAAGATAGGAACCCAAACCCCAGGGACACAGCTGTCTTTCTCTCTCTTGAGCTTGCTGGAGCTCACATCTCAATAGCGTACTTTCCTTTTAATAAACCTTCCTGCTTGTGTTGCGTGTCCGTTGTGCTGCGTGTCTGTCTTTGAATTCTTCTTGTGACAAGACCGAGAACCTTTGGCGACTTTTGGGAGGGGCTGGGTCGAGGCCCCATGGCTGCTCGGTCTCCACAGTTCACCCAGCAAGGTCAGGAACCAACTCAAACCAGCTCACGAAAAGGGACTTATTAGCTCACATAACTGGCATGTTCAGGGATGCAGCTAGCTTAGGTACAGTGGGATCAGGACCCAAATAATGTTGGGGAGCTCTGTGGGCTTTCCATTGCTTGTTTTGATTTCCTCATCGTGTTGATTTCATTCTCCATGTCGTGGGAGAGATGCCTACTACCAGTCACAAGAAGTCCAGCTTTGGGTTGACAGTCTGAAAATAGGAAAGTCCCTCTCCCTCCCAGTGTCCATCCGTCAGGTCTCAGGAAAGACTCTGATTGGACCTGTTTGGGTCACATGTCCGACTGTAGGGCAGTCTCCGATTGGCCAGTCTGCATTATGTGTCTGACTACCCCTCACCCCCACTCCCTGCCTCCACCGTGATGGGTGGTCCCATAGAGTTGGGTGGACATTGAGTGGGTTCTCCAAAGGAAGGCGTGTGGATCACAAACGTGCAGGTAGTGAGGGCTCTTTGACTCAAGTCCAATAATCCTTCCATTTGCCATATCCCTTCTTGATCAATTCATGCCTGACAAAGTTGGGAAGACTTTGATGCTGGAGGAGAGTCCTTTGATCAAAAAAAGTTGTGCTGGGCCAGTTTCGTTTTGCCTAGGCGAAAGTCCCTTTCAAGTGCAGAGCGTTTGATCTCAGTGGAATACTGGGTTGTCTTGCTGATGCGCACAAATGTACGATAGTTAGCAGGCTACCTGTGGTTTTACTGAGGCAAAGACGGACATCAGACTCCTGAGTTTCCACCAGTTAGTTTCAGGCAAGCACATAACAAGGGCTGAGTCTCCATGGACTCGCTTCCTTTATTTAACTGGCTCGTGCTTCTCTTTCCTTCACTTTTATTTATTTTCTTACAATTATTTTTTAAAGTATTTATTTATTTACTTATTTTTATTTATTTAATCTCTACACCCAACGTGGGGCTCGAACTCATGACCTTGTGATCAAGAGTTGCATGCTCTTCTGCCTGAGCCAGCCGGGCGCCCTCCACTTTTCTTTTTCATCGATCCCTCAGCATATGCATATTAAATGGTGCAATACCATAGCTATATTTTACCAAGAGTTTTTCGATGAGTGTGCTTTGTAATTATCTTTGTAATTACAAAAAGCTTATTAACATTTGCTATTACAGGGGTGCCTGGGTGGCTCAGTCGGTTGAGCGTCCGACTTCGGCTCAGGTCGTGATCTCACAGCTCGTGAGTTGGAGCCCTGCGTCGGGCTCTGTGCTGACGGCTCGGAGCCTGGAGCCCGCTTCAGATTCCGTGTCTCCCTCTCTCTCTGCCCCAAACCCACTCGCATTCTGTCTCTGTCTCTCTCAAAAATAAATAAACATAAACAAACCAAAGTTGCTATTACAAATATTGTATCTGCTCTTATAAGTGTACCTTCACTGGAGCCACCTCATAGCCACCCTGGGGTGACTATCCCTGTTATCTATTGCTGTGTAACAAACCACCCCAAAACTTAGTGGCGTAGCACAGGGATCATTTTCCTCCCAAGTATGACATTTGGGTGGGGCTCGGCAGGGATAGCTCATCTCCACTCCACATGGGGAGCCCAGTTGGGACTGGAGGATCTATTTCCAAGATGGCGCACCCATATGGTGCAAGTTGGTCCTGGCTATTAGCTGGAAGCTCGGCTAGATGCTTCAATTCGTCTTTACGTGGGCCTCTCTCAGTATGCTGGCTGGGTTCCTAGAGAAGTAGTGGAGGTTGCCAGTCTCCAAGGGCCTGTGCCCAGAAATTGGTGGGGCATCACTGCCACCATGTTCTTTTGGTCCAAAAAGTCCCAGAAGCCACCCTAGTTCAAGGGGAGGGAGCAGAGACCTCACATCTTGATAGGAATTGTCATAAAGTCTTTGGCCATCTTTAACCTACCACAGTGCTTCATAGCACAGGCTTCTGGGCACCTTTTCCTTTCCTGATAGACTGACTTATTTAAAACTTAAACATGGCTGGTGTTAAGGAGCTCATCTCATACATTTTTGTAGTTGCTTTCTTTCTTTCTTTCTTTCTTTCTTTCTTTCTTTCTTTCTTTCTT
>NC_064809.1:127163670-127238445 GCF_023721935.1 Panthera uncia
CTTTCTTTCTTTCTTTCTTTCTTTCTTTCTTTCTTTCTTTCTTTCTTTTTTTTAATGTTTATTCATTTTTGAGAGAGAGAGAGAGAAAGAGCAGGGTAGGGGGAACAGACAGGAGAGGGGGACAGAGGACCCGAAGCGGGCTCTGCGCTGACAGCAGAGACCCTGGTGAGGGACTTGAACTCAAGAACCGCGACATTATGACTGAAGTCGGAAGCCTAACCAACTGAGCCACCCAGGTGCCTCCGTCGTTGCTTTATTTTTAAACTACAACAACAGACTACCACACACTGAAATTTCAAGATAGATTGCATTGCCATTAATTTTTTTCTGGTGGCGAGACTCTTCTGCATCTAATGAATTTATAATAATTTGGAACGACCCGAGAGACTGGTCTGAGACTGTGACATCTCAAAGAGAATGAAAAAACAGGTGACAGACTTCTGAAACATTTTGCACGGAGCACTAAACTTGGGGCCTTCTCCAGAAGAGCAGGCGAATCAGTTTTACTTATGCAGAACTGAGAAAGGAGCGAGACAGGATATTCTGCTGGTCTTTTCTTCCCTGCTTAAATACATCTGTTACATGCTGTTTTTTATTTCAGGGTTGATGGATTGGTCGTGTGATGTACTTGGATTAAATACTTGGGCTAAAGCATCTCATATATTTGCCCATCAGCTTCACTCTGTGGCAGATTTACATTCCGTCTGGGGTGCCAGATTGAATTAAATGCTTCTTTAAAGCCTGCAGTCTGACAAAAGCCTTGCCCCGCTCAGCATTTTTACTGTATTAAAAAAATAAGCATCTGCAGGGAAATGATGTAGCCTACGGTTTCTTTTCTCAGGAAGAATCCAATTTGGCTCTTGGGGATGATGTTGTAATTGGTCAGAGAACTGAGGATCCTAACTGAGGCTGAAGCCTGGAGAAAGGTGGACAGTCCAGACTCCAGGTCCCCATCTGAACCATCCCGCCCCGCCTGTATCACAGGATGTCTGGTTGATGGAGTGGCTGAATACTGTTTCTGAGGGTATGTTTTGTGTAACCGGCACTTTGACACTCCTCTGCCATCCTGTGGGACCACACACACTTCACCGTGTCTTAGGTTTGAAGGATTGTTTGCTCTCTTAATGTCTTGTCACCCAGTGTTCATGAGAAGGGAGCCCACAGGTGATGAGATGGCTGTTTTCACGACTTAATATTTAGAGGACGGCTGGAAGGAGGTGGATTTTCGAAGCAAATCACCTGTGTAATTGTTCTCAGCCTGAGAATGGAGGCTAGGATAGGAATATCTACCCCTTAGGGTTGTGGCAACAGTTAACGCAGGTAAAAGCTGGTTAGTGCATGTGTTAGTTACCTATCGCTGTGTAACAAAACGCCCCCCTCACAAAACCCCCCACAAAAACTTAGCAGCTTAAAACAACAGGCATTATGTCAAAGTTTCTGTGGGTCAGGAATCTGGGAGCGGTTTAGGTGGGGGGTTCTGACTCAGGGTGTCTCATGAGGCTGCGTTCAAGGTGGTGGCCATCACTGTAGTCATCCAAGGGCTGGGTGGGAGTAGGTCTGCTTCTAGGCTTACGCACATGGCTCTTGGCAGATCTCAGTTCCTTACGTGGACCTCTCCATCCATGCCTGGATGGCCTGAGCCAGCGACTCGAGAGGGAGAGAGAGAGAGAGAACAGCCTCTTGGTGGGTGAATGCTCTAGTCTTTTCATAACCTGAGCAAGTGATGGAACAGAGAGAGAGAGAGAGAGAGAGAGAGAGAGAGAGAGAAAGAAAGAAAACAGTCTCTTGGTGGGTGAATGCTACAGTCTTTTTATAACATAACCTTGAAAATTACATCCTGTCACTTCTTTTTCTAAATGTATTTATTTTGAGAGAGAGAGAGAGAAAGAGCGAGCGCACGAGCAGGGGAGGGGCAGAGAGAGAATCCCAAGCAGGCCCCGAGCTATCATTGCAGAGTCCGATGCTGGGCTCGGTCTCACGAACCCAGAGATCATGACCTGAGCCAAGATCAAGAGTCGGAGGCTTAACCGACTGAGCCACCCAGGTGTCCCAACGTCCTGTCACCTCTGCTCTATTTGCTGGAAGCGAATCACTCAGTTCCACTCACACTCGGCAGGAGGGGAATTAGTCCATCTCTCTGAGGATGTATCAAAGAGTTTGTGACCCTGTCTTTAAAACCACCACGACACAGTTTTGGGGACGCAGTCAGTACTCAATAAATGACTAGAAGTTGGAATTGGTTTAGCAGACAAAGTCACGTCTTGGTGACTCAATTGGCTACGCCCTCACTTTCATCAGACCAAAGGACTTGGGGGCTCCACAGTGGGTTGGAGATTACACCCAGGGAACCTCCACAAGAAAACGAGGATTTTTCTCTTTCCTTTTCTACCACTTGGGGAGGGGGGATGCTTCCAGAGATCTCCTCTCTTGTGCTGGGTCAGTGAGTCTAAACACTGCAGGAAAGGAATACACATCACTTAAAATTCCCTTCTCTAGACTGGCCATGTCTAGTCCCTTGACACTGGGTGCAGGGGTTTCCCAACTTGGGAGAGGGATAAAACCATGGGCACCCCCGGGACCAGGGGCAGAGCATGTCCCCTGGGAGGGTCACCCCCCGCCCCCCCGCCATCCTCTCACCCCTAGCAATTTTAAATCCCAAAAGCAGAGATGATTTTTTATTTTTTAAAAAACGAGAGGGAGAGCGTGAGAGAGAATCCCAGGCAGGCTCTGCATTGCCAGCTGAGAACCCAACTCGGGGCTCAATCCCGTGACCTGTGAAATTGCGACCTGTGCTGAAATTGAGAGCCGGCTGCTTAACCAACTGAGCCACTCAGGCATCCCCCCCAGAGATGATTAAAAAGAAAGAAAGTATTTATTTCACTATAGAGTGTAACCACAAATTTGGACAAAAGAGAAAGGAAAAAAAAAAAAAAGCCTCCACAAGCCTAATACCACTACTGTTGACATTTTACGATCTGTCCTTGCCAGAGTCTCCCCTGTGGGTGGCTTTCTAGTTTTATATAGTTCTAAGTAGTTCACAACTATAATTTCATGTCCTGCTTCTTTCCGCTGGACTTTGTCACACGTGTATCTTTACCGCACGGTCTTCACCTCTGGGCGTTTTTGAGAGCCGCGTAGTATTTTGTTGGGTGAATGTCCATAGTTTGCTTGGCTAGTCCTTTTTCTCACTGGCACAGAGCCCAACGCGGGGCTTGAACTCACGAACTGTGAGATCAGGATGTGAGCCGAGATCAGGAGTCAGGATGCTTAACTGACTGGAGCCACTCAGGCGCCTCTACCCCTTTAAGAGTCCCATTAATGAAATATGGCTGGGGTGGGGGTGGCTGGCTGTCCTGGTTGGTGGAGAGGAGGACGCTTGATCTCGGGGTTGTGAGTTCGAGCCCCCCATTGGGTGTAGGGATTACTTAAGGAAAAAAAAAAAGGAAAAAAGAAATTTCACCTGAAACCAATATTACACTATATGTTAACTAAGTGGAATTTAAGAAACTTAACTATGGGCTGGAAATGTAAAACCTTTTCCTCTGGGGAATCATTTCATGGCTTCTAAACTTGGGACAGTCCTTTCTTTTGTCATAGCACCGCTTCTCCACCTCCAGTTTTTGTGTGGCTTTTTTTTTTCTTTTGTCTTTATTTTTGAGAGAGAGAAACAGTATGTGAGTGGGGTAGGGGCAGAGGGAGACAGAGGCAGAATCTGAAGCAGGCTCCAGGCTCTGAGCCGTCAGCACAGAGCCCGATGCGGGGCTCGAACCCACGAACCATGAGATCATGACCTGAGCCGGACTTGGATACTTAACCAAATGAGCCACGCAGGTGCCCCCAGTTTCTGTATGGCTTTTAAAAAATTCCTCAGGAATTAATTTCGAAGTATAGCATGAACTAGGGGTTTGAAATGAGATTTCTTTTTGAATTTTTTTTTTTAACATTTATTTTTGAGACACAGACAGCATGAACGGGGGAGGGTCGGAGAGAGAGGGAGACATAGAATCCGAAGCAGGCTCCAGGCTCCGAGCTGTCAGCACAGAGCCCGACGCGGGGCTAGAACTCACGAACTGCGAGATCATGACCGGAGCCGAAGTCGGACACTTAACCGACTGAGCCACCCAGGCGCCCCTATTTTCTTTTCCAAATTACTTATCAGTTTTACAAGGAAAATACCAGGGAAGGCATCTCTAATCAGCTAACCCATGAAACCATGTCTTATGAAACACAAACAAGGCTGGCTGAAATTCTGATGGAATTCACGATCTGGCAGATGATGGGAGCAGATGTCACACAGGCATCAGTGAATTATTTGTTGAAGGACCTTGAACTTTTATTGGCACAAGGAGCTTACCGCCGTTGGTAACTGGTTAGGTGTGTGATGTGTGTGACCTTACAGGACAGTCTGAATTCAAGGATTTGTTTTACAAAACGTTTTGGAAAAGGGCGGCCAGGCTGACGGGCCCCATATCTGGTTTACATGTAATTTGTATGAACTATGGCGAACCCAGCCCCCTGGGGTTAGAGAGAGATCCTTAGATGGCTCAGCCCTGGACAAATGATGCCAAGTATCGTCCCAGGGAAGTACTCCCCTCCAGGCTCAGACTGCCGAGTGTCACTACTGTAACTGCACGACTGGAGGGAGAGGGGTCTGCAGACAAGCAGTGGGCCTGGGGGCGGAGGCTGAAAGAGGAAGAGGATGTTCCCAGAAAAGGGCCCTGGATCCAGAAAGCCTGTGTCCCTTGAATTCTGAACACATACGTGGACAGTAAGAACCAGTGAAGAAGCAATCATTTAGGGTCCTGAGCTTTGAAAGATCACCATGATTATTTTATGTACAAATGCTTTCCTTTCCATGATCTACTCCTAAATGGGACGAAAATGCCTGACAGGAGTGTAGGAAGGGAGCAGATCTCTGGGGAGGAAGAAGAGCGAGAAGAGGTAAGAGAACCAGAAAGTAATCGCATTGTTTATTGTACAAATGCAGTTGGAAATGCCTCCTTGCTGAGCCAGGCTCCGTACAAACAGCAGGCGAATCACCTCAGAAAGAATCCTCTCTGAAAGATAGCATGGTGACAGTTTTACAAAACGTGCTCGGGCAGGCCAGAGGCAGAGTGTTGTTCGGGATGCCAGAGGGCAAGGGCACGGTGCCGAGCAGGAGGGAAGAGAAGAGAACGCAGAGGTTGAAGATTAAGTCGGGGAGTGCAGTCTTGGGGCGGGCGCAGCTCTGAATACAGCTGCTCAGGGAGAAACCTGTTTAGATAAGGTGGCTTGGCAGGAGCTGTCCCGTCTCTGCCTGGTGACAGCGGCTGGGCCTAAGATGATAAACTGGGCTGGCCCCCCTGGGTTCTGGGAACAGAGGCCGTGCTGAGGTGGGCAGGGTGGAGGCCTCAGGGCCACCCCAGACAGGGGCTCGTGGGAGTCACCTACCCTCTCTGGGCTGATATCTTCATCAAGGGTGACAGTCCCACCTGCCTGAGATGGTTGAGGACAATAGAGCGTCTGCTTTATAAAGTGCCTGCCACAAACCCTTAGGAAGATGAGGACAGTTCCGCCTGTGACACGATCTGCAGGCGGGATCCTGGTTCATCTGAAGAGAAGACCAGAAGGAAATGGAACCGCTGGGTGCTTGACGGGGACGGAACTGAGCCAGCCTGGTGCTCAAGGACAGTCCACTTGCGGATGGGCCTGGCTGTGGGAGGCGACCCCGCCTCCCAGGCACCAGACCGGAGGGGAGACCACTGGCTGGCCTCCCTCAGCCTTGACATGCCCCCTGCGTGTTCTCTTGGTCACTGTGACAATCTGAGTGGTCTTCGGCAACCACAATGGTGGGACAGAGGCGCAGCTATGGGCCTGGGTGGGAGAAGGCTGGCTGTCACAACTCTTCCTTGTTGCTGTCGTGGGGCTGGAGCAGCGGAGGCCCTGGGGCCAGGGGGCCACCCTCGGGCCCCTGGGCCCCGTCCTCACGGCGCCTGCCCACGGTGGCATAGTCCTGCGGGAACCTGCGCTCCGCTCCGTGCCGCCGGAGGCTCTCAGTTCCCACGAGCCCCTGCGTTCTCAGGTACCCCTGCTGGCAGAAGGGAGGCAGCTTCTGGTGTGTTAGGGCAAACAGGAAGCAGGACTCTACACAGAAGCGAAAGGAGATAAATGAATAAGATGGAAGAGGAGGAGGGGCTGCCGACGTCCCGGGGCCTCACCCAGGCCTTGAGCTGGGAGCTCACTTTTGTGGGTACCTCCCATCCGATCTGAGTAGCCACGGATCTCGTCCCTCCCCGAGGTTCCAAGAATAGGAGGCTTCCCGGACATTCTGGAAGAATAAGGCTCCAAATGGAAAGCAAAAACCACAGATATGACTCAGCTCCTAGGGGTCTGGGCCCAACATGGTGCTCTGCAGGGAGCCAGCCCCAGCTGGGAGCTCGGCCACCCTGAAGCAGACCCCTCAGCCTTTTCTTCTAGAAGCTGGCCTGGCTGGGGCCAGGAGCTGGGTGGTCGGTCAGTCCTATTCTGAGCTCAGAGCTGCCTGCGAGGATTTATCCACCTCAGCAATATCTGGGTTGCACATACCGTGTGTAAAGCACTGTGCGAAGCACGGTGTTCTAAGCACCATGCGGGGCGGGCAGAGGAAACTGGCAAACCCTCGTCTGTACCACAGCAGAGAGTTGGCACACAGATCCAGTCTGCTCTATCAGGAAACAGCTGTGGATGTTTATGATCCAGAGATATGAAGAAACCACCAGAAGAGCGAGAAGTAGTTCCTTCTGGGGAACGAGGGTGTAAGTGAGAAGTCTTTTAGCTAAGCGCTTATGTAACTTTCACTTACAAAACAGAAAAGACGAAACAGATAGGGGCTCAGTCTTCTCAGGGATTTAGAGACAAGATGAGAAGGAGCAAATGTCCAAAACTGTCTTGAGGCTTAGATCTCAAAAACAAAAAACAACCCCCTCCCTCCCCCCTCCCCCGCCCACCCCAAACAGGCACATTACAAAGGACGTTGTGAGGCTTGCATGGGTGAACAGGCTGTAGGGAGCTACACGGATAGTATTTCCTATTTTATTTCTGACTTATGCACGGACGGCCCATGGGAGAACGGCCCTGAGCAGGGAAGACCGCAGGTGCAGGGGAGGACGGCGGAGCGGCAGACTTTTGGCAAGCACCACCTTCCGGTGACATACGTCACCCCTTCTGCAGGGGCCAGGGGGCGGAGGAGCCCAGCAGAATCTGGGGCCAAAGCTAGCAGCTGCACATCAGCTAAGGGGGTCGAGGAGAGCCCGCTTCCCTGCCAGCTGGCCCCGAGGCGGGAGGACTCTTCCAAGGTAAAGGCAGTGAGGCTCAGTGGCTTGCAGTGCTGAGCAGGATCTGGGGGGTGGGAGCCAGGAGGCTGCAGGGCCCAGATGAGGCACTGTGGTGGCCGTGCCCCAGGGTGGGATACACTCCCTAACAGGCACGGTCGTCTTCGTGTACTCCCAAAACCTCGAGAAACAGGCAGGGATTTTGTCGCTGAGATCTTTAGACCTGTATCACGTAATTTCCTGTGCAAGCGCGTGGTCACGGTTGATAGTCTGCGGATGCCAGCCCTTCAAAGCTGCTTAGCCCTGCGTTACGAATTACCTCTGAGCATCTACGTATATTTAGACTATGAATTTAAACTATTGTTTCAAGCCATCCCTCTCTTTAAAAAAAGTGTTTTTTAATGTTTATTTTTGAGAGAGAGAGAGACAGACAGACAGACAGACAGACTGTGAGTGGGGGGCGGACAGACAGAGAGGGAGATACAGAATCTGAAACAGGCTCTAGGCTCTGAGCTGTCAGCACAGAGCCCAATGCGGGGCTGGAACTCATGAACTGTGAGATCATGACCTGAGCTGAAGTTGGATGCTTAACCGACTCAGCCACCCAGGCGCCCCAAGCCATCTCTCTTAATATATGCATTTTGATTTCAAAGTTGACTGAGGCTGTTGAGAGGACACCGACCATCTGTAACCTGATTTGATAGCAATAGTGCCTGATATACAACTGATGTTCAAAAGATGTTTGCTGAACACAAAAGAGTGGATGTCCTAGGCATTCAGGGGGGTTTAAAAAAAGACAAAAATTTGGCTTGTCTCCCTCTGGATCGTCAGTTCTCCCTCTGGATCGTCAGACTTCTGTCAATGCTATCTTCCAGTTCACCAATTCTCTCTTCACCTCTGTCTAAAGCGCTACTTTATCTTTAGGTTGAGTTTCTAATTACACATTTTTTTTCACTTCCAGAAGTCTTACTTGGATCTTTCTGAAAGCTGACCAGTCAATTATATTTTTAAGAATCTGTTTGTTTCCTTATATGTTTAATTTTTTAAAATTTATCTTAAAGTTTATCTATTTTGAGAGAGTGAGAGTGAGTGCACATGCATGAGCAGGGGAGGGGCAGAGAGAGACAGAGAGAGTCCCAAGCAGGCTCCATGCTGCCAGTGCAGAGTCTGACTTGGGGCTCAAACTCCCCAACCGTGAGATCACGACCTGAGCTGAAATCAAGAGTCAGATGCTTAACTGACTGAGCCACCTAGGCGCTCCATTTTTCTTACATATTTTAGACAGACTTTGTCTCCTCTGTTTGTAACTGTTCCAATTCCCACAGTTTTTTTTGGTTTGATCCCACAGTTTGTTTTTTCTACTGACGCTCCCTCATGGCTATTTGTGTCCTTATATGTTAAGTGCTTTTTGCTTGGTGGGGGAGGGACACGGGTTCACCTTAACCTGGAGCTTCATCTGTGGGAATGTTTTTTTGAGTCCTAGTTTTAAAGTGTGTTTCTTCACAGAAGACTTGCATTTACTTCTGTGATTTTTGCACACCGATGGTGTGAAGTTTGGCCCCAAACTCACATGAGCGAGGCTTAGTGGTTAGAAACTCTCAGGAGAGGGGCGCCTGGGTGGCTCAGTCAGTTGAGCGTCCGACTTCAGCTCAGGTCATGACCTCACGGTCTGTGACTTCGAGCCCCGCATCAGGCTCTGTGCTGACGGCTCAGAGCCTGGAGCCTGCTTCGGATTCTGTGTCTCCCTCTCTCTCTGACCCTCCCCCGCTCGTGCTCCTGTCTCTCTCTCTCTGTCAAAAATAAATAAAACATTAAAAAAAAAAATTAAAAAAAAAAAAGAAATTCTCAGGAGAGATTCTCCCTTACTCTACCCAGAGCCCAAAAGCATGAGTCTCCATCATCTTCTCTTGGGAGTGTTTTGTGCCTCCTAGTGGATCCACTGAGATCCAAGCTTATGTGAGAGTCTCTAAACAGACTTCCTACCCTGCTGCTTTACCTTCCCACCCGCAAGTGCTGTCAGTTACCCAGGCTCTAGACTACTGATAATTGGTGACAGACCATGTCCAGCAATGGCCTTATGCTTTTCTTAGCATCTGGCCTCTGGAGAGTTCCCTTTTTTTCCTGCCGGTTCTTTAAAAGTGACATTTGGGGCTCAGTCAGTTGAGTGTCTCTTGATTTCAGCTCAGGTCATGATCCCAAGGTCATGGGATCGAGCCCCGCATCGGGTTCCACGCTGAGCACAGAGCCTGCTTGGGATTCTCTCTCTTTCTCCCTCCCTCTGCCCCTCTCCCCAGCTTTCTCTCTAAAATAAATAAAATGAAAAAAAATTAAACAAAATGACATTCAATTCAGCAACTTCAGGTGTGCTGTCCTGGGAGAGATTTCTGCGGACATCTAGTCTACGCCGTGGATAACCGAATTCTCAAGTTTAGATTTCTAGATGTGAATCCTGAAACCTCAGGGGAAACGGATCTACCTGGTCTTCTTTCAACCTCCAGCTCACCGACTCTGTCCTTCTAGGAACTGAAGTTACCTGCATAGAAGCTTCGCAGATCGGTGTCCAAACAGTTCTCCAGGAAGCGCCTCAGAGGTAAGATGTGCCCCACCGGGGCGGTCCAGTCCGTCAAGAAATCTTCCACGATGTGGTGGATGGCTGTGGGCCGAGGCAGGGCCCAGTCGGCAGGGCGGAACCTCACCTCCTGCTCTGTGGGGACGAGAGGGGAGACGCGTCAGGGCCCGGTGGGCTCCCATCCTGGAGCTGACAGCGTGGTTCCCACACATCCCAGGTGCTTCCCGCGCTCCCTCACGCTCGGCTCGCCGGCCACACTCTGCGCTGGGCAGCGGCCGGCCTGTTCAACGGCCATCTCTGTGTTTGCAAGGTTGGCACGAGGGAGGGACTGGATCTGTTCCCTGTGGTATCGGAAAGCGGAACCAAGACTAATTACTTGCACTTGGTATTTTTCTAAGACGCGCATGGACTGAGGGCCACGGTGATTGCTTCAGAACTGCTCTTTCTCTGAGGAGACTCGGAGGCCCCGCGAGAAGGGTCTGGGGGCTCATCTAGTCCAGCCTCCCACCTGGTGTGGACTCCCTTCAGTGGTGTCCCGGACAGACGGCCATTAAGTCGTGACTCGACCATCCTCGTACTGGGAAACTCGATGTCCGGGGGCGACCCGTTCCACTGCTGGACAGCTTTGAGTATGAGTCACTCCTGATTCTGAATAGAAGCCTGCGCTCCTGTCACTTTGACCTGCTGATACTACCTCTGCCTGTTTTTAGAATACGTCTTCCCAGGGACAGCTCTTTAGTTTCTGGAGCAGGAATCGCGTTCCCTAGCGGGGAGGGGGGGGTTCATCTGTTGGTAGCTACTCTGTGCCAAGCACCGTGCTGACATTCTGTGTTTTCAGTTTTTGTTTTAAAGACCTTATCTTATTAAAAAAAAATTTTTTTTTTTTACATTTACTTGTTTTTGAGAGAGACAGAGAGACAAAGCATGAGCAGGGGAGGGGCAGGCAGAGAGAGAGACACACACACACCCCCACAGAATCGGAAGCAGGCTCCAGGCTTTGAGCTGTCAGCACAGAGCCCGATGCAGGGACTGAACCCATGAACTGTGGGATCATGACCTGACCTGAAGTCGGATGCTTAACTGACTGAGCCGCTTGGGTGCCCCAAGACTTTGTTTAAAAAAAATTTTTTTTAATGTTTGTTTTTGAGAGAGAGACAAAGCGTGGGCAGGGGAGGGGCAGAGAGAGTGAGAGAGCAAGAGAGAGTGAGAGATTGAGACAGACACAGAATCTGAAACAGGCTCCAGGCTCTGAGCTGTCAGCACAGAGCCCGACACAGGGCTCGAACTCATGAGCTGTGAGATCACTGGCCTGAACCGAAGTCGGACGCTTAACCGACTGAGACACCTAAGCACCCCTATTTTATTTTTAAGTAATCTCTACGCTCAGTGTGGGGGCTTGAACTCAAAACCTCAAGATCAAGAGTCGGATGCTCTACTGAGTGAGCCAGCCGGGTGCCCCACGTTCTGTGTTTTTTTTTTTTTTAATCTCGTTTATCTTCACACAATTCTACTGTTAGCCCCACTTTACAAATGAGGAAGCGGAGGCTCAGAGAGTGTAGGTAACGGTCCAAGGCCACACAGCAAGGAAAAGGGCAGCCTGGGAACGCTGCCCGGCTTTTCCGCGCTTTTTATGCTGCACGCCTGTGTTAATCATGTCCAGCTCCTATCCCTGCGCCCTCTGAGAGTCAGTCTCCAGGTCCCCTCCCTCTCCACGCTCAGCCTCCCTTGGAGACACAGAGCAAGACCGTGGCGCCTGGAGGAGATCACGACACTCCACGTGTGGCCTGCCCAGGTCACGGTATGCGCCAGAACCTGGGAACGTCGTTTCTCACTCGTGGACCCTGTGCCTCGTTTGCTCTGTGGGCGGAGTCCCCAGTGCCCTCCCCGCCCCGTGTCCTCCTGTCAGCTGAAAGTGCTGTGTGAGGGCTTAGCGGTGACGAGGTAACGGGCAGCGGGGGCCGAGCGGTGTCGGGGGACAGCAGAGGCCTGGCTCACCGGTGGGGAGGTGCCTGTAGTAGTAGATGACGGGGTGGAGGAAGTTGGACTGCCACGCGTCTTCCGTGTGCCCCACGGACCGGTCATGAAAGAAGACGTCCTTGTCGGGCCCAGAGAAATTTCTGCCATACTCCATGTTGATGACGAAGAGCCCGTGCCTGGCCCTCCTTCCTGTGATGGTCTCCAGCTGGGCCAGCATCTGCACGGGGAGCTCCTCCAGGTACTCAAATGCCGTGGCGTTCCTGGGGATAAGGGCAGCGCGGGCCGCCAAGACCCTCAGTGCCGCGGCAGAGGTGGGGCGGGCGCGCGTGTGCCTCTCGTGCAATTGCCTACGGGCTCCGATTGTTGTGCACACACCTCACTTGAGCCTTACTGTCACAGCTGAACCCCGACTTACACAGGAGACAGATCCCAGAAAACTCTGAGTAACCTGAAAGGTATCTGGGGAAAGGGTGACCCGGGCTGAGAGGCCAGTCACGGAAAAGCCCCAGGAGGGAGCCTGGGTGTCTTTGAGGGACGGGAGGCAGGCCGGCCTCGAGCGGAGGGGCAGGAGAAGGGCTGGGGGCAGGTCGAGGAGGGCTTGTGGGTGCCATGACGGGAACACTCGGTTTCACGTGGGTTCTCCCACTCGCTTTCTCCCTGAGAAGTAAAGGCCACCGGCCCCTAGAGAGTGCTGCGCAGAGATGAACGTGTGTGACTCAGGTTTTAAGAGGACCGCCCGGCCGCTGTGTTGAAAGCAGACCACGGGCAGAGGTGCGAGGCTGTAGGTGGTTCAGGTGAGAGATGCTGGGGGACTGGACCAAGGCGGCGCCACCGGGGCGGGTGAGGGGTGGTCAGATTCTTGACAGAATTTGAAGGCAGCGCTTACGGGGTGTGGGGCGAGTCGGAGTGTGGAGAGTGGGTATGGAAGAGAGGAGTCAGGGTGCGGGGTATCTTGTGCTGAGCACAGGCGAATTCCTCGCGTGTCCTTGAACTTGGCGAGCTGTCACCCTCCCTGGCTTTGGGTCGGGCTGCTCCCTCTGAGAGATGCCCCCTGCATGTGACCTGTCCTCTGAGCACCCTTCTCCATCCCTGCTCTGCCGTGTGTCGTCTGTGATCTGCCACCTGTCACTTAACTGATAAGGAGACAACACGGTCCTGGCCTGAGGGAGACCCTTCATCCGCATCGCTGCGGTTTACTGCTCATCCGCTCAGTGCCAAGTGCGGTCTACCAGTTACCTTTACTCCTGCCTGCAACGTAAGGGTTATTATCCCCATTCCGCAGATGTGAGAAAGGCTCAGAGAGGCTAAGTGACTTGCCCAAGGTCACACAGGCAGACGGCGGCAGAGCTGGGAGGCACACCCAGGTCCGTCTGTCTGTCGAGCTTGTGGTGTTGATTTCATTGATTTCCACCACCCCCCCCCCCGCCCCTGCCCCCGCCCCCTGAAGGCTTCACTTAGGAGGGAACCACTGGGCCACTCCATGCCAGGGATAGGCAGAGAAGAGCTCCGACCCGTGAATGGTGGAGCTGGGCTACTCACTCCTTCAGCAGGACGACATCGGCCAGCACGCCGAACATCTGGTAGAGCCCAGAAGCCTCGTTGATGCGCCGGACGATGGAGCTCGTCAGCTGTGAGACGGGGTGCTCGGTGGAGGGCCAGGCGACGCCGTGGTGGCGATGCTCCAGCAGGCGGTGGACGGCACGCGCTGAAACGGCCAGGGGGAGGAACAGCATGCCATACTTCAGATTTCATCTTTCACCACCCAGAGGGATGCACGGCCCCTGCCAACTTCTTGGGGCTCAATAACGCTTGTGTGCGGGGCTCCAAAATGCCTCCGGCGGGGCGCCTGGGAGGCTCAGTCGGTTAAGCATCCGACTGTTGACTTCGGCTCACGTCATGATCCCACAGTTTGTGAGTCCGAAGGCCGTGCTGGGCTCCGTGCTGGCAACTTGGAGCCTGCTTGGGATTCTCTCCATCTCCTCTCTTGCTGGCCCTCCCCAGCTCTTACTCTGTCTCTCAAAATAAATAAACTTAAAAAAAAAAAGAAAAAAAAGAACATGCCTTTGGAGCAGAGTCAGTCAAGGTTTCCCACCAAGGGCCAGATGGGCCGTATTTTGGGCTCTACAGCCCGGTCGGCTGCACTACTCAGTTCTGCTTCCGGCGTGAAAACAGCCCGAGTGGGTACCTGAATGGATGGGAGTGGCTGGATCCGGCTCCAGGCCAGAGTGGGCCCGGCCCCGCTTTAGGGCCCCTGCACGTGGATGTCCCACGCTACCCCTCACAGGTGCTAGGTCAACCCCGGACCCTGAGCCTCCCTCTGACCCCGCTCCCCTTCCCGGGGCTTTGTTCCCCTCAGAGACTCCCAGCTGGGAAAGCTTTCAGTGCCTCCCGTCCTCCAGAGTCTAAATCCAAGCTGTCCCTAAATTCTACTGATGGAAGGACAGCACAGTGACAGCTGTCTGAAATGACAGGGAGATGTTCTGCCGCATATCTGGGGCTGCCGTGCACAGTTGTGGAATTGGGCTTGCTCTTCCAAAACAAATCAACACGATATCCAAATCCGAGAAAGGCAAGAACACAGACAGACCACGCGCGTGACGGGAGACTCAGCTCGCCAACAGTCACGGGAGAAGCTGTTCGGCCTCCCCAGACACCCGGCTCTGGAGGAAACGATGGCTAAGCTGAGTTTTGCACAAGGTCGAGGAACTGCGCAGCCAGTGGGGTCTGGGGAGGGTGCCCTGACAAAAGGGGCCACAATCTTGGGAGAGCCTGGCACGTTCTGAAAAGCAGGCAAGGGACCAGGCTGGAAAGGTGAGCTGGCAGGGGCCTGGCAAAGCTTGGAATGGCACGCCAAGGAGCTGGAGCCTTCCCTGGGGGAGGAGGGGAGCCACTAAGAGCGGCTTAAGCTGTAAGCAGGGGAAAGAGAAGATTTTTTGTTTATTTCTAGAAAGGGTGTTTTGGCAGGCAGCTGGAAGAGATATAGGAGGGGGCCGGGCCGGGCGTCTGGCCTGTCCTTCCGTGTGGTACTGGTCTGTGCCGTTCACATTTTATCTTCTGTTGCTTTCCTCTGCCTTACTGTTTGCTTCTGGTCTCCTGTGGGACCCGTTTCTCAGGTCTGAGCAGGATATGTGGGCCACGTCACCCCTCCCCCAGCAGGATCCTCAGCCGGTAGTAGTGACCACACAGCAACCCAGGACTGCTTCCCATTTGCCTGGAGCTTCGTGGTCGGCTGTGAGCTTTAGAATCAGACACGTGTGCATTCGTATTACCCTTCTGCCAACTGGCTCGGTGACTCTGGGCAAGTTACTTAAGTTCTCTGTGCCCCAGTTTCCTTATCTGGAAGAATGGTGCAGAAATAACAGGGGTGCTGTGAGGATTAAGTATGTGAGCTGGGGAAAGGTCAGGGGACCAAAGGAAGGAGGTGGGGGGGGGCAGGATCTGTCAGGAGAGCAGGTGCAGGGAGGGTAACATGCATGGGAACAATGATGAAGGTTTTTTTTTTCCTGTAAGAAAATTTTTTTTAACGTTTATTTTTGACACAGAGAAAGAAAGCGAGCAGGGGAGGGGAAGAGAGAGAGGGAGACACAGAATCTGAAGCAGGCTTCAGGATCTGAACTACCAGCACCGAGCCCGACGTAGGGCTCGAACCCACAGACCGTGAGATCAGGACCTGAGCCAAAGTGAGATCATGACCTGAGCCGAAGTCGGACACTTAACTGACTGAGCCACCCAGGTGCCCCAAGGATTTCTTATCGGGGAGACACAGCTAAAGGGACAGATGCTTCTCCTTCTGGGTGTGTGTGTTTGTATTCGATCTGCGGATATTTTGGCTTATAGATGGCAAACACTCTCTCTGGTTTCCTTCTCCGACAACACCCATCACCCGTGGGCCATAAAATACATTGTCTGGAAATCAAACATGGTTATTTTTCCCTGCCAAACAGGAAGGATAGTCAAATGCAAAAATGAACATTAAGCCACTGGGAGTCATCAAATTAAACACGGAAATGCCAGGATGCGGGAAGCCTCGTGGTGTCCTATGGCAGAGTCAACTGGTCCACATAACACTCACCATGCAATCAAGTACCCATCCAATAGCCCGCCTGAGGTGCAGAGAATTTATACGCTCACGACTGGTTTAATTTGACCGCAATTTTGACTGAAATTTGTTGGTACCCAGAGAATCTGTGTGTAATGCTTCATAGCTACAGGTCCCCGGGTATTGCCTTATTTAGTCCTTACAACAGCCCCGAGGGCGGAAAGTTCACCTCGATTACATCTCTGATGTCAGGCCGTCCAGATGAGGCTTCTAGAGAGGTCATAAAGCCTCACCTCTCAGACCACCCAGCGGGGGAGGAACCCACATCAGCACCCCCCAAGCTTGGCCTTCTTGCCAATACCTGGTACCTCGCTGGCACGGGACTCAAGCATGTAACTTGCCAACTCCCAATGTACTTAACTTTCATACCTCATCTGACACTTTCCTGGACAAATTCTCAGACCACAAAAACATGCTGCCATCTGTCCCGGACAGATCGACCTATCGACTACTGATAAGCAATCTCATCGAGGCTGCTGGAAATCAGGAGTATGTTTATAAACCCTGGGGTTTATTCTCTCTGCCGGGCTCACCTGTGTATCGGAATCCATGAATGAAGCCCCCGGCCGATTTCCGGTAATCCACCGAGTGGCTGGCGGTACCCAGGACAAAGAGACCCCGGCTTCCTTTGGACTCATAGCTAGCTTTCACCAGTGGGTACTTCTTGCTGAACTCACCTCCAGAAGACAGTCGGAGGGACCTGTGAGCAGAAAGTGTGGTTAACAGAAATCACTGCTGTGTATGAAACACGTATGCTGCGCTCAGCCCTGAGCTAAGTCTAAGTGCTTTATATCCCTTGTTGCATTTAAACCACACCATGACCTTGGAAGGTGGGTATGATTATCTCCATGTAACAGACGAGGATAACCGAGGCTCAGGTTGAAGTTGGGGCGGGTCAGGGATGGGGCCAGGATTCAAGCCTGACTGGAGGCTTAGGCTCTGGGCTCTGACTTAATGGGATGGCAGTCTGGTTGAGGCCTTCCAGCTTCTCCTTGTCCGCCCGTGCTCTGGCCAGAGAAAAGTGAGACACTGGACGGATTCTTTAATACCAAACCTTGCCAAGGTACTGGGGCAGCGATGTCTAAAGCAAGGTAGTTCACAATCGTAAGTGACGTTGGCAGCCACCATTTTGTTAAGCATAGAACATGTGCCGAGTACTTTCTGGATTAATCCTCACAGTGGCCCTGTGAGAAAGTATGATCCCCGTTTTAGTGATGAAGAGACCGGACACAGCACGGTTAAGTAACTGTCCCAGAGCCCGCAGATTTGCTAAGTGGAGAATCTCAGGCCGACACCAGTGCCTGTGTCCTTAGCCACCTTGCAGCAAATTCACCATTTTATTCTGCCTCGGCTCATCTTCCCCTCTCTCCGGTGGAAGATCACAACGCAGAAAAAGACCCACTGTTGCTGCTGCTACCCGATGGAGGGCCTCAGGGCCATCGGTCCCTGTGAGGGCAGAGAGCTCATGTCCTGGGTGGGAGATGAGGCAGCAGCTACATCCACTGTGACGGCGCAGTCCTGAAAGCCGTTGCTGGCCCACTGGACGGTGACTCTCCACCCCTCCCCCCCCCGCCCAAGGGGAGATATCAGAAGGGATTTGCTAAGTGATCCCAGCTCCTCCCCCGTTTGGACTCACTTGTCGAAAATGGAGAAGTCGAAGTTCCAGCCCAGGCAGCGGATGACCCGGTCGTAGGCCACGCGCATGGCGAAGTTGTCATTGTCGTCCTGGGGGAGGGTGATGGCGTCGGCGCTCTGGTTGCCTTCCTCCAGGAAGAACTTCAGGGTGACGTGGAACTTGCCCTCACGGTCCTTCACGATGGCCAGATCCGTCAGGTCGGACTCCAGCAACCCGTCCAAGGACTTCAGCTGGTAGGTGTCCAGCAGGCCGTTGTTGATGGCCCTGGGGCCCAAGGGAAATGCCAAGAGAGAGAAAGGAGTCCATACAGGGGACAAGGAGGCTCAGAGGAAGGGGTGGTTGGTCCGGTGGGGTCAGGAAGGGCTTTCGATCCACAAGCAGCCACGCAGCATACCTGAGGTCTCCAACATAGTGGGTGGCCCAGGACAGCCGGACGCGGGAGCGACTCAGCATGTGGATGAAGTTGGTGACACCCAAGATGTTCTCTGCTGTCTCAAAGGCAGAGTTCCCCCGCCCCAGGATCAGCACATTCTGACCCTCGAAGTCCTTGGGGTCCACGGACACAGACTCGTATCCCTCCGTGTATTCGGAGCCCGGGAAGTCAACCTGGTTGGGGACCGACAAACCGGTGGCTACCAGAAGGACGCTGCAGGGAGGGGACAGAGGGAAGATGGCTTAGTCTCTCAGCTGTAAGACTACTACGTGAAAAGCATTCCTTGGATTAGCTGCCTGGCTCACCCGCCTCGCGCAGACTGCTGGCTCCTAAAAGAACACAGGAGAACGTCCATTCCTTCATCCATTTAGGGACCCATCCCCGAGTATCTGAGAGACGTGACCCCCACCCTCACTGAGCCCACCCTAGCGGACAGTCTCCTTTACATGTTCCTGGGATGATCCCAGACATGAGAATCAACCTGACTCCCTGAGGTGACACGTGAAAAATCGAATCGTTCACCTAATTTTGGACACAGCCGTTAGGGCCACTGTCACCCTCAGGGGTGACAATGAAACTCAGTGGTCTACTTTCTCTTTTCTGACCAGCCTGGCAGATGCAGTAGTTTCCAGGAACTAAGTGTTCCGTGCATCAACTTACTGCCTAAAGCAACCGTGAGTTGGAGTCATCTGGCTTGCTTTCCAGGTGAGGAGACACAAGCCCTGCAGGCCCACGACAGCGAAGCCAGAACCTGAAACTGGATCAGCCTGATTCCCGAGTCTGGCCCTTCATACTGGTGGGCATTACAGTCCAGTAGGGGCACAGCCGGGAGCGGGATCCTGCGGGGCCTGCAGGTTGGTTTGGTAACAGGTGGTTTCAAAAACAGAACTTCTGACCCTTGTTCACGCAGCTCGGATCCGACGCCCCCATGGTGTCGCTGGGTTGTCTAAGTGCAAGGGTCCAAGCTGGCACTACCCTTCTTTCCCCGGGGCTGTAACAAGCAAGGAGCAAGGCTGGGCCTCCGGCAAAAGGCATGAGAATTTGAACTCTGGGCACCTGCCTGGAGTCGGGTGTCAGGCTAATGGCCAGGAAGGGAGGGAGCAGTCTGGTATAGCAGAAACAGGTTTTGGGGGTCAGGAAGACACAGCCTGGGTCAGACTGCAGCTGGATCGCTTATAAACTGTGTGACACAGCGCCGGTTAATCAACTTCTCTGGGCCTCAATTCTTCATCTGTAAAACTGGGACCAGAGAACTCCCTGCCAGGGTCCTTGCGGGGATTAAATAAGGGCAGTGCGGTGCGTGACCCCGAGTTTGGGCTGTCTACACAATATCAGGCTTTGTCCCAAGCCAAAGCCAGCCAACACCGAATGCTGGTGGCACTGCCTGTTGGACCTCTCACTCTTGTTCAGTCCTGAAATCCCACTGGTCCCATCCAACACTTGCTGGATGTTTTTCCCACAATGTATTTTGGGGAACACCAGTTCTAGGAGATGCTCTGCCAAAAGAGCTTTGCGGGTACATATGTTTAGGCAATGCTGAATGCCCAGTGCCAGAGTGCCACAGTGAACACGAAGGTCTTAAACACTGACAAATGCTGCAGGAAAGAGCTGGTAAGTATCTTCCACGCACATTTGGTCATAATTTTTTTGGACACATTTGGGCAACATTGGGTGAGCTGAACCTCTTAGCACTGGATTTCAGTGGGAGCAAGGAGTGGCAGAAATGCGCGTATTCTCTCATTTCTTCCAAACTTACCAGCCAACCAAGGGGTGGCAGCAGATCGGCTCCGGGGCCAGGTTCCTTACCTGCACCGGTGTGCGTGGCCCATCTGGTCCGTCAGGATGAAGTAATGGCCGTTCCAGGCCTGCCGATCCTTGTTCAGAGTGATGTGGGCAATGGTCGTGTTGTACAGCACGTGGAGCCCCAGCCTGTCTGCGAAGTCATCCAGGTAGCGCACCATGTCGCCCGCATCGGGGAAGTAGGCGCTGGAGTAGTGTCTGAAGAGCAGCCGCGGGTCGTGGCTGAGCAGAGAGTTCCAGTCGTGGCGGAGGTTGAACTCGGCGTTGGCCTTGCCCGTGTGCCGCTTGTTGATGCTGATGAGCTTGCGGTGGCGTGGGTAGCGCGTGAAGAAGCTGCCGGGCCGCGGGGCGCGCTCAAACACCGCGTAGTCCCTCCCGGCCCGCTGCAGGAAGTAGGCCATCTGCAGGCCCGCGGGCCCGGCGCCCAGGACGCAGTAGTCCCGGTGCGGGGGCCCGGAGGTCGGGGCTGGGCGCAAGCACAGGGCCGGGTGCAGGGCGAAGGTCAGGAGCAGCCCGGGCGGGCCCCACAGCCCGGCCGCGGCCAAGAGGCTCATCCTGTGGCAGACCAGGGATGTGGGGCCTTGCACCCTGGTTGGTCCCTCCAGGACCGGGGAGATGGGCGAAGGGCTGGGGACCGAGAGAGGGGCAGGGGCTCGCCCACCGCAATCTGAAGTCGGGCCAGGACCACACCCAAAGACCCTCTGAGCTCATTTGCCTGCCTTCATCCTTTCAAGCTCGAATCTGGGGCTCCCCCCAGGCATCCCTAACGCCTCCATCTCCTCCAGGGCCTCGGTTCCCAGGGGCGCCACCCTCCTTCTTATTGCCATAGTAGTACGAGGACGGGTGTTCCCCCATTCCTCCCCTAATTTGAGGGTGCCCAGCACCCTTCCCGGGCCCTCCCCAGCTGAGACCCTCGAGGTACGCTTCTTTGGCCACGCCCCCGTCCTCAGGTCCTGGACCGGAGGAGGTGTGGCCTGCACGAGCCCCGCCCCCTCCAGGTGCCGGGCGCGCCGGGCTCCCCGGTCACGTGACAGGGATGCCCTAGAACACCTGTCGCCACGCGGCGCTAGGCCGCAGTCCTGCCGGCGCGGGCTCCCCGGGGGCCGCTCCCCACGCGTGCGCGGTGCCCACGTCTGCAGCACCCACTTCCCTGCACGGAGCGCGAACGTCCCAGCCGCACGGGAGGCAGCCCGCAGTCGACTGGGGCCGCGCTCTGCCCGCGGGTGCCCCGGCGGCCCCGCCCCTCCCGCCCGGCCAATGGCAGAGGGCGGGGGTCACGTGCGCGGCGCGCAGCACGCCGGGACGGGCGGGGGGGCCGCGGGCTCCCGGCGGCGCGGGACGGGCGCGCACGTGCTGCCAGCGGGCTGGAGCCGCCAGAGGCTGGTGGCGCTGGGGATCGCGGCGCTCTTGGGGCGCCGGGCTCTCGTTTTAAAGCTGTACGTCTCCACGTGTAGGTGAGGCACAGGGGCAGGTGACTTTTGGAGATAAACCCAGTTCTTACACTCTGCTATTAACGTCGCCAAAGACTTGTTGGCTACCCAGTTTGGGGAGCCTGGAAGCCAGGTTAGTGAAGTCAGGACAGAAAAAAGAAATTAACAGGTGTTTGCTACAGGGTTTCAGTCCGTTGTTTGCAAAGTAACATCCGTGATTGGCTGACTGTCCCACCAACCCGGAGAAGCAGGCGATTCTGTTTCCTACATTGTGTAGCCACTGGCCAAAATGGAAGTTTAGGAGCGATTTGCTTGAGACCACCCAGTTCGGTGGAACCTGGAATTCACCCCTCCCCTTTTACTCCAAATTATGAGCTCTTTCCAAGAAGTTTCTAATTCATGAGTCACGTGTTGTGTTCTTGGTAATGTTGTAAACAAAGGGGCCTGTGATAGGCCAGTATAGACGCAAATCCACTGCTAATTCACAGCAACTGGGTGTGGCTGAAGCACGCAACGTGGATGGATGGCCGGATGATGGAGAACCGCTTTTCAGGTGAACTGGCTGATGGAGGTTGGCTTTGCAGAGGTGGAATGTGGATTCTGCATTAGATTTACAGGGCAGAACATATGCAGTTTTGAGAATACAGGAACCTTCAAGGGGGCGTTAAGCAGTTCGGTGAGACGGGGCCAAGAGTGCTCCTGGTTAGGGCAGTCATGCCTAGTGTGGAAAGAACTCTGCGGTCTAGCTTCGCATGGCTGGAGCCTCTAGTTAAAAATTGGCCCTGGGTCCTCTAGAGAAGTCTCCCTCCATCTCTCAGAACAACGTATCCACTAAGGAATGCCACTCATCTATTTATAGGTTGTGTCCACATGAGAGAAAAGTTCCATAGAGCAGAAATGATCTTATTCACTCTGGTGACCTCGGTGCTTTCTCCAGTATCTGGCAAATAGGGAGCCATCAGTAAGCATTTGTTGACTAAACACCAAAACCAGACGGGCTATGCCAAGTACCTAACCAAAACTAAGGTAGGAAGGTCTGCTTCCTAGTGGTTGTGAAGACTTGAGAATATGTGCTGGCAAGTAACGAAGTACCTGAAATAGTTACTGGTCTTATTTGGGGAGTGGTGGGAAATCTGGCCCGATAAAGCAGGGCAGGGCCTTGAGAGTAGGCTGACCCTGAATTACAGGCAGCAGTGGAAGGTTTCGGAGTCGGGACTGAAGCAGTGCAGCTTGATGGCCCCAAGCAGGATGGACAGAGGTAGGGGATAGAGAAAATAAATGAAGCGTGTGGAAGCCAGTGCCAAGGTTTCAGAGACCAGGGCTGGAACGAACTTCCACCTGCCCCCCTCCCCCAGTGAATCCCGCTGGACTGCATCATGGGGTTGCAAGAGGCAGTTTGGGGGAGTACCAGGCCCAGGTCTGAACGCCCATGGCACTTGTCACACCACTTTTAACAATCTGCCTATTTCACAGACTCCCCAGGAAGCATGCTTCATGCACTAGCTAACGTGAACAGGAATAAATGTTTCATTGCCTTCTGAGGCTCAATTACTTTGGTTAAATGGTAACTTTAGGAAGGTTACTCAAAAGCTGAGCCTGTTTCCTCATCAGTACACTGATGTCACTTCAACCAGCATTACAGTTTGGGCTCAGGCTCAGAGGATGTATTTATAGAAAGCTTAGTATACCTGGCAAGGTAATTACTTCCTAGTGTCCAGAACAGAACACTATTCATTTATAAAAACTTTACAGGGACGCCTGGGTGGCTCAGTTGGTTAAGCGTCTGACTCCTGACTCTTCATTTCAGCTCAGGTCATCGTTCGTGGGACTGAGCCCTGTGTCGGGCTCTGCACTGACAGGGCAGAACCTGCTGGGGATTCTCTGTCCCTCCCCAGCTCGCATGCTCTTGCTGTCAAAATAAACATTAAAAAAAAAAAAAAAAGTTGGCATACCCTAAGCATCTGTGGCAGATTTATGACACATTGCTTTGAGGGTGCCAGCTTGAGACTGTCACCTGCCCGAACCAAACTTGAAAATAATTTACAAACCATTGAGCATCACCCACTGGAACATCCATCAGAATCTTGTGGGGCAGTCTTCTTCATAAACAGCACACCCACCTCGACCTTCCAAGACCGTGCCCTGCTTTACCTTTCACTAGGGAGTTATGTCTCCCAGGGGCAACAGACGGGTCTGGCGCACAGCTAGCAGGCACCCACGTCTGTGGAAATGGACCTCCTACGGGGACCTCCAGGAGGCCCCTCACAACTGACGACACTCCCCAGCAACGGTTTGTGTCAGGGGGGGTCCAGGAATGAAAATACCTAGGGCGCTCACCCTTTAACAGCGGTGTGACACGAATATCTCTCAAGAACAAATGAAGGAGCCGTGATTATGAACTCCAGGTAGAAAACTGCTGTATCTCACCTCCCTCTTCCAAGGGCTATGGGGGGAGGGGGGGTGGAATGGCTGCCGGTCACAATGTCAGCACGTGATGAAGGTAAGAGACTGAACAGTTACGCTTTATTCTCCCTGTTCAACTGCAGAGAGCAAGCAAGCAAACAAGCATCCTGCTAGGCATCCAAGGCCCTTCTAGGCTCAGTGGGACAAACTCCAGCTCCGCATCACCGTCTGGTTTAAGTTTCTTCCTCTGAAAGACACAAAAAGGTTAGAGAAATGAGCCGTGCCGTACTGGTGAGCTGCTTAGGATTGTCACCACCTCCACTCCGAAGCCTTTTGGTTCCTCGTGGGGCCAACGCGTTTCTGGTGAAGCAGGGAGAGGCGGCTCTGGGCCCACGTGACTAGCCCAGAGCCCATCTCTCCTCCTCAGACCCCTGGGATCTAAAGGCTCCTGAAAGCAGCTCCCAGTGCCAGACTGGAGGCTGCCCCAAAGTCCGGTCTCGGAACCGTCAGCAAGTTTTACATCAAGGCTACAGAGAGAGATTGGTGGCCACGAGGCTCGGGCCCTAGCCAGCCTACAGCTCACTCTAGGCTTCAGAACGAGGCCTGCCACACACCTTCTTCCTCCTCTTCCTCCTCCTCCTCCTCCTCCTCGTCCTCGTCAGAGCTGAACGTGCCGTCGGGCAGGCTGTAGACGCGGATGACCTGCTTGTTGGGGTCCTTCAGGATGAGGTACTTGCCCTCCTCCAGCTTCATGCAGATGTCGATGACACAGCGCAGGATGCCCCAGGCGTTCTCGACGCTCAGGTTGATCTGGCTGGCAAACTCATTGGGCTTGAACTGCTGGGTGCCCAAGATGACGTGGCGTGAGGAGTCTTTCACGTGGTACCGGGACACGTAACTAGCGGGGTGGGGGGGGGGGAAGGGGTGTTAGTGCCGTGGGGGCGGGGCCGCACTGAGACACAGCAATGCCTGGGGCCAAGTGCCAGTTCTTCCCAAGGGAGGGGGAAAGGCAGGCACGGGTCTCTCCGCGCGCACCCCTCCTCTTGGCAGACTTCACGGCCCCCAGACAGAGTCTCACCCAAGCTTGAGATACTCCGACCCGGCCAGCAAGGCGCAGCAGGTCCATCGGGCCAACTTGTAGCTGTTGTTCTTTAGCTCGGTGGCAATGACAGCCCCTCGCTGGGAGTCCAGCTTCTGACGCCAGTCTACGCCGTTACAGTGCTGCAGGAGGAGAGCCCGGGCACAAGAATGAGGGTGGGCTCCTACCGCCCAAGGCCTGGAACCTCCTCCGGCCGAGAAGGGACTCCCCGGGGGGCTTGACTTGCAAGTGGGGGAGTCTGCACGTAAATCACGGGTAGGACTGTCATCACCGTAAAGGCAGAGACGTGCCACCCGGCAGACGGCAACTCCTCTCTCCACAAGAGCTTGTCTAGACAAGGACACAACGCGTGCACAAGCCGACCGAGTGCCAGATGAACGGCGGGGACAAGGGTTCACCGTGCGTTGTGTGGTAAGAAGGGCTTCGTGGGGGGAACGCGCTAGCTGACCAAGGGGAGGCCAGTGACAGAGGCTGGGAAAGACAGGCCGGGTCAGCCCTGGGTGGGGGGTGGAGGCTGCAGAGGGGGAGGAGGTCAGTTTGGCCTTGTGGATATACATGTGCCCACGAAGGAGGGACCATCTTCCCCAGCCACCTCTTTCTGAGACTTGGGAACTCGAGGCCCAGAGTGAAGTGACTGCTGGAAGTTCGCGTGGCACAACGTGCTCAGCCTGTCTCGGTTCATGGCAACCACAGGCGAAAAAAAAACAACTACTAGAGTTCAAGTAGTTAGACCAAAACCTTTCAGGAGCAGTATTTGGACACATGTGTTTCTTCAAAATTACCCTTGCGAGTTTGCTGTGGCATTTTAAGGGCCTCTCCACAAATCTGTGCTGCTCGACAGAATTAATTGGCAGAGATCAACCGGGTGGGGTGGGGGGGGGGGGGGTGGGATGGAGGAGGGCACGAGGGTCAGTTAGGAGACGAGTCAATGCACAGTAACAGGCATAATCAACAGCGTCGGAAAGCAGGGTGACCGAAGAGTCTGTGTGGGGGAGGGGGACGCGGCGGGGACCATTCGAGGCCGAGCCTGAGGGAGCAGGAGAGACCCAAAGCTGGTACACAGCCGAGCCAGAGATGTGAGGAATCACTGTTAAGAGTTCAAGGCTGAGGCCTGGGGTAGGCCGAGTTCTACGGTGGCCCCCTACGGCGCCTACCCGAGTGCGGGTGGAGGCCGTATGGATGAGGAAACCCTGCTCCGGTGCTTACGCTCCCTCTACGTCAGGGATTCTGCACGCGTAATTAAGGTCCCTTAAGGAGACTATGGGTGGGCCTCACCTAACCCCGAATCTCTTAAATCTGGGCATAAGCCAGACACAGAGAAGTCGAAGACTGGAAGAACCTGCCGTGCTGTTTCTGCCTGGAAGACGGAGGGGACCCATGGTGCGGGATGTGGATGACCCCCAGGGCACGGGGTGTGGTGACCTCTAGGAGCCGAGAGGCCCCAGCTGACGGTGGCAGGAGAACGGGGACCCCAGTCCCACAACTGCAAGGAACTCCGAACTCTGCCAACTAGAATGAGCTTGGAAGTTTCTTCCAGAACCTTCAGATTCACTTTAAGCCTCTAGGTTGCTGTCATCTGTTATGGAGCAAATGGAAACTAATACAAGGCTGTATGAGGAAGTCATTATGGCAAAAACAGCCGCGTCGGGAACTGACCCTGAAAGAAGGCTCCACTGGTGTCAAAACAAGTGAAGGGAACCAAGAAATGTACGGGACTAGAGTGAGGGAACAGCACAGAGGGCAAGGCCACACGGCTACAGCGATGCTGAACGCTACAGGGAGGCCTGGAGGACAGTCGGAGAAGAGGCCACTGGCCTCAGAGCTAGGTCTGCAGAAATGCTTCTGGAGTGCTCTTCCGTCAGCTGACGGAGGCGAAGGAACACCCAGGGAGTGGGAATCAGCAGCAGTTAATGTTAATCCTGTGCCTCTAACGAAGTCAGAAGGAAATGGCCCACAGGCTCCATCTCATCAGACCCTTGTTCAACACTGGCTTAGCCCGAGCCGTCCTTCCTTCTGAGGACCCTTTGTTCTATAGCAGCACCCAGGAGCACTGCCACCCACTGCCAGTTCAGGCACAGAAGCCTGGGCAACTTCAGAAAGGGAAGCAGCCCAAAACTCACGGAGCACCAGCACGAGAGGGAAGTAGAGAGTGGAAAAATGAAGGAAGCGCATTTCTTTCAAGATGCCTCCCGAAGAGCCAAATCTTAGCTAACCTAACAGTCTCTGAGTTCAGTAAGTGAAGGAGTTGGAAAAAGGAATCAGAAGGTTGAAGAAGGTAGTGGCTGCAGTAAATGAAAGAACAGCTCAAAGAGCTCCCAGGCTTAGAGGAAACCCGCCAGCCCAGATGAGAGGTCAAAACCAGACGCCTGCAGGGAGCAGACGCCAACGGGAGGTCAGCGTGGAATAGAGAAGGAGAGAGTCCTGTCAGAAGGTAGTTCCTACTGGCTCCCATGTGCAAAGTAAGCAGAAAAGTTCTTCAACCATAAGCATGTTCTGTTCTACACACACACACACACACACACACACACACACACACACACACACACGTTCTCTTTCTCAATGAGGAACTAGGTGGAGAAAAACTCTGAAGACAAAAAAAATCTTGGAAGCTCTGTAAGTAACGCACGCGGAAACGAAACCGAGGTTCGCAAACACCAGCCGGGGACAACACGCTCGCAGGAACTACAGACAGGGTGACGAAGCATGCCTCACCCGGGAATCCCACTCGTTGAGGGTCTTGATGTTGATGAAGGACACTTCCCCGTTGGCTCCGGTCATGACACCATCATGCTCACAACGGACAATAAGGTCGATATCGTCCCCGAGCTTCCACCTGCGGTAACTGCAACGCACAAGGAGCTTATCTGGTCACTGGAGACCCCCCGTTTCAGAGAAGCCACCCCACGCAGGTGGGTTGACATACCGGTATGCGACGGAGGCGACTTCATTCTTGTCCATGTCGTCCTCCACGAACGGGTTTGGGTTGGGGAAGTTGTATCTCTCCTTTCCCTGTCAACAGACAAAGGTGTCACCAGACAGCAAGTACTTGCTTCCAAGCCCATCGGCCAGACCCTGCGCTTTGCTTAGTTACAGCCGTGGCCGGCTCCCTGGGGCCCTCGAGGGGGCTGTGGGCTCCCTGCGTGGCGGGTGGCTATTTACCCCTCCTGACCTTAAGCATGAACCCCGATGGATCTTGAATGCTTATACGTGTTGCCGGCGAGCTTCGAGTATCTCATTTAATTAGCGGCCATGCCCCTCCTGTTTCATTTTGCCCCACAGCACACATCACCGTTTGTCACAACCTAGGTTTATGGTCTTTCCTCCTCCACGATAACACAGCCTCTTAAGGGCAGGAACTTTGTGTACCGCTATATCCTCAACACCTAAACGCTGTATTTGTATAGATCAGCGTTATCTGTCCGACACTGAAGGTATCTATACGGCCTATCAGTGGAAGGTAAGTATTATTAGTATCCTGACTTTCCAGACAAGAAACCTACCCCACACCCCAAAGCTCCAAAGCACTGCATCTAAGGTTCGGTCAGGCAGCCTGACCTCAAAGCCCCAGCCTGGAGCTCCTCTGTGACAGGCGGGGACCCTGTCTGTCCTGCTCGGTCCCACACCCCCGGAGCCTACCACAAAGCAGACGTTCAGTAAACGGTAGCTGACGAAACAGAAGCCGACGCCCAGACACTCTCACCGCCTCACCATTCTCAAGCACTGCTGGGAGAAGTTGTGGTTGATGTAGGTCGCTTCCATGGCCAAGTTGCGGGGCGAGTTGAAGGAGTTGCCTTCATCTTGTGGGGGCTCGTTGGCGGTCTCACTCACCGTCAGGAGGTCTGCAAAAGCGGCGGCGTGTCACGCACCCGTGAAACCGGGTCGCCCACGGTGTGCCGGGCACTGCAGGGAGGGGCCAGCGACGCAGGCCTGTCCTTCCAAGACCCGCCACCTACTCACATGGCTCCGTCAAGTGCGGGCAGGCTGGGGAGGGAGTGGGGAGTGCTGCCGGGTAACTTTAGATCCCCTCTAATGTCACAGTCGAGCAAGCTGTAAGAAGCCTACCCCATTTCAATCTGTTTGGATTCTTCAAGAGCCTGTCTGATTTTGTTAGCTTTTTAACAGAGAGAGGGCCCCAAGGCTCAGGCGTAGAATGTAATTGTATCATTCTGTCTCACTGCCGTTAGTTCTCAGCGACCTGGTTTCCCCCCATGGCGCGCGCGCGCACACGTCTGTGTCGTGTGAAATACAGGCAAATGTATTTTTCCCTGTATAAACACACCGAAGTGAAGAAAAAAAGCATTAAAAAAAAGTGAAGGTAACGTTAAAGGTGCTACGGAGAGCTGAAAGTCAGTAAAGTGCCATTCAAACGGGTAACGCTTGCCAGCACAGCGCTGGGGTCCCGGGAGGACTCAGGAAGCTGGCACCTCGAGCTGGGACAGCAGGGACCGTCCTTCCCTCTGCCAGGCCTCTCAGGGGGCCGGGAGGGCTTTGGCCATAGCTGTCACTGCCCGTGGGGAGACAGGCCACCTCCCAGCCCTGCTCCAGGACCAGGGACTTGCTCTGAGCCCTCAGAACACCCAACCCCGTCGCCTCGCTCCCAGACAGGCTTCTTACCAAAGTCAGAGTTGTCTCTCTTGTCGAAGAAGAGCTTGGACCCAACTCTCTGCACAACGATGTCCCAGGAGTACACAGAGCGGGTGCAGCTCATCAGCGTGGCCAGAATGGCATCGGTGGCAAACACGTTCCCCTGAGTTTTTGCCAGCTGCAAAGAGGGCAGAGGGCAAGATGCGAAGACACTTCGGTCTCACTGCCCATTCGCACAGAGGACTCGTTTGCAAGGGGCCCTCACACCCTCCCGCGTGCACGCGCCCTCTAGCCATGTGAGGAGCGTGTGTGCGGCAGGTCTGCCTGCTGGCGGTCCCCATCCCAAGGTACGAGGGACCCCGCGGCTCTCTGAGCGCCCGCAGTGTTCCGGGATGGCACCTCACACCCCTCACCCCGATGGTGTGCGGTAAGTGCCTCCGACCCACTTCAGAGGTAGGAGATGCGAGGGGGTGGTGCCAGGAAGTGCGGCAGGGCTGGGAAGCGGGCCCGGCTCTGCTCTATTACCAGCATCAGGGGCTAACCAGCAAGGGGCCCGTACTTCCACCTAATCCTGTCTGATTCAGGAGCGTCGCATCTAAAGGGCTTTCGGAGGGGCGCCTGGGTGGCTCAGTCGGTTAGGCGGCCGACTTCGGCTCAGGTCATGATCTCACGGTCCGTGAGTTCAAGCCCCATGTCAGGCTCTGTGCTGACAGTTCAGAGCCTGGAGCCTGTTTCAGATTCTGTGTCTCCCTCTCTCTCTGCCCCTAACCCACTCGCATTCTGTCTCTGTCTCTCTCAAAAATAAATAAACATTAAATAAATAAATAAATAAAAGCAAAACTAAAAACATGGAAACTGGGGGTGCCTGGGTGGCTCAGTCGGTTAAGCGTCTGATTTCGGCTCAGGTCATGATCTCACGGTTCGTGGGTTCGAGCCCCACGTCAGGCTCTGTGCTGACAGCTCAAAGCCTGGAGCCTGATTCAGATTCTGTGTCTCCCTCTCTCTCTGACCCTCCCCCGTTCATGCTGTCTCTGTCTCAAAAATAAATAAACGTTAAAAAATAAAAAAATAAAAAAAAAATAAATAAAAAATAAAATAAAGGGCTTTCCAAGGCTCAGATGATTCACGTAGGTCCCCGCGGGCTCTGTTCCTCCCGAGGCCTCAGCTGTAGAGGCCGGCGGCACTCCCCACACAGGGGGGTGGCGAGCGGCGGAAGGGGGCGCCCACCTTTCGGATGACCGGGTCGTCCGTGGTGGTGACGGTGTGGAAGATGCGCTTGATGCTCCGCAGCGGCTTCTCACTCCTCGTGGTGATGCGGTCAAAGGCCTTGTCGTAGTATTCCAGGGCCCCACAGCACTCACTGAGGGCAGGCGGGGAAGACACGCAAAGCAAATGGGAAGGAGATCAGCTGTTTGTTTGAATCTGCTTCAGGTAAGCAGCTCTTTGAAACATCGGGAAAAGCTTTCCTGCGGACGACCTGTGGTCTTTCTCGTCCTGCGGAAAGAGCTACGTAACTTAAGTTTCTCTTTTGCTCGTGAGGTCAGGAAGCGGAAAGAAATCTCAAGTTTAACTTCAGCGAACTCTCTGCTGGTCCCCTCTTGGCCCTGAGTTTTAAAAAATGTATCCGTTGGGCGCCTGGCGTCTGACTCTCGATTTCGGCTCAGGTCATGATCTGGGCTCAGGTCGTGATCTCACTGTTCATGAGTTCGAGCCTCGCATCGGGCTCCGCGCTGGCAGTGTGGAACCTGCTTGGGTTTCTCTCTCTCTCTCTCTCTCTCTCTCTCTCTGCCCTTTCCCTGCTTGTGCTGTCTCTCTCTCAAAATAAAATAAACTTAAAAAAAAAAATAAAGAAGTGTCTGTTAATCTTATACAATGTATTTAAGCGCCTGCCAATCCTTTCTGGAAACACTAAGGCTTGAGAAAACATTCACTGCAGCCGGTCCACGCGAGTGCATGGCGGAAGGTAGCGAAAGGCGCCACTTACATGTCCTGAGGCTCTGACACTTCCAAGTAGCGCATCTTCATTAACTGAGGAAAGTCCATTTCCTCTTTCACCTCCCAGTCACTACGGACTTCCACTGAAGAGTCTCGGGGTTTCTGCGGTGCAAAACCAGGGGAGGGAAGAGAGTTACAGCCGGTGCGAGGCATAAGCAAAAGGCAGCTTAGCAGCACGAAGGGCTTTTAGCCAATAAACGTGTCCAGAACGTTTACCACGTGCTGGGTGCTGTAGGAGCCGGAATCCCTGACCCCGAATTCAGAGTTTACAATCTCGAAGGGTACCGAAGAAGTCAAGGGGTCAAAAACAACCCGGAACTTGACTCCCACGTAATGCCGGCGCCCAGGGAATGTACATATGTATGGGTTCTTCCTAAAGAAGCCGTGGCAGCTTCTTTTATTTCTCTCTGGACGTCAGCTATTTACCCTTAACATACAAACATCACATCCGGCAAAATCTAACCGCTGCAATCTGGAGCTCCTCACTTGCCCTCACGTGTTCTTCCATTATCACAGTGTCCACACGAGCATTTGTATGTGAACGTTCACGGCAGCGTTTTTCATAATAGCAACAGGTGGAAACCACCCGGACGGCCATGTACTGGTGAACGCGTACACAAAACGCAGCGTGGGGGCACCTGGGTGGCTCAGTCGGTTAAGCTTCCGACTTCAGTTCAGGTCATGATCTTGCCTTTTGTGGGTCCAAGCCCGGCATCGGGCTCTGTGCTGACAGCTCGGAGCCTGGAGCCTGCTTCAAGTTGTGTCGCCTTCTCTCTCTCAAAAATAAATAACGTTAAAAAAAAAAAAAACAAAAAACCAGCCACAAAAACGCAGTGTGTCCACACAACAAATTCAGCAATGTGCCGACACACGCCACAACAGGGATGAACTGTGAAAGGAGCTACACAGAAGACCACACGTCGTAGGATTCTATTTATGTGAAATGTCCAGAAGAGGCACATCCAGAGACAGAAAAGACCGGTGGCAGCCAAGGGCTGGGGAGAACCGGGGCCGGCTGCCCAAGGGTATGTGTTGTTTTCACAATGATTCAAACGTTCTGAAACTGACTGGCGCGTATGTGTGAATATACCAAGAGCCACTGACTTGTACACTTTCAATGAGTGGATGGTGTGATATGTGAATTATGTTTCAATAAAGCAGTTACAAAACCAAACACATACACGAAACTGAATTTCTAGACAGAACTCTGGTGTGGATACACTACCTGTGACTTCTGGTCCCATTTCTGCCTCACTCCGAACTGTTTCTGAAATTTTTTCTGCAGTCGTATGCGTTCTCTAGAAAGACAAGAAGACTGTGCTGTTGGTGCAGATCTGTGAGTCACTGGCTTTTCAAAAGGCAGAAAAGCTGCCATTCTCTTCGGCTGAACCTCAGCATCATTAGTGACTTCTCTGAACTAAGAAAACAGGGACTTCGTGAAAAAGAGGAGACCTTAAGAGTGCTACAGGAGGCATACTGCCCCCCAGCACCCACCAGCTGGGTTTTACTCGCCCTATGGACGGTCCGATGGCAGCACCAGCCTGGGTGTGGCCGCCGCACCGCACAGCTCACAGGGCCCAGCGTGACCTGTGCCACAGCAGAGCTGAGCCTAGCTGGGCCCCACAGCTCATCTTACCTACCCTCGCTTCCGGCCAGTGCACACGCCCACTGCCAGGGACCTTCCCACCATGCTGTCTGCCAAGAACTGGCCCTTGGAGAATGAGGCCAGGCTACACCAGTGGCTTAACGGCCTTCAGGAAGGAATTTTTGCTTGTTTGGCAGTGACGGGGAAGACCACCGTTGGCCTAGTGATTTCAGAGCACAGTCAGTCCCGGAAGAACAACTCAATCCAGGAGGATGTGGGAAACCTCACCTCTCCTTCTGCTTGGCGCTCTTAGGCAGGGTCTGCAGGTTGAATTGCAACATGTTCCGTCGATCTTTGTCTCTGCGGAGGTTCCGCTGGGAATCAAGAAAAAACAGCCACGCTAAAACCTTGGGGATCTGACCAACAGCAGGGAGTGCCCAGGGGTAAGTCTGTACTTGGAATTGGCTTAGACGTTCACACATTTTTTATTGAAGTAGGTTTATGGGCCCTTGTCAGAGTTGTAGTTTGCCTCTTTATACATAGGAAGATGCAGCCCGACCAGACCATCTACTTAATAAAGCCTGCACACAGCAATTAAATGAGGCATCAGGCATCTTTTCACCTGGCACAAACACCCCACTCTCAGCACAGAGGCATGAGGTCCTGGCCACTGGTCAGCAGAAAGCTAAACTATTTAGACCATCTCTGGACCCAGCCCACGTTTACTTTAGTGCAACGTGTCACCGGTCAGCTACTTGGGAGTCACTGGAAGACCTAGGAGAACACACTTTCCTCCCGTCACTATGTGCAAGGAAGCACTTTTAGCAGGTGGCAGCCACGGATAATGGCCCCAAGACGGTGAGATTGCTGGCTCTTGGCCTACCTGGGCAAATCGCATCCGATTCCGCTGGTAGGCGGTTTTCTGTGTGCGTGCTGTGTCCACCAGCTGGAAACTGGTTTCATCCTCCTCGTGGAAATAAGCATACTGACTTCCACCACCAAACTGAGAGGAGTACTTATCTGCAGGCAAAGGGGACGACGTGTAACAGATACTACCTACAGACTCTGCACGCCTGCTCTTCTAAAGCCCTGCTAGTTCTTTTAAAACTTTTTTTTTTTTTAAACGTTTTTAGTTATTTTTGAGAGACAGAGCACAACTGGGAAAGGGGCAGAGAGAGACAGAGACACAGAATCCGAAGCAGGCTCTGAGCTGTCAGCACTGAGCCCGACGTGGGGCTTGAACTCACGCACCGTGAGATCATGACCGGAGCTGAAGTCGGATGCTTAACCGACTGGGCCACCCAGGCGCCCCTAAAGCCTTGCTATTTCGAGTGTGCTCTCAGGACCCTTAACGGAAGTGCACGTTGATGGACTCTGCCCAGCCCCACTACGTCAGAATCAATGTTTTCAGAAGATCCCCAGGTGATTCTTGTGCACATTCCAGTCTGGAAAGCTCTGGTCTAAAGAACTTTCTAAGTTAAGACAGAGTTTGAGTTCCTTAAGCCCATTTCACACCCTGCCTTACTCTATGAGGACCGGAATTAAGGTTTACTACTCCAGAAAGGGCAAATATGGGGCATGCGTTATGCAAATATGCAACCACTTACATCATCTGGTACCCCAAGCAGACAGGTCTAATGGGTTATGATATACTTTACTGTTGACCCTAGCCTCAGATCATCCTAACTGGGTACTCACTGCAACTAAGCCACTTCCAACAATCTCAACTGGCACAGGAAAAAACGAGACGACAACACCAACACCACCAACCCATCTACTGTAACAAGATCTTAAAATCAGGGGTTGTAGACCTGGAGTCCACCGATTGGCTTCACAGGTTCGGTAAATCCCAGGCACTAGGGTACCAAATGGGAAGGAGTTCAACAGATCTGCGAAAGGGTGTATGGCTCCCTAAACGTGGAAGGAAAAAAAATCCCACTATAACAGGTTAAACCTCTTTAATGACCAGTCTTTAGTTTTGGGACCGTTTCAAAAAAATGTATGTGGTTATTGTCTACAGTTCAGATCCTGCCCCTAAAAACTATGTGTTATCGTTAGCATTTTGTTCCCATCCTGGAATGTTTTTGGATGGAGGTCACTGGAAAAAGTAACAATCCTCCCAAGGCCTTGATCTGGGCGGTCAGTTGAACACTTACTCGTGTACCTCTTATCTTGATATGTGGCACCTGTCCAGTCTGCAACCTGTGAGGCAACAAGAGAAGACAGAGCACGCAGGTCAATCAGGCAAGTTTCTGCTGACCCAGAAGCCCCTGTACGCGAAGACGCAGTCTGGGAAAGTGTAAGGACTGGCTCACGATGCCTCTGCCAAGTGCCCAGCTCTCCCGTGACTACTGGAAGGACCCAGACACTATAGCTGTTCCCAGCCAGCGTCTCCGTGAGGAGCACAGGAGTTAAAATTCTTTTGAGAGAATAAAATCAAAACGATCTAACGGACGACAGCGGTCACGGCTCGAAAGAGTCACCGTCACTGACGGGCCAAGTACCTTTCCTAGTCGATCTCCTTTGCTGAACGGCTGGTAGGGCATATCCCGAAACTGCTCAGGAACCGCACAGGGACCCCAACCCGAGGGGTTGTCCTGGATCACAGGTGTCATGAACTTTGCCATCTTCTAGAATCTTAAAGATACAAATAATGTGAGGAGCTTTGTGAAGAAAGGCCTCCAAGCACAAAAAGCCTTCCATTCGAGGTAAGCTAAGACAGAATGATAAAATTAGAAAAGCGACACACAAAATGGAACAGTCACAGATAATACTGTGAGTACTTCAAACTCAGAGGACAAATACGAAGACTCATATACTGTATTGTGCTGCTTGTGACACCCACTTTTTCCACTATAATATCTTTGAAATAAGGCTGCATCTTCCGCTTGATGGACTGTCTCACCTTAATGGCAGTTTTTCTTTCTTAGTCTACATACGACAGTGGTGCTTCTTAAACTCAGCGGGGTCTTAGATTTGATGGAATGCAGTAACCTTTTCTCAAGCGTAATAACCACGATCTAGTTTCCAGAAACACCTTCACCAAGGCAAACAATCCGTAGCGTCCCTAAGCCTCAGTCTTTTCATCTGTAAAGTGAGTGAGACCCTTGTCTAATTCATACCACAAGACCAGGGTCAGAGACTTAATAGTTACGCATATGAAAATGCCTTCGCTGTAAAATGCCACACCATTACTACTTAGACTTGCAAAAATACATTTACAGAGAGTGCCGGGAAAGAGTCCGTAAGTATATCCCGCTATTCAACTTTTCTTTCTCGTTCTCCCAATTTTCTGCCATCAATGCAAACCCTCATGCAGAGCAAGTGGACAGAACCTGTCAGAAAGCTGACGTTACCATGAACCTTAGGTCGTAGAAGTGGCCAGTCATCACATGTTCATAATGATACGAGTACCAGGTACTGTTCTTAGTGTTTACTCTGCACCAATTCCGTAAATCCTCCCAACGATCCTGGTGTAGCGGCTAGATCATCCCCACTCTTCAGGTAAGAAAATTGAGGCACAGAGAAGCTAAGAAGTTGTTCAAATCTGCAATGCTAGTTGACGAAAAAATCTGAACCGAAGCAGTCTGGCTGGAATTCACACTCTGTGTGAGGCTACAGCTCCTCTCGAGAGAGAAAAAGCCAGGGGCTACAGAGCACATCTCTGCCTGACGGTTTCTATCAAAAACCTCATCATCCATCATAATCCTCAGGTGAGCTCCCAGAGGAACATTCACCACACGAGTATTTCTGGAGGCAGCCATCAAAGCACACAGGCACAGTGCCCTTAGTAAGTTCTCAGTGTCCCATGACGGGGAGAGATTCAGGCTTCCTCCAGAAGTGACACCTGGGTGACAGCAACAGGGACCTTCGTCCTTCAACTCTAAGCTTAAGCTACACTACAGAAAGGGGACTGAGGGCAGGCGTGGCAGTTTCAAGACAATTCACGCTAAAATATGTATTTATGGAGCTCCTACAATGTCAGACACTATGCTAAATTAAAAATTTGCAGCTCAGCTGTCGATCCGTCCATTGTTTCAAAAACAGACTTGATTTCCAGGGTTGTCTGCACCAAGTCCAACATTCTTGCCATTACGTTATAGCTGGGCAGCAGGCTGAGAAAACACGGGGTGTTACTTTTTACAATGTTTTATTTTTGAGAGAGAGAGAGCATGAGTGGGGCAGGAGCAGAGAGAGAGGGAGACACAGAATCTGAAGCAGGCTCCAGGCTCCGAGCTGTCAGCACAGAGCCCGACGCAGGGCTCGAACTCACGGTGTGTGAGATCATGACCTGAGCGGAAGTTCGATGTTCAACCAACTGAGCCACCCAGGCACCCCGAAAAAATGAGGATTTAGACTATACCTAGTAACCCAGTAATGATGTCTCAAAACGTTTAAGAAATCGAGTCCTCTCTCACAGCTCAAGAAGGAAACAGATCCAAGGCTTGGCATACATTTCTCCAGGGGGAGGAAGTCCCCTGGCTTCAACCCATTCAAAATAAGAGTGAGCAGAACAGAACCAGAAGCAGGAAGAGCCACTCTGTTATATCGAAGTGACAGCTGTACTGGCTACAGGGACAGGGTGGGGAGGCCACCACAGGGCAGTCAGAAGGGGCCCATGGCTGGCAGGGCACGGTATTGTGCAGATTACCGTGGCCACCACAGATCATATGCCATCAGTCCCTGGGGGGAGAGTTTCAAATCAGAGATCACACCTGCTCCACCACAGCCTTCCATTTCACAGAAAAGGAAAGAAAACCTTCGGACTGCGGACTCCTCAGAGCAGGATCGAACACTGCTCAGCTTGGTACAGTCAGTACCTCCTTCCACGACAGCTCAGAGAGCCTCTGATCGCTTTGAAAAGACCCTGAGACCCAAAGGGGTTACGTGGTATTATCAAAGTCGCTCAGCCCGTGGCCGCAAAGCGGAGCCCAAGGTCAGAGAACCTTACCCATAAGGCCGTGCCCCGCATCTCTAAGTGTGTCGGGCCTGGGGTCCTCGAAAGGCGGATTCGTGCCCCGCCCAGCTGAGCAGAAGTGGCCGGAGACGTACGAGAGGCCTCTTCCGGAAGGCCCCCGAAGGCTGCGCCCAGCCCAAACCGGCTCCAGAGATACGGAGAACCTTAAGGGACACTCCACTCACCTGTAAAGGCCTCGGGCGGCCCCGATGGCGAGAGATGGTCCAGGCCGAAGACCACACACCCAGCAGCCCTCGGAGGAACAGAGAGGGAAAAAGGAGAGAAGATGCGCGCGCAGCGGCCGGCGCCGTAAACACAATCGACGCTGTCGTAAACTGCGTTCTTGCTTCCTCCGGACTCAAGGGCGGAACGCACGAGTCGTAAAGCGACGGCAGACCCGGAAGTTCGTCACAACTCTCTGCTAGGTGGCCCGATAGGTCTCTGAGGAGCCGAGACGCCGGAGGTGTGTTTACAATTACGTCACGGGCGCCTCCGGCGAGGCCCCGAGAGGGCGTTCCGAATTATTGAAACGTGGCTGCCCGGCAGTGGAGGCTGGGGGCGGGCAGCGGTGACCGCCCTTCTGTGTCCCCCCGTGTTTCGCGGACGCTTCGGCCCCTCTGTATCGCACCGTGACCGGGGCTCCGGTCGTCTCCAGCTAGTCGTGTGGCTCGAGTCTCACAGCTGGGGGCAGGTCGAGAGTCGGGGCAGAGGTTATAGTTACCATCCCCTACCCCCGCCCCCTGTACCACCCCCGCCCCCCGCCTTTTAGTCTCGGTAACAGGCCCAGAGGGGGAGGTTATATTGCTAGTGTAGAGGGCGGCCGCCAGGATTCAAGCCACACTCCACGGTTCTCAAATTTTGTAGGGCAAAGATTTCTGGGGCGCCGAAGTGTAGGATGGAGACTGCGGGTCTCACTTCCCTGGACGGGTTATTTAACTATGTTTAAGCTGGAGGCAGCTTAGCGATTGTGATTCTGAAGTGGCGACCGCTTTGCTACGAAGGGCAACCGTGCTGTCCTTTCAATGACTGTCGGGTCTCCGGAGTTTGTCCTGAAATCTTATTGGGGGATTTCAAAGCATTGAAAGAGGATCCGAGGACGTGCTTTTATTCAAACCTCACGTCCTTTTCTACCTGGTCTGGGATTCCTCCCAGCGTGTCTCTTCTGTCGGAAAATGTATCTATTGTTAGATCTGATATCTGCTTGGCTCTGCTGCTACTTGCAAGCTATGTAGGCTTCTCATCTCTGGGCTCAGTTTCCTTATCTGTAAGTTAGAGGTAATAAAATTATATTGGGTGCAATGAGGGTAAAAATACATTCATGTGAGAACAGTAATTCCACTTACGTGAACTTGGGACAGGCTCTTCGATCTCTCTCTGAAGCTGCTTACTCATCTGTGAACTGAAAATACTAACAGCTGTTGGGGCACGTGGGTGGCTCAGTTGGTTAAGCGTCCCACTCTAGTTTTTTGCTCAGGTCATGATCTCAACGGTTTGTGGGATCGAGCCCCCAGTCAGGCTCCTCGCTGACAGCGGGGAGCCTACTTGTGATTCTCTCCATCTCTGTTTCTGCCCCTTTTCTCTCTCATGTGCACGCATGCTCTCTCTCTCTCTCTCTCTCTCTCTCAAAATAGTAAAAAATATTAATAGCCTTGTTTGTTTCTATAACTTTTCTCCCAATCTGCTCCTGTTCCAGTTTTCCTAATTTTTATTGATGGCACCCAGGTAATGGTGTTCAGCCGAAACCTTGTAGTCCTCATTGGTAATTCCTTTTCCGTTTCCCACCACATTCCCACATTTGGTCCTTTACCAAGTCCTCTTGATTCTGTTTTCAAAATCCAGCATGAGTGCTACCACTTTGCCCCAATGTATCCAGGCTCATGCTCAGACTCCCAGCGTCCACTTCCTGCTCCTCTGGGCTCCTTCTCCACATGGTGCCCAAAGCAATCGCTCAGTCTTCTAGCAGCTTCCCAAGTTTTTTTTTTTTTTTTTTTTTTTAATTTTTAATGTTTATTTATTTTTGAGGGAGAGAGAGAGAGAGAATGAGCAGGGCAGGGGCAGAGAGAGAGGGAAACACAGAATCTGAAGCAGGCTCCAGGCTCTGAGCTGTCAGCCCAGAGCCCGATGCGGGGCTCGAACCCACGAACTGTGAGATCATGACCTGAACTGAAGTCGGACGCTCAACCAACTGAGCCACCCAGGCACCCCTTCCCATATGTGCTTAGAGTTGAAACATGAATGTCTTCCTGTGGCCTGTCTGGTCCCTGCTTACCTTCCAACTTTACATCCTGCCTTCTATACTGACTCGGCTATAGGTACCATGATCTTTCTGTGCCTTAAGTACATCCACCTCTTATCTATCCCAGCAGGGCCTCTGCACTTTCTGTGCCTCCCGCCTGGAACAGTCTTTCCCGGATTTGCCTGTGGCTGGCTCATCATTCGCGTCTCCGTTCAGACTTCTCTCTTCAAGGAGATCTTCTCTGACCACCATTCCTAAAGAGGCTTCTCCTCCCTCCTCCCTCCTCACCCTCTTACTCTGCTTCTTTGTAGTTCTTATCATGCCCTGAAGTATTTTTTTGTTTCCTCGTTTGGGTTCTGTCTCTGCCTCTAGCGTATAAGCTCCATAAGAGTAGAGGTTTTGTCTGTCTTACCTAGAGCAGTGCCAGTAAGACATATTGGTTGAATTGTTGAATGAATGGATAGGGGTTTTATGAGAATTGAATGAAAAAATAAATTCAGTAGATTATCCTGGGCACATAAGTAAGTACTCAGTGTCAGTGTAGGGAAGATCAATATTAATTGTAATACGTTCTAAAATGTAAAGGGTGGGGCGCCTGGGTGGCTCAGTTGGTTAAGTGTCCGACTTTGGCTCAGGTCATGAGCTCACGGTTTGTGAGTTCGAGCCCCGCATGAGGCTCTGTGCTGACAACTCAGAGCCTGGAGCCTGCTTTAGATTCTGTGTCTCCCTCTCTCTCTGCCCCTTCCCTGCTCATTCTCTCTCTCTCTCTCTCTCTCTCAAAAATAACATTAAAACATTTTTAAATGTAAAGGGAGATGTATTTTTTTAAGTTTATTTATTTAGAGAGGGCACAAGCAAGGGAGGGGCAGAGAGAGAGAGAGAGAGAGAGAGAGAGAGAGAGATTGAGGCTCACAAGCAGGCTCCACACTGTCAGTGCAGAGCCTGATGCGGGATTCGAACCCGCAACCCATGAGATCATGACCTGAGCCAAAATCAAGAGTGGGATGCTTAAGTCACTGAGCAATCCAGGCGCCCCAAGGAGATGTATTTTTGCTCAATTGCTTAATTTCATTTCATTTCTTTTCTTTCTTCCCCTTTATTTCTTTCTTTCACTTGGGTTCACAGGCCATCTACTGCAGTCTCTTCCTTGTGTCAGAGTTTAATCATCTTTCCCATATTTTGGCCTCAACATGTCCCCAGATGGAGGAGGGTTTGGAGAGTCCTGCCTCATTGTGCACAGTGGGTCTCTGGCCTTGGGTGGCAGATCTTGCCTTCATTCCTTCTTTCAACGGACACCCTTGCTGCCTCTCTTTCTCTCCACCCCGCTGTCCACACGCAGCTGGAATGACCCTCCTTTACATTAATTCGGAGCATGCCTGGCCTCCCCCTCCCCAACTGTTTAGTAGCTTACCTCTAGCCCGAGGAGAAAATCCCACACTCTGTTCTGTGGGCTGCAAGTTTCTAATGCGTCTTCTCATTGGCAGCATTCTCTTTCTGCGTCATACCCAGGTTCATTACTGCCTGGAGACCTTTTTACCTGCGGTTCTCTGGGGCTTGGAATGCATCTCCCCTAGATCTTAATGCCCTTGTGTCTTCATCAGACAGACATTTCCTGATCGCCCCTCTGTGTTGCCTCACCCTGTCCTCATTGACTTGCTCAGTGGCCCCGTGCCTGGCACTATTCCAAGTATTTGCATTACCTCACTGAATTCTCACCACAGCCGTGTGAGGTCAAGCCTACTGTCCTTCCCGTTTTAGAAATGAAGATATCGAGGAATGCTCTAGGCTCAACAGTGCATAGTGAAACTGGGGTTTCGAACTCAGGAGGCCGCCTGGCTCCTGCTTCCTTTGCTTCTGCTCTGGTGTTTTGCTGGATGACTAACATTTGCCTCGTTTATCTAGTTGTTTGGGTTTTTGTTGCTGTTTGTTTGCTTACTTACTGTCTCCTTTAGAATGTAAGCCTCATGACAGGTGGGATCTTACATGTCTCGTTCACTGTCGTATCCCAGCACCTCGAATTACCACATAGTTGGTGCTTAGAAAAGGTTGGGGGCACGAAGGACCTCTGCAGACGGGTCCTTCCCTTTACGTGTCTGCAGCACTTGGTGGAACCCTCCGTGGCTGTGCTTACAACATGTGTGGTCTGTTACCAGTGTCCCCCACCTCTGGTACTCCAGACCCCGCGTTCCCCTAACGTGGGGTCGCGTTATTTCTGAGGAGGCCTCATGGCCCAGCGCAGTGCCAGGTACACAGAGTGTACCCAGGAAATGTTTATTGTATTCATGGCCTCTGGATACTGCTTTTAGAGGCTGTAAAATAAAAACCTTAACATTCTTGCTGGAAAAATGTAGGTTTGGGGGCAGATGCCCACTTCTCAAAAGATTTCACAGCTTCTTCACACTTTGAAGAGAAACAGACACTGTCTTTGGGCAATTGAGTGACTAATTTTTCATTATTACTAACAATGGCTAACATTAGCACTGCAGTTTATAAGTGACAAGGTCCGTAATTTCATTTGAAGATGAAATGTATATTCATGACTCACGACTATGGTCTTTTAACACGAAATTTGCCGTTGGTAGAATGAAGAAGCTCAGAGAGGTTAAGGCACTAACACAGGTCACACAGCTAGTGGGAGACAAAGCTGGGATTTTATTTACTCATTCAGCAGACATTTGTGGAGCACCTTCCATGTGCCTTGGATAGGCCAGGTGTGGAGGATGCGGCAGGGAGCAAAGTGACCGAGGGTCTTGCTTTCAGGGAGGGTACCTTTTAAGCAGGGGAAGGTAGACGCTGGGCAGGTGTATGGAGAAGTGACAAGTAGGTGAAGACACCGCACCAAGGATCTGTGTTAGAGAATGATCTGGGGTGCAGCACTTACAAGGCGGGAGTTCGGGGAGGCCCCTCTGGGGAGGTGACATTTGAGCAGAGGCTGGAGGATGAGAGGGAGCAGGCAGGGGAGAGGCAGGGGAACAGCTTTCTGGCAGAGAGAACAGGCCCTTTCTGTTCCCTTATGTGACCTTCCGAGGAGGAAGGACCCATTCTTGTGTGCTGGGGCGTCAAGGGAACCTCTTAGTCATTCATCTGCTACAGCCTTCACTCCAGACCAGGTGTCTCCTTGTCTGGCTGATTGCCGTTCTCTCTGCTTGGATGTGCCCTGTGACGGGGAGCTCATTCCTCTGCCGATGCCACTTTACCCTCTATGGACTTCTGTGTGGTAAACATTTTCAGCTCCTTAGTCTATTTCTTGGCGTCACCTCAAGTGCCACTTGGTCCTCGTTTCCCCATTGTCAGCATTCTAACAAAACGGCCACTTCGGAATCGCTCTTCTCCTCTCCTCTGGGACCTCTCTGATTCCTGCTTGGTTTCCACCCTCCTTTTTGGGGATTTCTTAACCTCCTTCTGTTCACACCCACCCTTCATGCGAACACATTCTCTCTCCTCTAACCTCTCTGGCAGCCCCATCTTCTTGGAGCCAGGACGGATGAGCCACTTCTCAGCTGCTGGCTGGGGCATCTTCTTTGAGTCGACCAGCCCACATTCTTTCCAGGGTCTGGATTCTGGAAATTCTGGATTCTGCCCTTCCTTCTTCCTCAGAGCCTCCCCTCAGGGCCTGCTTGGAAGGCATGTATGTTCTTTGCTGAGTTTTCAGCTGTGGGTCAAATGTCACTTCTTCGGGGGCATCTTTCTTCCTCTTCCTACCCTGTGCTTCCCCTTAACACTTGTAGCAATGATAATTAAGTGATTATGTATGTACCTATTTGATCCACGCGTCTCTTCCATCACATGGAGCACCCCGAGAAGGTGGAGAGAGGACTCATATCCCCAGTTGCTAGAACAGGGCTTGACATGGAGTAGGTGCCCATAAGTATTTGTTGACTAAGTCAGTGGATAAGAGGGTCAAAATTGGTATGAGACCATTCATTCAATGGGTGTCACTGAGAGCTACCCCTTTGCAGCAAGATCCTGTGTATGTAACGATTGGTAGTGAGATTCTTGTCTCCTGGTCTGAGTCCGTGACTGCAAAACAATTTCTAGACTGGAGAAAGGGAAAGCTGTAGGTGACTGCTGGACCCTCCATATACCTGCCCCCATGTCATGTCTAGAAGTGAGAGGCGCCCTTGTTACTGTTTTCTGATCAGCCTTTTGTGCTATCCTGCCCTGTCCCTTCCAGATAAAGCAAAGGCATTTTCTTTCTTTCTTTTTTTTTCATTTGAAAGAGGGAAAGAGAGGGAGAGAGGCACAGGGAGAGGGAGAGGGAGAGGGAGAGGGAGAGAGAGAGAGAGAGAGAGAGAGAGAGAATCTTAAGCAGGCTCCATGCTCAGTGTGGAGACAGACACGGGACTCAATCCCATAATCCTGAGATCATGACCTGAGCTGGAATTGAGTCAGATGCCCAACTGACTGAGCCACCCAGGGGTCCCACAAAGGCATTTTCTAATAGGAACCTCTAATATCTTAAAGAGGAAAGTAGTATTTTTGACTGTTGACTGTATATGCCAGGCGCTGTGTTAGTGCTTTACGTAATTAATTAACATGATTTTTATTTAAGATTAAAAAATTTTTTAATATCCATTTATTTTTGAGAGGGAGAGACACAGAGCGCAAGTGGGGGAGGGGCAGAGAGAGAGACACAGAATCCAAAGCAGGCTCCAGGCTCTGAGGCAGCTGTCAGCACAGAGCCCGATGCAGGGCTCGAACCCACGAACCGTGAGATCATGCCCTGAGCCAAAGTCGGACACTGAACTGACTGAGCCACGCAGGCACCCGTGATTAATTACATAATTAATCATCTCTTTGATTCTTTCCAAGAGTTCAACCCTCCCATCAATGTGGGTAGGGAGAAGCAGGTTCTGCCCAGTTGGATACTTGGTCCGAGGAGTAACAGCCACTGTTTGAGAGCAGTTTTGTGGCTTCAAAAGCTCCCATCCCTGGGGCACCTGAGTGGCTCAGTCGGTTAAGCATCCGACTCTTGATTTCAGCTCAGGTCATGATCTCAACAGTTTGCGGGTTCAAACCCCGCATTGGGCTCTGCACTGACAGTGCAGAGCCTGCTGGGGATTCTTTTCCTCCCCTCTGTCTGCCCCCCTCCCACTCACACTGCCTCTGTCTCTCTCAAAAATAAATAAACATTAAAACAACAACCACCACCACTTCCCATCCCTTACAGGGTAGTGGGGAAGACCTTCCCTGAGGTTTGGGAGGTTCTCTTTCTCGCTCCCTCCCACTGTCTCTTGCCTCTGCGATCTCTAATTTACTCAGACCCTTCCTATGCTGAAGATCAGTGAGGGCTCCAGAAGTTCCCCACAGGAGGGGCTGCGCAACAGGGATCTGGTCTGGAAGCTGTGTTTGTACCATAGAGGCCCCGTTTTCACTGAGGCACACTTACCGGGGGAAGGCACCCCGGAGCTTGTGAAGGGGCTTCCCCCTAAGACATCTCTTTGGCAAAACTGCTGAGCACCCAGACGGAACGAAATTGGAAGGAGAGGAAGGGACGAGTGAACAACCATTGATTTCTTGAATGCTGCCTCCGCGCGAGCGTCTTGTGTGTTTCGATCATTCTAGACTGTGAGGGAAAGAGTTGTCAGGGATCCGTGGTGTGCTCCGGGATCTCGACTAGATGTAGGGTGACCATGTAATTTACCATCCATGTTGGGGCCCTCTGGGGAAACAAAGGGGCCACTATCGAAAATTGCACCGGACAGAAGGTATAAATTGGGACCGCCCTATGCCAACTGGGAGGTCTGGTCACCCTCGGCAGGAGGGAAATCAGATGCCCTCTGTTCTGGTTATCTATTACTGGGTAACACCTCCCTCCAAAATTTGGCAGCTATAAGCCACAATAATCCTTTTGTTTTCTCTGTTGGCTTCTGTAGGCCAGGAATTTGGGAAGGGGTTGTCTAGTTCTAGCCTGGGGCCTCCCGGGCCGTATTAGTTAGGTGCAGGTGGGGCTGGAGTAGCTGGAGGCTAGCTAGAACCTTCTCTCTCTCTCTCTGTGTCTGTGTCTCCATTTAGCCTTAGAGCCTCGCTATATGGTGAGTCCACACAGAGAGCTGAGCTTTCTCACAACATGGCGGCCCCGGGGCAGTCAGACGACATACAAGGGGGCCGAAGATGTCCGGAACAGGTATTCTGACTAACAAGCTGGCAGCTGCATGGCCCTCTACAACCCGGTCTCAGAAGTCAGGCGGCCCTTCTGTTGGTTACCAGCGAGTCACAGGCGCAAGGTTCTAGAAGAGCGCGTGGAGTGAGAGACGTTGTCGTGACCGTCTGAGGAGCCTAAAATCTGCTACAGATGCACCTGGCCTTTTCTAAGAGTAACCAGTTGGTTGTCTGCAAAGGTGTGACTGAAGAGTTTAGGACAGAGTAAAGCCAGAGTTTTGGAGGAAGTCTGGTCGGGAGGAGGCCTGGGCTGTGATCGTGATTTATCAAGGGAAATCTGCTCAGAGGGGTGAATGAACTTGTGGGAAGGGGAGAGTCACAGAGCCAGAGGCCTGGTGTTGTCCAGGGCGCGGGCTCTTGGCCGCACTGGCCGGGGCAGCAGCCACCGCCCCCCGCCATGTCCCTGGGCAAGACCGTCCCCTCGAGCCGCCTCTGCTGAGAAATGCTTCTTCTGAATAATACCGTTATTTGTTCCCACTCCCTCCCACCAAGCAGCCCCGCAAGACCATGGACCCGTACGGAGCTTTCGCTGCCGGGAAGCATAGGCTGGTCAGGCTAACATTTCTTGTGCCCTCCGTTAGTAGACGGATCGTCCGGTGATGTGTCAGCCTCACAAGATTGGCTAAGGGGAGTCTGGCCCTGCCTGGCGCGCGGGCGTATCCCACCCAGACTGTTCTGACGGATTCACCAAGGTCGGCTGGTGGCGATCTGTCCGCGTGGCCGGTGCTTTTTCCGGCGCGCATCCACCTGCACCTCCTCGTGTGCCTTCTGTGAACCACCACGGGGGGTTATCACCCCACTTTCTAGATGAGCAGGCCGAGGCGCAGTGAGGAGGCACGTTTTGCCCGTGGTCAGGCCGCCGGTAAAGGTGCAGTGGCACAGCGGTCCAGGTGGGCGTGCAAACCGCAAACCCTCTTCACGAAGGTCGGGGCACGCACCTGATGGCAGACCTGTCGGACGGTGTGCTGGGAGGAAGGGAAGCCTTGAGTCACCAGCTCGCGCCAGCCTCCTAAGAGCCCTGCGGCCCCGACAAATTCGTAAAAATAGAAAACCTGGAGGGATTAAAGCCCCAAAGGACGCTTCGAGTCCCCCGCGGGAAAGGGAGGCTTGCCGTATGTTTTGATGGTCTGCATTCAAATTTATTTTTTTTTATCTCGGCTGGATGTACACTCACCCATCACAGGATCAGCTCTCAGAATAGAGAGGTACCTGTTGAATCATCCACCCCACTTCCTGCCTCATGCGGGCATCTCTCCAAGTGCTGAGCCATCCGCTTCTCTGCTGGGGCCTGAGATATATCAGGATTTGCAGCCCTGGTGACAGGAGACAAAATAGACTCCCATTTCCTTTGGAACCATTTAGCTAGTTGAGAGAGTGCTTGATTGTTTCAATGGGATGAGCAATGAGCGATAACCAGGTCTCTCCTTGGCTCCTTCTCTCTGCCCTGTGCTTGCTCTTCTTCCGGAAGCTGGGAGGTGGTGGGGACAAAGGCACACACTGGTTTTGGCTCAGTCTGGCTCTTGAGCTACTAGGCGCCCCTCCCAGGACCTCGGGCCCACTTTCTGCAACACGGACGTCGTTCTCTTTCCTTCTGCCCGTCCTGGCTCCCGCTGGCCTTAGGACTAGAAACTGTGCCTGGTGGGTGCCTGCAGAGACTTGTTGGGGCTAAGTGACTGCAGGTGATATTTAAGGAGGTCTCATGGGAGATACGGCTTCAAGGCAATGAAAAACAGACATCCGTGGGGACAGACTGTCTGAATTTGAATCCAGGTCACCACTAGCTTCATGGCCTTGGGCAAGTCAGGCAACTGAGTCTCGGCTTCCTCATCTGTTAAATGGGTGGAATCAGAGGAAGTAGGTAGTGAGAATTAAGTCAGATAATACGTACAGTGCTTGAGAGAGTGCCTGTTGTGCAGTAAGCCCTTAATCCAGGCCAGCTGAATTAGCATGGTCACCAGAAGCCTGTGGGGCTTTGACTGTAGCGATCGATGGCCACTTGTGGGGACCCAGGCCCTGAGTTGGCCACTCAGAGTTCAGAGAGAGAACCAGTCATGAGCTCAAGTAGCTCAAAGTCTAGTGGGAAAGCAGATGTGGCTGATGCAGGGGTGCTTAACGAAATATGTTTTGAGTAGACTTTTAAAAAGCAGATTTCGGGGCGCCTGGGTGGCGCAGTCGGTTAAGCGTCCGACTTCAGCCAGGTCACGATCTCGCGGTCCGTGAGTTCGAGCCCCGCGTCAGGCTCTGGGCTGATGGCTCGGAGCCTGGAGCCTGTTTCCGATTCTGTGTCTCCCTCTCTCTCTGCCCCTCCCCCGTTCATGCTCTGTCTCTCTCTGTCCCAAAAATAAATAAAAAACGTTGAAAAAAAAAATTAAAAAGCAGATTTCACATGGAAATCCAGATTTGTGGCTTCTCTTATGATCTAGCAACACTGGGTTGGCTTTCCTGCACGGTGATAAGAAGCCGGAGCAGAATAAGTGTTGTAGCCTAGGCCAGGGTTTCTCTACTTTGCCCCAGTCCCCACTCTTCCCTCCTGCATCCTGTCCGCCCGTATTCATGTTCAAGTGTGCTTGCTGCCTGGCCCTTTGGGAATTTGCAGACAGATTACAATGCAATGCCGTGAATGCACCGGGAGCACGATGAGGGATAATAACTCATCCGTGGGCAGTCGGGAAGAGCTTCCCAAAGGAGCCGAAGTCCCAGTTGCCTCTCTGTAATACCCGCCAATGCTGCAGAACATCCTTGTCTTTATGGCTCAAGGATGTGAATAGAGGACACAAAGTCCTCCGAGCTGGCGGGATCTCTGCCATAAAGCAACCAAGGCTCAGTGGCTTGTGTGGTCATACAGCCAGCTCGTGGCACATCCAGGCTGTCAATCAGAAGCAGCCGTGGGCCTCGGGAGTCTGCAGTTTGTACTCTGGGATCTTGATTCCCTCTCTCTGCCACCCTCCTGCGGCGTGGCCATGGGTAACTCATTTCATCTTCAACCTCGGTTTCTTCATCTGTAGGGTAGGGCTGGGGATTCTGACCTCAAGGGAGTGCTCTGGGGCCAGATAGTGAGAAAATGGGTAGGGGACACTCATAAGCTCCGAAGCGCTCTAGGCCTGTGAGAGGCATCACGATGGTGGAGAAATAGCCACCTTCTTCGAACAGATTTGGCGCATCTTTTCGATGTTACGGGGACCTTGTCCCCCACCTGCTTTTGCCATTCTCTCTCCTTTGCATGTAGGAGCGTGCACAGCCTTCCTCCAGGCGTGGACCCAGAAAGGGAACGTTTTGGGATTCTCTGGCCTTGGCTGTGAACAGGATTCCAGGCGCAGAGCCCAAGGGCTCCCCTCTTTCACGAGGCTCCCACATCAAAAGGAGATGCTGAGATAGAGCTGGGAAGGAAGCCGACCTCCCTGGGAAAAAGAGGAGAAATGTCGGTAGTTACTTTGTTTCCTTTAAGACACCTGCCACTGCGCATCAGGGGCTACCTTCAATTCCCCGTTTAGTGCCTGGAACTATTGAGACAACATGGCATTGTGGTCGACTACTGGATTTGGGAGTCCCGCTGTCCTGAGTGCAAATATTGACTCCTCCTTAATTAGCTGAGTGTGCCTTTGGACCAAACTTTAAACTTCTCTAAACCTCAATGTCTTCATCTGCAAAATGGGCTTCTTAAAAGTACCTGTTTTTTTAGAGCTTTGTAGGAGTTAAATGACATTACGTGGTGAAGGGTTTAGCATATAGTGAACAGCTTAATAAATGCCGGATATGAATTCCTGTTATTGGAAATGGTAATAAGAAATGTACATCATGTTTGTACCGCGTTTTACCGTTTAGGAACTGGTCGTGTTTTCCTTAGCCCATTTGACATTCCCAACAACTCTTTGAGGTGGTCAGGGCAGGGATTATGACCTCGCACAGGTGAGAAAACGGGAGCCCAGGGAGGGCAGAAGTCTGCTCAAGGTCACACAGCTTGTGAGTGGTAGAGCCAAGCTCAAGTCTCCTTGGATGAAGGATGAGCAGTGTCATTCACAGGGCCAGGCCAGACCACCTGCACGTGCCGTCGGGCTGCTCCTTGGGCACTCTGGTTCTTCCAAAGACCTGTTTATAGAGAAATAATCCAGTGGGTTTACCTATTTAAACCCTTGTCGTACCTATTTATACGCTGAGCCTATACCAGCTCCGGGGGCGAAGAAACTTGTCCTTGTGCCCTGGTGTCAGACTGACTTTCTTGGCGTCTGTCCCCAAATGACCTCCGCGGGGGTTTCCAGCTGCCCCCTCGCACCCTGATCCGTTTACCAGAATAGCCATGTGTTCTGAGTTCTGGCCACAGGATGGCGCTGCTCCCCAAGGCATGAAACGGCCAGCCCCTCACCAGGACTGCATTTCCAGGTATGAAATATCTAAACAGCTCCTATGTGCAAGTCACTAGGTTGCTGAGGAGAGGGCTTCGCTTATCCATTATTGTTATATAAACGACGGCAGCAAAACTAATAACACCCGTACGGGTTGTCACAGTTTCTTGAGCAGTTTACAGAGATCACCCGGTTCCATTTGCTAAATAATCCTGGTACGTGAGATGAGGCGAGCCTTCCCACCCACGTCTGAGGAGGAAACTGAAGCTCAGCGAGGTGACAGGGCTTGTGTAAAGGCCCCGAGCAGAGTGGCCGGCGGCAGATTGAATGGGAGAGACCAGGCGTCTGCTTCCTCCGTGCCCGTACTTGTCGGTGAGGACAGGGGCTATCTTAGTTGCCTTTCTGCCCCCATTCCTTCCTGTCCCCCTCACTGAGGGCTTCAGCTGACGTCTGTGGCGGGCAGGGGAGAGGCAGGCGGGCTCCCTCAGGCCACTCAGCCTCTAGAAGCCGCAGTGCCGAATAGCTCACCAGCGCTCTCTGGACGCACTCAGGCTGAGAGGTGCAGCGTCTGGGTTGGAGCCTGTGAAGAGACTTCAAAGAGAGGCCACTGCTTTCACTCCGAGGCCCGGGCAGGGTGTGAGTGACTCACCGTGATTTGGCCCCCGAAGGCTGCCGGGTGACCAAGTGGCCAGGAATGATTCATTCATTCGTTCACTCATGTATTCGTTCAACAAACGCTTCCTAAGTGCCCGCCGTGTGCTAAATACTAGGGACGCAGAGACCAAAAGCACAGCCCGTGTCCTCCTGGGACTTTCAGAGCAGCGGGGGAGACAGAGGGCAGAGAGTGAACAATACAGTTTGGCAGGCGTTTCTCGGAGGTCTAAGTGTCATGGGGTTGAGTGAGTCTACCAAGGGCAGGGGAGCAGGCCACACGGAGGAGGAAGCCTTTGGCGAGATCTTGAAGGATGAGACAAGTTTGCAGATGACCAGGCAAAAGGAGCCTGGAGGTGGGGTGGGGTGGGGTGGGGTGGGGGCGGGGGGGAGAGTCGGGGGCGATGTGCGTACAGAAGCAAGAGCTGTCAAAGGTCATCACGCACTTGATGGGACAGGGAGGCAGCCGGAAAGATGGGGGGCAGCCAGAGACGGGCCTTGAAAGCCATCGTGGGGACAGTGAATTTGTGTGTCATAGATGGAAGAAAACACATCAAGACTTTGAGTGATCACTCCAGGAGCTGCGCTAGGCTTGAGATCCGGAGTTGAACACTGTGGTTCTTGCCATCAGAGTTCAGAATTTCAAGGAGAACATGGCCACAGAGAAGACCCGCAGTCGCATTTGTTGAGCGCTGACCCTTTGCCGAGCATCGTGTCAACCGCTTCCTGAGCGTTGGCTGGTTACCTACTTTGCAAGGCAGGTGCTGTTATCATCCCCACTTTTTAGCTGAAAAGCCTGAGACTTGAGGTGCTTAAGTAGGTTGTCCAAGGTCATAGAACTAGTGGTAGTAAGAGTCAGGACGTGTCTTTTTTTTTTTTTTGCTTTTTGTTTTGTTTTGTTTTTTAAAGCTTATTTATGTCGAGGGAGATGGAGGCAGTGCCAGTGGGGAGAAGGGCAGAGAGAGAGAGGGAGAGAGAGAATTCTAAGCAGGCTCCGTGCTGTTGGTGCAGAGCCCGATGTGGGTCTTGAACCCATGAAACTGTGAGATCACCACCTGAGCCGGAACCAAGAGTCAGACACTTAACCGACTAAGCCACCCAGGCGCCCCGTCTTTTTTACTTTTTAATGCTCAGCTTTGCTAAAACTAATTCATTAATTTTATGTGGATTTTTTTTATGCATGTGGTACAAAATTCAGAAGGTGCCCAGTGAAGGCGCTTGTGGTCACATCCCTGCTTCCAGCCCTCCCTCCCCAGAAGCGAACACTCTTACTGGTTTCTGGTGTTTTCTTCTAGAGAGGTTCTATGCAGACCCAAGCCCAAAAGGTAAGAAAAGACAAGTGCGTGGCTAATCACAAGCATGGGCTTTGGGAACAGCCTGCAGGGAATTGAGTCCTGACTCTTTTGGGTGATCTTGAAGAGTGTTACCACTAAATTGTGGTTTGAGCAAGGGTCAGGAGGTCTTGGAGGGAGCGGGGGACATGCCAGAGGGCTGGACTTGGTGGGGGAGGATGCGGTGACAGGATGGAGATGAGAGAATGAGGACCAGTGGGGCCTGGAGAGAGACTTGGGTGGGGGCCAGGCTGTGGGGTGGGGGGGCCGCCACGACAGGTAGGTGTTTGGCAGGACTGGAGGTGCGCTGAGAGGGAGACAGGTGGCCCGTGGGTCTGGGACAGTCCCTGTCTGAGGTCTCAGGCTGACACCTGGAGGAGTTCCAGCTCATCTGGTGCACCCCGGAGCTGGGCCTCGGTCCCTGGGCTGACAGCAAGGCCGTGGACTCAGGAGTCCGGGAGGTCCGGCCTGAGTGGCCAGCAGGGAATTCTGGGCAAGCCACTTCCCTCCCCAAGCTTCAGTGCCAGTGAGCGCTTCCCAGAGGTTCATCGCCCCGTTGTTCCTCACTGTGGAAGTAAAGGCAGAGTCGGTGGCGGGGGATGCGGGGGGTGGGGGGAGCAGAAGTGCCCTGGCTGGAATGGGCTGGGGGCACAGGATCCTTCTCCAGAGGTTTCCAGGCTGCATCTGAACAAGCATTCACAGTGTGCAGAGTTCTCCCAGGCAGGTGGGAGCCTGTACGTAGATACAGTCTTACATGTTCGATCTAATATGTGTATAATGCGTGTAATAACATGTAACACATACATTATTTTGTTTGTCCCCTGCTTCTGTTTTGAAACCAGTTTTCAAAATAACAAGCAGGTTCTCTGGTGTCCTCCCTTTTTCAGTGCTGAGATGCTCTCATCTCCGGCCCTGGGAGCCCCTTCAAGTCGACCACTGGGCCTGTGACCCAGCCTGAGTAGTCTTTGATAACTTCCTAGCTTTCTGGAAGAACAAATGTTCCAGATTCATCTTGTACTTTCCCTTTCCAAGTCCTGGAATCCGCCATTTCTCCGAGGAGCCCTGGCCCTGGTTCCCTTCCATGAGAAATGCCATTTGGAGGCCCCAGTCTGGGCTGGGGGGATGTGGGAAGCAGCAAGCTCGGGGCCAGGAGCCTACAGTCTGGCAGCTCCCTCCTCCTCCCCTGGGGATGGGGGATTAGAGGTCCAGTTACGTCTTTCCAGACTCATCCGAGGCCAAGAACAAGACATGGGAAATATTTGTGCTGGGCACCCCTGGGCTGCGATGGCATGGTGGGAGCCCACGGACCTGGATTCCGCCCCAGCTCGGCTGCTCTGTGTCTGAGTGACTCTGGGCAAGTGACTTAACCTCTCTGAGCTACGGCATCCTCATCTGTCAGATGGGGACAGTAGCACTCACCTCATGTCAGCTTGAGGATGATGTGAGACAACGCGTTTAGGTTTCTGACATACGTCGCCTAGAGCAGGTACTCAGTGAATGTGAATTCCCTTCTTATCCGTCCTCGGCCATGTAACTTCAGCATCCCCGGAGGTGAGAACTGGATTACTGGATGATTTGGGAAAGGGACAAGGGAAGAGGAAGAAATTGGGAAATAGAAGTTTGTGGACAAATAAATGGGAGGGGAGGTTCATTCAAAACAGGGAAGGTGATTTTAGTGGTCAGATCTGTCCAACAAAGGAAGGTTCTGTCTGCTTGGGGAAGGTGGGGAGCCTCCTGTTGCCGGAGGTGTACAAGTAGAGGGAGAGAGACCATTGCCAGAGAAGTGTTCTTTTGAGGACTCCTGCATTGGCCGGGAGGTTGCTCCATTCACTCGGCACACTTTTGGAGTCCTACCGGTCCTTGCCCAGCCCTGTGATGGGACAGGGGATGCCAAGGTGAACGGGATACCATTCCTAGCCCAAGGAACTCCCAGTCCAGGGAATGAACTGATCTCCAAGGTCCCTCCTACTCTGCGGTTCTGGGCTTTAGAGTGTCCAAGCCTTGGAGGGAGTTGGCTGAGGATTTTCAGTGTGTGCCTTTTGGTATTGATCCACTGGAGCCGGAGCTGGCAGGAGAGGACTCCGCAGTGTTATTAGTGCGGAGGACAGGCTGTAATCTGTCAGTGTCACCCTGGTCGCAGCTGGCGGGGGATCCATCCCGCTGTTAACTCCTCCCTCCCCAGCAGCCACTGAGCGCACGACTTGTATAGCATCCCCCACCCCCGCCCAGCACCCCCATCTATCCCTTTAGGAGGGAGAATTTCTTTTTCTATTTCTCCTGGTATGAGCCCTCTGCCCCCACCAAGGACATTCCTCTGTACCTTTAGTTACCAGATTTCCCTACCAGGAGCCCGTGGGAAGAATCCTCCTCTTTCATGGCCAGCTTTGAGTCTTACCTCCGTGAGCCCTTTGCCAGTCTCTCAGGCAGAGCAATAGACTCTAAAGGACTGTCCTTGGGGAAAAAGTTTAGCCTGGTTTTCCAGCTAAGACAAGGAGAGAGACAGAGCATGGGAAGGAGGTGTGAGGTGAGCGAATGGGTCAGGGATTTGGTTCTATGGTAAGTGCTCCTTTTCAGCTGTGAGCGCTCTAGCAGACTGAGTGGGTATGTACTGGGGGCTGAAGATGAAGTGAAGGGGGCCAAGAGACCACTGTTAGAGAAGTGGATTAGAATGGGGTTAGAATCGCGGTGCCAATAGACTGCCCGGCTTACTGTCCCAGCTCCACCATATTCCTGCTGTGTGACTTTGGGCATTGATCTTAATCTCTCTGATCCTCATTTCCTCTTTTGTAAAATGGGGCTAATAAATAGGACTTACCTCACAACGTTGCTGTTAGCATTAGAATGTAAAGTGTCTACATTAATGCCTGGCGCGAAGAGGGGGGCTGGATAGATTTCAGTCGTGATTATTATTACTCTTCATTGAGCACCACCTACATCCAGGCACAACACTGGGAGCTTTCACGTTCAAGGTCTCCTTGGAGCATTCCCGCTGCTAATCCCGTGTAGGGATTATTAAACCCATTTTGCAGGTGAAGAAACGAAGGCTCTGCGAGGCTATCTCTTGCTTGCATCACCCAGCTGGTAAAGGGTAGGGCTGGGCTTCAAACACAGGCCTTTGTAACTCTCCTGTCCGTGCTCTCCCACCTGCCCTTTTCTGCTGCCCTCAAGGGACGTCCGCCCTGAGAGGCAAGGATGCTGAGACTTCCATGTCGGCTCTGGCTGGGGTGCTCTTTCGGCTTTCTCTACTTTTATTTTTTTTAACATTTTTTATTTTTGAGAGAGAGAGAGAGAATGAGCAGGGGAGGGGCAGAGAGAGAGGGAGACACAGAATCCAAAGCAGGCTCCAGGCTCTGAGCTCTGAGCTGTCAGCACAGAGCCCAATGCGGGGCTTGGAGCCACGAGCTGTGAGATCATGACCTGAGCCAAAGTCAGACACTTAACCAATTAAGCCACCCAGGCGCCCCAACTACTTTTATTTTTTTTAATATATTCTTTTAATTGTAATTTTTTTTTATTTTAGAGGAAAAGAGAGCTCGTGAGCAGGGAGAAGTGCAAGAGTCGGCGGGGGGGGGTGGGGAGAGAGAGAGAGAGAGAGAGAGAGAGAGAGAGAGAGAGAGAGAGAATCTTAAGCAGAATCCACACTCAGCAAGGAGCCTGACATGGGGCTCTATCCCATGACCCTGGGATCATGTCCTGAGCCGAAATCAAGAGTCAACCGACTGGCCCACCCAGGCTCCCCTGGAGTTCTCTACTTGTAGCCTCGAGTTGTTAATTATTAATTTCATGCGTGTTTTCTCTCTTCTTCAGAGAGCGTGAGATCGAGAAACATTTTTTCTTCTCTCTAGCAACTGAAGTGTTGACTTGGACCATGAAAGCTACAGAGTTGACGGTGTTTCCCTTCTTGCCTTGCTTGCCAGGAAGCTTGTACTTTTTGTCATGCTGTTTCTTTCTCCCTTCCAGGGTTTTCATTTTCTACCTTTACTATTGTCTTTACTTACGGGTTTTTTACTAAAAGCTGTTCCACTCATAGAAGGAGCTGTGTAAATAGAGCTTAACTGAATGGAAAAGGGCAGATTGCAAATCCCAAGTACATAATTCAAGTAAAACTATGAGCTTTAGGAAAGGGACGTACCTTCTTTTTTTTTTTTTAATTTATGTTTCATTAAAAAATGCTTAAAATTCACATCCAAGTTAGTTAGCATGTGGTGCAATGATGACTTCAGGAGTGGATTCCACTGATTCATCGCCTACGTATAACACCCAGTGCTCCTCCCAACAAGTGTCCTCCTTGGTGCCCCTTGCCCATTTAGCCCATCCTCCCACCCACAACCACTCCAGCAGCCCTCAGTGCGTTCTCTATATCTAAGAGTCTCTTTTGTTTTGTCCCTCTCCCTGTTTTTATAGTATTTTTGCTTCCCTTCCCTTATAAACATAAGGGAACATTTGTATCTTAAATTCCACATATAAGCGAAGCCCTATGATATTCGTCTGTCTCCGAGTAACTAATTTCGCTTAGCATAATACCCACTAGTTCTATCCATGTTGTTGTAGATGCAAGATTTCATTCTTTTTGATTGCCGAGTAATACTCCATTCTATCTATGTACCACATCTTCTTTATCCATTCATCCATCGATGGACATTCGGGCCCTTTCCGTACTTTGGCTATTGTCGATAGTGCTGCTATAAACGTGGGGGTGCATGTGTCCCTTCGAAACAGCACACCTGTATCCCTTGGATAAATGCCTAGTAGTGCGATTGCTGGGCCGCAGGGTAGTTCTATTTTTAGTTTTTTGAGGCACCTCCATAGTGTTTTCCAGAGTGGCTGCACCAGCTCGCATTCCCACCAGCAGTGCAGAAGGGTTCCTCTTTCTTCGCGTCCTCACCAGCATCTGTCATTGCCTGACCTGTTCATTTTAGCCATTCTGACGGGACATACCTTACTTCTATTCGCCCTGGCTCTGGCATGGTAAATTTTGCACAGAAAGCTCAGTGGTGATTTTCCCTGGCATGTGTGGGTCAGCAGCTCTCCTTGCACTAGAATAAAATCCAAAGTCCCGTCCCCCGGGGACTGACCCCTGCCCACCTCTTCCCACTCATCTCATGTCCCTTGTCCCTTGTTTATCAGAGATAACCATCTTTTAGTTATCTCTAAGACCATCTTTTAGGTGTACTCACAGGCCAAATTCTTTCCTGTGAATTTCTGTGAAAGGAGCTTTGCACATTCTGTTCCCTCTGCTTGGGACGTTCCCTCTTCTCCCATCCCCTGTGTTTGCCGGGCTCACCCTCCTTATGCTGCAAATTTCAGCTGAAAGTATCAGTGAGAGGCCTTCACTGACCGCTCTATTTAAAGGGGTTGCAGTTTCTGAAACCACAATTACACTATATGTTAACTAACTTGGATTTAAGTAAACTTAAAAAAAAAATATGAAAGCACTGCTTTCAAAATTAAAAAAAAGGGGGGGGGAGTGGTTTGCAGTATCTAACCTTCAAAGATGGTGCCTAATGTTTCTTCACCTCTCAGCTGCATTCTACTAATCCCATCAGGAGGTGGACTCAGTTTCTCTTCCCCCTGGAACTAACCTTGGGGATTTGCTTTTTGTTTTGTTAAAATTTTTTTAAACATGTTTATTCATTTTTGAGAGATGGGGAGAGACAGAGCATGAGTGGGGGAGGGGCAGAGAGAGAGGGAGACACAGAATCCAAAGCAGCTCCAGGCTCTGAGCTGCCAGCACGGAGCCCCACGTGGGGCTTGAACTCATGATCTGCAGATCATGACCTGAGTTGAAGTCTGACGCTGAACCGACTGAGCCACCCAGGTGGCCCCGCTCTGATCACCAGACTATAGCAGAGGGACCTGCTGAGGCTTCTGAGTCTAGGCCCTCAGATGGGGAGCAGCTTCCAGTTTCTGCCACTTGGAATCCAGCTGCCATGCTGGGAGAGGCCCAAGACGCCTGGAGGGGCCGCAGGGGGCAGAGATGAGGGGTTCGGGTCGACAGCTTCCCTGAGCTCCGAGCCAACAGTCAGCATCCACAACAGTATTGTGCGTGAGCCCGTTTGTTCGTCCCAGCCCAATCAAGCCCTCAGATGATTGCATCCCCAGCCATCATCCTGTGGAGCAGAACAACCACCCGGCTGAGCCCTCCGAATTTTGAGGGATAATAAAATAGTTATTATTTTAAGCCACTAAGTTTTAGATGACTGAAGGAGAGGTCAACTCCTGTTTTGTTTTGTTTTGTTTTGTTTTTTATATCCTTGCCCCACCTGGGTGGCTCGGTTGGCTGAGCATCTAACACTTGATTTCAGCTCAGGTCACGATCTTAGGGTCATGGGATCGGGCCTCTGTCGGACTCTGCACTGACAGCACGGAGCCTGCTTGGGATTCTCTCTCTCTTTTTCTCTCTCTCTCTCTCTCCCCCTCTCTTTCTCCCCCTCTCTGCTTGTTTCCTGCTCACACATGCATGCGTGCACACACACTCTCTCTAAAAAATAGATAAATAAACTTGGAAAAAAGAAATCATTGCCCCAATGCATTTACTTCATAGCCCTCATGAAAATTTGTGATTATGTAATTATTTGATTCTTGCTAATTTTCCTGCTTCCCCTCTGGAACAGGAGTTACAGGAGGTTGGGACCGCGTCTGTCTTGATTACCACCGTCTCCAGCATCGAGCACAGAACAGCACGTAATGGGAGCTGAATGAATGAATGACTGGAAAGCATCAGGATGGTCCTCTAATGCCTCTGGGAATCAGGCTGGGGCATCACCAGGAAGGAGGTGGGTATGACTCAAGCCTTAGCTCTGGAGGGCTTTTGCAACTCAGAACTGCGAAGCCTTTCCTGACACGACCCTGGCACCCCAGACCCCCTGGTCCCTGCCAGCGAGAACTGCCCCTCCCTCCTCCTTGCTCTTCTGTGCCCTGTGGGGCCGTCCATTAAGGCACCTGCGACTCTGTGTGCTTTTGTGTGTGTAGACGATGCAGACAGGACAGAGTAGTCGGTGTGGTGTGGGACTCTGGACCCGGAGACCCCGATGTTTGACCCCGTGCTCTGTCACGCTGTGGTATCTCTTTGTGCCATGGGTACATTTTTTTGAGTGTTCACTTACGTGTTTATGGGTATCAGGCACTGTTCTAATGCTTTTAATTCATTTATGCCACCTAGCAATCTTATCAGATAGGTGCTGTTATTATTATTTTCCTTTTACAGATGAGGAAACGGACTCATAGGTAATTTGCCCGAGGTTAGGCTGCGAGTAAGTGTCCAGAGCCTGGCAGTGGATTGAACCTGGCAGTGAGAATCCAGGACCTACCCTCTTAACCCGCATACGTTTCTGCCTCTCTGGGCCTCAGTTTCCATATCTGTAAAGGGGGTAGTAACACCTGCTTCACAGGACTGTGACGATACATGATTTGATAGTGCCAGGCGTACTGTAGGCTCTCTATAAATGCCAGTTTGCTGTGGTAAGACAGACAACTTAAGCTTCCTGCAGGAAAGTACCTGTCCTTGTCTTGTCTGTACGCTGGGGACCAAGATCAAGGACTGGTAGAGTGGGCGTGGTCAATAAACCTGACAGACCGAACGAATATGTTTGTGTGAGTCGTTCTAATTCCAGAAGCGCGTGCCGTGTGTGTGCACACGCCCATAAAAATACGTATGTGGACACACATAGGCTCACGTGCTGTGTGTGGCGGGGGGGTGGGGTTGTGTCTTGAAGGTGTGCATGAGTGAACCTATATGCACACACCATATCTACACATTTGTGGAATGATACGCCGGCAAATGTTTGATAATCAGCTCTTTGTTAAAAAAAAGAAAAAAATCCCTGGGGCGCCCGGGTGGCTCAGTTGATTAAGCGTCCTGCTGTTGACTTCAGCTTTTGGGTCATGATCTCACGGGTCGTGGCTTTGAGCCCCGTGCCGGGCTCCATGCTGACAGTGCAGAGCCTGCTTGGGATTCTCTCTCCCTCTTTCTCTGCCCCTTCCCGGCTCATGCTCTCTCTCTCACGATAAATGAACTGAAAAAAAAAATCCCCCACTTACAGCATTTGCCCACTCCCTTTTCAAGGTGCCAGGGTGGCCTCCTGGAGAGCTGAGAGGGGATACGCGTGGCCCACCTGTAGGAGGCAGTCCCAGCACACCACTGGCTGCTGGCTGTCCGTCTGTGACAGCCTGTGGCTGGGAAGGCAGCCGGCAAAGTTCCTCGGGCCTGAGAGAAGTCTCCGCACGTGGCCCAGAGAGGCCTCTTTCCAGAGCCCGTGCACCAGGGGAGCCAGTGGTCGTTGGCACCCAGCCAGCTCTCTCTGTGATTGGCCTGGAAGCCAGTCCAAACTGACCCTCCTGGTTAGTCAGGTCTCCTGAGACAGCAGCCTTCCCTCCCCTGCCTCCACTGCCCTCAGAGTTCGGTGAGGTCAACACTCTAAGCCTGGAGCGCGAATGGAGAAGGGAGGAGAAGGGAGGAGAAGGAGCCCTTCAAACCTCCGTCAGGAGGGGTGGCTGGGGACTGCGGAGGCCAGGAGACCAGGGCCTGGAGCCTGCGGGAAGCGAGTTCCCTGCGCAGGTGTGGACACGTTGCTTGCCCTCTCTGGGCTTCAGCAGTGCCCTTTTGCACGAAAGGATAGGTCTTCTGAGCTCTGTGACCTCTTGCCTTGAGGGCTGGACCTGAGGATTTGAAATCTACATTGAAAAGCCAGAGAGAGTCTGTGCTGACCTCAGACTTGGGCAAGAGGGGCCCCTGTTTTGGGCATTGGGCTTCGGGGAAGCTAGCTGTGGCCCTCTAGGCCATGCCCCCCTCCGTAGGGGGAAGAGTCCATAATCCAAGGGCATGTGCTTACCCTGAGCCCACACCCCTCTCTCAGAACTCTCTCTCTGGGGCCTGCTACTCTAGAACTTCTGCCCAAAGGATCCTAAGCCAACCTCCAGGGTTGGCTGCCATCTGTCTTGAGGTTGGGTTGGTGTGAGGGACGGTCAAGGAGTTGTTGTTTGGGTGTCTGTAGCTGGAACTCGGGAGTGCAGGCTGGGATGGACACCCGCTTTGTGCTGAGCAGAGCTGGAGGTGGGAAGGGAAGGGGGCCAGGCTTGGGCTAGGAGCCAGGCTGGGTTTGCCCCTTGCCACTTTTGGGTATAGCATCCAGACCAGGCTGAGAATTCCAAATTCCAATCTAGTATTTTAAGTCACCACGAAGAGATGTTTGTCAGGATGGAAGGATGGAACATATTTTAAACTTTGTTTGTTTGATTTGTAGCCTTTAAATATTCAAGTTTATGCTTTGGGGGCTCTGTGTCTACTCCTACCCTGGGGCTTGCAGATGTTAGGGGTGATCTTGGGGGAAGAGATGTTTGGGGAGGGGGTGGCTTGGTGGCGTGGCCGGACGGGACCTGAGCTGAATGGAGCAGGGAGTTCTGAACATGGGCCAATTCCAGAGTGGAGTTTTCTGGGGCCTCATGGTGTGGGGATGGGCTTCTCTTAGGTCTGGGTCACTTGGGTCTCCTTTGTGTACATCTCCTTTCTCTTGGACCCCAAGGAGACCTGTACAATGACTATGCTTCCTCCCCACGTCTTATACACTGTCTCCCCTCCCAGGGACCCTGCCTTCCAGAGCTCATGAAGAATCCTTGATCTATGTCAGGACTGGGGTCGTGACATCTGGGACATCGTGACATCTGGGATCCTCCCCAGTTCCCATCCCTGTGTATTATCATGGCTGTGTCGAAGATCACATATAGGTGACTCTTCTGGCTTTCCAAATGAAAATATTCAAATAACCAGGCCAGTGAATCCCAGCTATTGTAACGAATGAGATTTCCGTGGGGTTTTGTTTGTTCGTTTTGTTTGTTTTTTGGTCTGCAATGTTGGATATCAGTAGGACAGAATGAAGCTCTTTTCTCCTTTCAGAACAATGTGTTATAATGTTTTCATTTTAAACGAGCTTTGGTTAGCTTTCCCTTTTCCTGTTTGTCACACATTTGGTTGTGAGTTTGTACCTGACCTTCCTCATTAAGGATAATAAATTCAGCAAGGTGGTGATGGGCAAGTGGGCCCAGAGAAGCAATAGAAGGAGGAGGAAGGAAGCGGTTTACAACTTGCCAACGGATGAGTTCCTTTTTGTTTGCTTTTTAAATCTTGATTTGATTTTGGAAGACCTTCTTTCCTCCCCTCCTATTCAGTATGACAGTTTTTCTCAAAGTTAAAAGGAACTAAATGAAATGTGTTTAATGGATTTTAAGAGGTGTTTACAGTGCTCTTTCAAATAGCTGATGTTGGCAGTTTGACCAGACCAGGGCTGGACATCGGCAGGCTGGCTCTTTAGCTGCCTGCAAATGGGGCCTTTCTCCAATGTCAAGGGTCAAATTCTCCTGTTGGCATCTTGTTATGGGCTGAATGTTTGTGGCCTCCTGAAATACATGTATTGAAGCCCTAACCTCCAGTGTGAGGCTATTTGGAGGTGGGGGTCTTTAGGAGATAATGGGTTAGATGAGGTCAGGAGGGCGGAGCTTCCATGATGGGATTAGTGATCTTTAAAAAAAAAGATTTTTTTTAACGTTTATTTATTTTTGAGATAGAGAGAGACAGAGCATGAATGCAGGAGGGTCAGAGAGAGAAGGAGACACAGAATCTGAAACAGGCTCCAGGCTCTGAGCTGTCAGCACAGAGCCCGACGCGGGGCTCGAACCCACAAACTGTGAGACCACGACCTGAGCCAAAGTCGGACGCTCAACCGACTGAGCCACCCAGGCGCCCCAATGGGATTGGTGATCTTATAGGAAGAGAAAGAGAGACCAGAGCTTGGTGCCCTGTAAGCACACAGAGAGAAGGTGACCATCTGCAAGCCAGCAAGAGGGTTCTTACTGGGAAGAGAACCTGCCAGCACCTAGATCTTGGACCTCCCAGCCTCCAGAACCTGGAGAAGTAAATGTTGTTTAAACTTCTCAGTCTAGGCCTTGTGATAGCAGCCTGAGCAGACTAGGACACTCCCCATTTTGTCTCTCCTGTTAGGAGAGACCCAGGGCTTCCTGCTAGACCCTCCTCATTTGCCTCCCAATCCACAGTCCCCTCGGAGGAGCAGTTCCATGCAGGGAGCCCTCTGAGTTCACTTGCAGGGTCACGTTCATTCCAGGCTGTACACCTTCATGGGGAAAAATTGAAACCCTGGAGTGTCACTGGGATATTGAGTGGGGCTGGTTTGTTCTAAAACAAAGAGCTCAAGGACATCATGCTTGCCATCTTCAAATATCCAAAAGGACGATTGTGTTCGAAAGGGAAGGCACTTGTTCATTGTTGCTGGATTCAAAGGAAGAAGTGGATTGAAATTCATCTTGCAGAGGAGACTTTGACCAATGAACGCTGCCCAGCACAGGCTAGGCTGCCCATGGAGGGGATGAGCTCCCTGTCGCCAGAGGTGTGCAAGTATCCCTAAAGGATACTTACGAGGAGACTCATGACCTGTGGAGTGGGGACATTCTACTGCATGGCTTCTAAGCCTCCCATCCCCCAGCTCTGAGACTGCACAGCTTCAGGATTGTTTAGTTGGGAAAGCAATTAAAGAAATCCACTGACGTGAGGACCAAGCTATAAAAAAAAATCTTTATTTCATGTACCAGGATTTTTTTCTTTTTTTTTTCTTTTTTAAGTTTTCTGCTTTTTAAAATTTTTTTTTCTGTTAACAGTCTGAAAAAAAAAAAAAAAAAAAGGACCCACCAAGAAAATAAATCGGAGGTTGGTTTCTTGAACTGGTTTGAGCTGGGCATGAGCAATCAGCTGCCCTGGCGAGCAGTGCCCTTGACAGCCCCCCTCCCCGCTCCCTCCCTTCGGGCCCCCTAGCCCTTTCTCCGCAGTGCTGGCTTCACCCTGCACCCAGATGGCCTTCTTCAAGCGGACCCAGGCCCCAGGCCCCAGCCTGGAAAGAAGCGCCAGTTGCTATCCCACAAACACTCTGCCAGAACCCAGAGAACTGGGGCCAATTTTCCTCTTCCGACAGCACCCGTTTGTCTGCTGTTTTCCTGGGGCCTCTCCTTCTCTCTAGTCCTTCATCTTTTTCAGGTTTGGAAGCTGGTGGGGTGAGGGAGGGAGAGAGACTGCGATTTCTGCCCAGACCGAGAAGCGCTGTGTTGCCACCGCGCTAACCTTGGCCGCCTTGGCTCTGCCCCCGGGGGGGCGTGGCCTTCTGTGCGCTCGGGGACCGGCAGATGTTCTGCCTTGTGGCTCAGGCTGAGTTTAGGGTTCCAGCTGCAGCTGACTTGAAAAAAGGGCTTTCCTTTCCTACTCCCCGCAACTCTCCAGAGCTCAACTTTAGGAACTTCAGGCCAGGCCAGTGCGAAGCAAACCAAGTGGGGGCCAGCAGGGGCCCCCCACTTTGAGCAGAGTGGCTGGCAGGCTGGGCTGAAATCCACACTTGACAAAGCTGTTGGGTTTCCGTTAGTCGGAAGAAGGCGGGGGAGCAACGCGGGACGCCCCAGACTTTAGTCCATGGTATCAGCTTAATTTGGGGCGTTGGTCCTCAACCTGCGATCCCCTCCGTCCCCGCAACCTTAACCCCTCCCAGCAAACCTCAGAGGATCCTCTTTTTCTCTGACCCCCAAAGGCAGTGGGGAAGGCCTGGCGGTTGTTAATCTCTTCTCTCAGAGAAGCCCCCTTCACTCTCTGTGACTGGGTTATGGCACTAAAGAAAGGGGACACCAAATGAAGAGTGACTTTAGGGACCTCTGGTGCCTTTTCCCTCTCTGTCTGAATGGCAGGATATGTTTGCTCACATGTATGTATTTTTGCTCTGACATTGGATGTGGGGGCAGGGGCTTGGGAGCACAGTGAGGAGGCATATGGGGTGTGTGTGTGTGTGTGTGTGTGTGTGTGTGTGTGTGTGTCTGAGAGGCTGACTGATGATTTGGGAATGTTCTCAATGTCTGGGGGCTGGATGGCAGCTATTTTGGTCATCCCTGGCATCTTCCTCTGGGCAGGTGGCACATCTTAAAAGTCATCGACACCAAGAATAAGAATGGGCCTTTGAAACTCATGTAGGTCAATCCTTATGCTTACATAGGGGAAAACTGAGGCCCAGAGAGGCCCTCGCAGCAAGGGATTCCAAAATCCAGAGCTAGATTTTAGACTGGGGCCCTTTCCATGCATGTGAGTGTGAGTGTGTGTGTGTGTGAGTGTGTGTGTGTGTGGTTGTTGTCAATGGCTTTGGAGGGCATGAGTGTCAGTGTTCTCTGAGCCCTGCCTCTGGCTATGTATGGGAAGGAAAGGGTTTAGGCTGAGAGTGTATCCCAGTGTGTGATTGGAGCACAGGGCCCGGAGGAGTGTGTACGTGTGCGTATGTGAGTGTGTGTGAGTGGGTATTCGATCTCCTTCGTGTAGACCGGGTTCTCCGTCGTGATTCTCTCTCTCTTCCACATTAGCAGCACCTTCCTGGTATAAGGAAGAGATCTTTCCTCACAGAACCCCCTGTCTCTCCCCCTAGGGCCCCCCTCCTCTCCCTCCCCCTGAGCCCAGCCCTTATCTCTTGCAGCAGTTTGGTTTTGTTTTGTTTTTTAATGGATTTGTATATTTGTTTTCTGTTTTCTCTTTACGAGTTCCCTGCTAAATTTTAAGTCCCCCACCCCACCCCATTGTTTTGTTTTCACAGTTTAAAGCTGGAAAAGAATTAAAAGAAAAATACTATCTGATTTTCTTGCAAGTAAATCCACTTATTATATATTTACATTTATTTATAGTCTGTGGTTTTTTTATTAAAAAAAATCACCACTTGTTTTTCCTTTTTCTTTTGTAAAAAGAAACCTTTTTGCAGTGTCGTTGTTGGACTCACTGGGCCCCCGGGAGGGGGGCTTCAGTGAGTCCAAGGACCCCCAAAGGGTCAATGAGCCCCCCCTTCCCAGGGGGCCGGGGGCCTATGAGTCTGGGGGTCCACCATCGCCCCAGGGTCATCAAGTGCCCTGAGGTGAGAGGTGAGGAGGGAGAGCTGCTTTATAACCCCCCGGGGGGTGAGCATCTCCCGCTCCTAGGGACAGGAGCTTGGGGTGGTGACCCCAAAAGCTCACCCTGAGGATTCCAGGGTTTCTGGGCATCTTGCAAGCCAAAGGCAGCCATCCCCTCTCCTTCCCCTCCCTCAAGGCCTAGGAAGTCATCACAGTGGGTTAAGGACCATTAAGGACTGGGAACTTGGGCGCTACACAAGCCCCAAGTGCACCCCCCTCCAGGCACCTTTCCGACAGGAGGGACCAAGGACTCTAGGGTCACCTGGAGGCCTACAATTGCCCCATCGATGCTGGGTGGAGCCGGCTCGCGAGCCTCGCGAGGCTCGGAGCTTGCCCAGCGTTCCTGGGGCAACCATCCAGAGGCTCCAGGGACCTGGCAGTGACCGAGGGGCTCACCCGGCCCCGGGGCCCCTGAGTCTCCACCCCCCACTCGCCCAGGGAGGCAGAGCCCACTTGGGGTTAAAGAGAACAGAAAAGTTAACTCTCCCGCATTAAAACAAAAAGTAACATAAACCCCTGATAAATGCAGAGAACATCCCCCTTCCTTTCCGCTCCTTCTCATTTTTTTGCTTTAATGTTATCTTGGTTCCCTTTTATTTTTTCGTTTAAATTGGTTTTTATTAAATGTTAAAATAATGGTACATGGGAAATCATGCATTTTCTTTTAGATTTATTTTCTATTTTAAATTTTTTATCCTCTCTCGCTTTTTTTTTAAAGTTTGTTTTTCTTTCCCTCGGTTAATATTTTTTCACATTTCCTGTCGTTTTGCTTCTGTGTTCCTCTTATATTTTGTTCTTTTTTTTTCAAATTTACTTGTTATGTTTTTCTCTTTTTTTGTTTTTTTTCGGTTTTTTTTGTTTTTTTATTTTTTTGTTTTTTTGTTTTTGTTTTTGTTTTGTTTTGTTTTGTTTTGTTTTTTTTTTGCTCTTGGAAGGTTTCCCCTTCCCCTTGGATGGTCGGGTTCCCGCCCCCTCCCCTGCTCGCCCCACCTCCCGGCGCACGCGCCCCTCCTGCGGCGCTGCCAGGCCCCTCCCCCACCCCCTCCCGCGGGCTTCATACGGGGGTGGTCCGGCGGTTGGCTGTGTTGGAGTGGAGAGAGTCTTTGTTCTCCTTCTGGATACAGTTGTGGACTTGGAGGAAGCTGTTATCCCTGTCGGAGTTGTAGGTGGCGGTGGGCGTGGTGGCGGCCTTCAGGGGGTCCCTGCTGAGGGTGTACATGGAGATCTCCGTGGACGGCAGGGTGTTGAAACCCTTGATGCCCACGGGGGAGGCGTCCCTGGAGTGTGAGGGCTCGGTGGAGCGGGAGCTGGAGCGGCTTCGGCGCTGGTAGCGGTAGCGGTAGCTGGGGATGCGGGTGATGGCGGAGGCCTGGAGGTAGTCCGTGGCGCGGGCGGTGGCCCGCAGCTGTTTGTGCCGGTCGATAAACATGTGCACCGCCAGCACCCCAACCATCTCGGCGATGATGAAGGACAGGGCCCCGAAGTAGAAGGACCAGCCGTACGAGTAACTATTCTTTTTGGAGTCGCTCTTGGAGGGGTCTCCGGCATTGGCAGATATATACACGATGATGCCAATGATGTTACTCAGACCTGCGGGGCACGGGGACGGGCGCGGAGGGGTGGGAGTCAGAGAGGGGGGGCGGTTAGTTTCCAGCAGGATATCAGGCCCTGGGGAGGGGGGAACCGAAGGGCAGGGGCAGCTGGGCGGGCTCTCCCTGATCCGGAGTTTTCAGGGTCAGTGCTCTACAGTGACATGGGCAAGCATCACCTTAATATTTTTGTCACGCCACCGAAGAGAGCCACAAAGGGGAGGGCAGTTGGAGACAAAGATGCGGGAGTGGAGGGGGAGAAGAGAGAGGCATTCTACAGCGCGTTGAGTCATGATAATGGACACTGTTTATTGAGCGTCTGCTACCTGCCTTCACTATTGAGCGCTTTTCAAGGGGGTTGCAAACTGAGGAAAGGGATCACAGAGAGGTTAGGTAACTTGCTCCAGGCCGCACAGAGATTTGAAGCTGGGATTGCAGGAGGTTCAGATTGGCTCCTGGAGCCAAGACTGCCTGGAATCAAAGCCCTTGGCAAAGTAACCTTAGAGTTTCCAGATCTGTAAAATGGGGAGAAGGATAGGACTGGCTCTTGTGGGAGTGATTGATTAAATGACTTAATACCTGTGAAGCTCTTGGGGGCCGGGGTGTGGTAAGGACTAAAGTGTTCCTCATTCTTGTTAAATGGCTCATCCCACAGCCGTGTTCTTTCTCTGGCATCTGTAGCAATGTGACTAGTCCAGTAATGGGGCTGAGGGACGTGGTTTTAGGTGCCTGCCTGCACCCAAGTGGGACAGTGAAGGGACAGGGCAGTGAGGACAGGCCCAGTATTCTGAGAGGGACCCGGGATTTGGGCCCTTTTCTAAAAGGTAGGAGGAAGATGGGCCATTTGGGCTGAGAGACGGGGTCTGGGGATGTTCCTGGGGGCTCCGTGGCGGCGGGGGGCTTGGACGTTGTTATGGGGCAGGAGCCCCAGCACAACCCACCTGCCCTATGACATGACCTGTTGCCAGTCCTGGAGATCCCTCTTCCCCCTCCCCCCTCCCTGTCGAGTCCTCCCTCCCGGTCGCTGAGCACCCCAGCCTCAGCCTTTTCCCCCCAGGCGGGCCTGGGCTCTGGCCCGCGCAGCTCCGTGGCCATTACCTGCAGACACGAAGAAGATGCCGGCACTCAGGATGATGTTGTGTCGAGTCTTGTAGAACTCGCTGGCTGCGATGCAGAGTCCACCCATGAAAAGCAGAATCACACTCAGGATTGGGAAAATGCTTGAGGCCCTCACGGCCCCTGCAGAACACAGAGGGTCAGGGAGAGAGAGAAGGGCACAGCTGTGAGCCAGAGGGACGCTAGGGGGAGAGAGCGGCCCAAGGGAGTGGGAGTGGGGTAGGGGAGCGGGCGCAAGCCACTGCCCACCTCGTGGCCCTTCAGGGGCTCCTCTCTGCCTACAGGACCAAACCAGGGCCTCATGAGGCCCACAGGGCCCTGTGTGACTTGACCTCTGCCCCCCTCAGGCTTCATGCCTCCTGGTCCCCATGTCTCCTCTTGTCAAGCCACAGCACCCTTCCCATGTCATGTAATTGCATGCTTCTGACTTTTGACGCACTGACTTTTCTTACTAGAATGTTTCTCCTGTTCCTTTTGACTCAGCAAATTCTATTCATCCATTAAAACTCAACTCAGGGGCGCCTGGGTGGCTCAGTCGGTTAAGCCTCCGACTTCGGCTCAGGTCGTGATCTCATAGTTCGTGAGTTCGAGCCCCGCGTCGGGCTCTGTGCTGACAGCTCAGAGCCTGGAGCCTCCTTCAGATTCTGTGTCTTCCTCTCTCTCTCTCTCTCTCTCTCTCTCAAAAATAAATAAACATTAAAAAAATTTAAAAAAAAAACCCTCAACTCAAATTCGCCTCTTCTGTCAAGCCTTCCCTGACTTCCTTAGGCAAAGTTATTTGTCCCTTCCTCTGTGCTTTGGGGCACAAGGAGAGGCAGCGTGTTATAGTGGTGAAGGAGCCGCACAGCCTGGATCTGGATCCGGCTTTACCATGTGTTAGCTGTGTAAATTTGGGTAAGCTGTCGCTTTGCGCCTCAACTCTCTCATCTATAAAATGGGGACGGTAATAGTGCCTACCTTGCAAGACTGCTGTGAGGATTAGATGCTTTGATTCTGATAACGCACTGGGATGAAACTCGGAGCGTATGTGGTAAACACTGGTTAAATGATAGTTATTACAGGAAAAATTCGTTTCTACATATGCTGCTACCATAAGCCGTGGGGTCCCATGAAGGCAAGGACTGCGGCCTTTTTTTTTTTTTAATTTATTTCTTTTTATTCTCTCTGTCCCCACCGCACCTCTGTGCCAAAGACCCAGTAGGTCCCCAATAAAGGCTCACTGAGTGAGTAAGTGTGGGGAGGGTTTCCAGAAAGAAGCAGCAGCAGACATGTTACCAAGAAAAGAAAAAGTAAAAAACAAAGAACAACAACAACAACAACAAAATGCCTTCAGGATAAGATAAGAAGCAAGGACTGATAAACAGGCAAGAGAAAAGAGTATCTTCAGGAACATTTGCCACCTGCAGGTGAGAGGAAGGAGGACAGAGGGACGCAGGGTAGCTGAGGGCAGGGGAAGGCAGCTGGGGGAGAGGCAGGCCAGGCAGGCAGGCTGTGTATGTGGGGGACAGTGTCCGGATGAGGTCCTCCCTAAAGGCTCTCTGGAGAGGAAAAGAGCTTTTCTCCCCAGATTCAAATAGGCAGCGAGTGACCTCAGAACCCTGATGGCTCGTCCCCGGAGCTGTGGGCCAGGCAGAGCCATCTGGAAGCTTGTGTGAAGAAAAGGAAGTTTTCTTTACGTGTTTGGGCTGTTTAAATGGCTTCTGAGGAAGTTGGGTCCTATTAGAGGGCCTGTTGGCTCAGCCCTGGGGTGGGGGTAAGGGTTGGCTGGGGATGTGCATCTTGGAGAGGAAGGTGCCGGGGGTCGAGCCTCCCCTGGCTCCCCACCCCTTTGGGGGGCAGTGTGACGAAGAGAGTTTTTCTGTATAGAACTCGGGGCATTTTTCTAAGAGGATTTTAGGCAGTGTGCTGTGATGCGTGGCATAAAACCCCTCTTCTCTCTTCCCCATGGATCTTTAGGAAGTCTACACTGCTTACTGGTGCTGTTGGGTGAGTCGATTATTTTAGGGGGACTTGAAGAAAGGTGAACCTGAGCCGGGGCCAGAGGAGGAGGCACACAGAGGGTGCAGTTGGGTTCCTGGGCAATCGGGCTTCCCTTCTCCCGCTGACGGATGGGCCACCTCCCCCCAGACCTGAGCGTTCTCCCCCAGCAAGTCATTTCAAGAGAACTGTTATGTCCCCAACCTGGTCACCCTTCCCGCACATCCCTACACACGCGCACACATGATTGCAAGGTGCCTGGACTTGCACAGTCAATGCTGCCTGAATCCTCATCTTCATAAGCACAAGGGGAGAGGGGAGAGAATCTGTGATAAGCACCATTCTGTGTTGAGCCTTGAACGAGTACATGACATACATTCTGTGATTTAATCCTCATAACAGCCCCATGGGCTGTGTTTTTTAGCCCCTGTCTGTAGACAAGAAAACTAAAGCTCAGAAAGGCATAGTAACTCGCCCAAGGCAGCCCAGCTAGTGAGTCAGAATTCAAGTCCGGATCGGCCCAACTTTTGGGCCATCCTGTACTCTCCCTCTGGGGCTTCCAAGGAGCCTGGGAGGGATGCTGCAGAGTCCAGAGATCTGGGCGTAGGGTCCCAACTATGCCACTCACTTGCTGTGTGGCTGAGACAGGTGCCTCGTCCTCTCTGGTTTGCCCATGTGCAAAGCAGGTGTGGACCATCAGATGATTTCTCACGCTTCTGCCCTCCCTGTGTGGATACGATTCCTGACCAGCTGGGAATGGGGGGGGGGTGACGGCAAGAAGGAAGAAGGAGAGGTTGGTGTGACTTCCAAGGGGGCAGTGGCAGTGGCTCAGATGAGCAGAGCGAGACCCAGATGGAGGCTGGGCAAGGAAGCTGCTTTAGAGCAAGCAGGGACTCTTACATTGGAGAAGTTTCTCGAAAGAGTTCTTTCCCGCTAAGCAGTGTCATAGTCTGAGTGGGGATTTGGGAGTTCGTCACATCTGAGCTCAGACGCGGGCCTTGTCCCTAACAATGTGTCCTTGGGCCAAGGGTCTTTACCTGGCTGAGTCTGTTTCTGCATCCTGGAGAATGGGAAAAATAACCCTAATACCCAGCTCCCGGGAATGTAAGGTTTGCTGTTCACAGGGCAGTCGGAAGGCCGGGGGCCTGGGCATCGCGGGGGAGCTGGTTAGAGCCTACAGATTCTTGGGTGTTACACTGCCAGCTACTGAGTTAGATTCTACATTTTTGCAAAAGCACGTAACACAAGTCACGTGCACGCGAAAGTTCGAGAGGCACTGTTGTCAAGGTTACATTGGACCATGGCTGTCCTGTTTCTACCCTAGAAAGGGTACAGTAAATGGTACAATCATTATTTCTATCGTCCTGCCCCCTCCATCCAGACACTTCTTCCCCACGAATTGCCTTGATTCCCACTGAAGCTGGGGTGGTTTTAGTGCTAAAGTCTATCGTGAGGAGCAGAAAGTATCTGGTTTATTCAATGAACAAATATTTATCGATCTCCTATGAGTAAGCATATGGAACTCTGCAGTCCCTACCAACAATTCTGGAGCTCTCCCTACACCATCGTAAGTGCCTTACATGGATAAACCCATTTAAACCTTACACCAGCCCCATGAAGCCATGGCCTTGGCTTCAAGGAGGTTACAAATACCTAAAGCAGGTATTGGCAGACTTTTTCTGTAGAGGGACAGGTAGTAAATATAATCATTTCTGGCTTTGCTGGCCATATGTTCTCTGTTGCAACTACCTAATTTAGCTGTTGTAGCTTGAAAACAGCCACAGGCAATACGTAAACAAATGAGTGCGCTTCTATTTCAATAATAACTTTATTTACAAAAACAGTGGTGGTGGGGGGGGGGGCAGATTTGGCCTGCGAGCTGCAGTTTGGACATTTCCTGGCTGAGAACATAATATGCTGTACTGGGGAAGGGCCGCATGGTCCCGGAGTGGGGAGATGCTTCGCTTTTAACTAGCTGTGGGTCCAATGAATAAACACAGGTCGAGTGCCCGCCGCTGTACCAACTTCCAGGCTGGGCATGGAAGACACAGGGGTTCAAAAACAGGCCTGGGCCATGTCTTTATGGGGCTTACATTCTCATGAAAGAGATACATGTCATCAGGTAATAACACAGATATTATGTAATTATCAACCAGGATAAAGTGCTATGGAAGAAAGGTACCCATATGGCACCATGAAGGTATGTGACAGGCTGATGTCACATATAGATGGCCAATGTTCATCGAGTGGTTCGTGTACCCCAGGGCTGTTCTAAGCACTGTGTATCTATTAACTCATTAGTTCTCATTACAGCTCCGTGAAAGAAGTGCTTTGGTTAGCCCCCATCAAGCGGCAGCTAAAACTTGAGGCACAGAGAGGTTAAGCCATTTGTCCGAGTCCGCCCAGCGAGGAAGTGGGGAAACTGGGTTGTGAACCCAGGAGGTCAGCCTCGAGGGCCTGTGTGTCTTGACCACCGCCCTCCCCTGCTTTCAGACATGCACGTCTTGCCCCTCAGAGCATCCTCTGAGCTCACATGGGCATCAAGGAGGGCTTCCCCCAGGGAGTGATGCTGGGGCTGGCACCTGAAGGATAAGGAGAAGCTAACAGGGCACAAGAGAGGCGGGATGTGGAGTGTTCCAGGGAGAGGAAGCAGCGTGTGTGCTCCAGGGCTGGAGAAGCATCCTTGCTCAGGGAACTGGAAGATTCTGGATCGCAGAGAGCCACGGGAGAGCTTAGGGAGCCCTAAAGGGAACGAGGCAGGCCAGGGTGGGGGGCTCACAAGGTACAGGCTTGGGGCACAGAGCTGCGGTGGGCTGAAGCTGTAATGGGGGGGGGGGTTGTAGACACAGAGGTGGGGCACAGATGCACCTGCCTGTGGAAGAGTAGAGGGCTTAACTTTGAGGCTCCGGGCACCCTGATGTGAAGTGATGTCTCAGCAGGGGCTCGTGCAAATCACATGGTATGCCTGGCTTCCGCTTCCTTGTCTGGATTAGGTGATCTCTAGGGTCTTGCCTGTCTCTGATGGCCCTGTGTCCCCCAGACCTCCCCGCAGGGTCCACTCAGCCAGCCAGGCCACAGTCTCACCTGTTCCCTGTGCCAGTTGTGGCCTTTGATTAAAACGGTAGTCTTACCAGGTATATGGAGGGCGGGCTCCCTATTTTCCGGGCGCAGTGCTCAACTCTTTATGTCTGTTATCCCACCTGTTTTTTTTTTCCCCTTCTAAGCGGAGAGGATCAGCGAGGAGCTGGCTCGGGAGGGGTTGCTGGGCTCTTGGGCTTTTCTCCCTCACTCCCCTCCCCGCTGTGCTGGATGGGGTGGCCAGAACCACAAGTGTGTGTGTGAGCGTGGGTGCGAGAGAGGTGGGGAAGGGGAGAGAGAGGAGGAAGGACAGAGCGAGGGAGAAGGAAGGAGGAAGCGGATGACGATGGATGAGGGGAGAGAGAGAAGCTGAGAGCGGTGGCTTGGGAGCCCGGGCTCCACACGGGGCCTCCTTGGAGCCCCGTCCCAGCCTTCCCACCGGCAGTGTGGCCTCCGTGCCTCCAGTTTCTT